>NC_091452.1:13020624-13320624 GCF_964237555.1 Oryctolagus cuniculus
TACTGAAGATAGTTTGAGGGGCCGGCACTGTGGTGCGGCAGGCTCGGCTGCCATGTGCAATGCTGTCATCCCATGTTGGAGCGCTGGTTAGCGTTCTTGCTGCTCCACTCAGATCCCGCTTCCTGCTAATGTGCCTGGGAAAGCAGCAGAAGATGGCCCAAGACGGCCACCCACCTGGGAGACCTGGGAGTTTCAGGCTCATGGCTTTGGCCTGGACCAGCCCTGGCTGTTACAGCCACTTGGGAAGTGAACCGGTAGACGGAAAATATTTTTCTCCTCCTGCCGTTATCAGTCTGCCTTGCAAGTGCATAAATCTTAAAAAAAAAAAAAATTGTTAGCCTTATCGTATGAAAAACAACAACAAAATCCCTGAGGCTTAAAGGGATTTAATATCTTGCTCAAAATCACCAGTGAGTCCAGGGCTCTGATGGGATTCACTTAGCTCTGGCAAGGCGGAGTGACCCTGTGGTCAGTAACCTAGGCCCTGGGTCATGCCTTTGGAGACCACAGATGTCCCAAGGGCTCGAGTGCTGGTCTGTGCAATGAAAGGGCTGGTATGGTTTAAATCTCTGTGTGAGGTTTACATGAGTTACAAAAGTAACTCTGACAACTAACCAACCTATTTGCTGTCAGTAACCAGTGCAGGTTTGCATCTTGTCACACTTGCTTCAGAAGTGAGATGGTAAACAAGATGTCATTCACCTCCTTCATTCTAGATTCTGGCATGCCAGGGGCATCTGACTCAGGAGAACTTGAAGACAATTTAAAACAGAAGACCACGGGGGCTGGCGCTGCGGCACAGTAGGTTAAGCATCCGCCTGTGAAACCGGCATCCCTTATGGGCGCTAGTTCAAGTCTCAGCTGCTTCATTTCTGATCCAGCTTCCTGCTGATGGTCTGGGAGAGCAGTAGAAGACGTCCCAAGTGCTTGAGCCCCTGCATCTGCATGGGAGACCCAGAAGAAGCTCCTGGCTCCTGGCTTCAGATCGGCCCAGCTCTGGCCGTTGTGATCATCTTGGGAGTAAGCCAGCGGATGGAAGACCTCTCTGTCTCTCCCTCTGTCTGTAACTCTTTCAAGTAAATAAATAGAACTTTTTTTATTTTTTTAAAGATGAAGACCCACAACAGTCTTCTACATTTACTCTCTGCTTTCGATTTCTGGCAATCTTCATTCATGTATACACCAGGGTTTCCCCTGGTATCATCTTCCTTTGCCTGAAAAGTGAATTCATTTTCATATTATTTTCATATTATGCAGTTCTACTGGTAACAAACCTCACCAACTTTTTTTACCTTCATTTTTTTAAAATAAAAGACTCATTGGGCCTGGCGCTGTGGCGTAGCAGGTAAAGCCACCACCTGCAGTGCTGGCATCCCATGTGGGTGCCAGTTTGAGTCCTGGCTGCTCCACTTCCGAGCTCTCTGCTATGGCCTGGGAAAGCAGTAGATGTCCCAAGTGCTTGTGCCCCTGCACCTGTGTGGGAGACCTGGAGGAAGCTCCTGGCTCCTGGCTTTAGATCGGCACAGCTCCAGCTGTTGTGGCCAATTGGGAGTGAACCATCGGATTGAAGACCTCTCTCTCTCTCTCTCTCTCTCTCTCTCTCTCTCTGCCTCTCCTCTCTCTGTGTAACTCTAACTTTCAAATAAAAGGCAGAGTGGATAAAAAGAGAGAGGTATAGACAGAGACATCTTCCATCCACTGGTTTACTCCCTAAATGCCTACAACAGCCAAGGCTGGGCCAGGCTGAAGCCAGGAGCCAGGAACTCCATCTGTGTCTCCCACATGGGTGACAGGGACCCAAGTGCTTCAGCCATCACCTCCTGACTCCCAAGCACACTAACAGGAAGGTGGGTAGGAATCAGAGTTTCAGACATAAGCCAGGCACTCCGATGTGGGTTGTAGGTATCTCAAGTGGTAGCTTTAACCCACTGTACCACAACACCCACCCCTCATCTTCACTTTTAAGTCCATTTTCACTGAGCATAGATTCTTGGTTGACAGTTTCATTTTTGGTTTTGATTTTTAATTCCATGCAGTACAGATGTCCCTCCATTGTCTCTGAAGTTGCATTGTTTTGAAAGAGAAGTCAGTGATATCTCTTATCTAAGTCCCTTGTAGCTAATGTGTCTTTTTATCTTCGCTGCTTTCAACATTTTTCTCTTTATTGCTAGCTCTCAGCAACTTGATTGTGCTGTGTCTTTGTGTGCTTTTCTTTGTCTTGCCTGGGATCTGTTGAGCATCTTGGATTTTTAGCCTTACAGTTTTTTTTTTATAAGATTTGGGGCATTTTTCATCCATTATTATTTCTGGTGATTTTTTCCTGTTTGCCTCTCTCCTATAGGCACATAGGACAGACTACCTAGTATTGTTGCATGTCTCAGATGCTGATAGTTTTTTAGAGTCTATTTCCTGAAATTTAAAATTTTTTAAATTTTTAAAATTTTTCAAGGAATACAAATTTCATAAGTACAACTTTAGGAATATAGTTATTGTTCTCACAATACCCACCCTCCCACTCCTCCTCCTCCTCCTCCCTCTCCCATTCCCAGTTTCATTCTCCATTAAGATTCTTTTTTTTTTTTTTTTTTTTTTTTGATAGGCAGAGTGGATAGTGAGAGAGAGAGAGAGAGAGAGAGAGACAGAGAGAAAGGTCCTCCTTTTGCCGTTGGTTCACCCTCCAATGGCTGCCACCACTAGCGTGCTGTGGCCGGTGCACTGTGCTGATCCAAAGGCAGGAGCCAGGTGCTTCTCCTGGTCTCCCATGGGGTGCAGGGCCCAAGCACTTGGGCCACCCTCCACTGCACTCCCGGGCCACAGCAGAGAGCTGGCCCGGAAGAGGGGCAACCGGGAAAGAATCTGGCACCCCGACCGGGACTAGAACCCAGTGTGCCAGCGCCGCAAGGCGGAGGATTAGCCTAGTGAGCCACGGCGACAGCCAAGATTCATTTTCAATTGACTTTGTACACAGAAGACCAACTCTATACCAAGTAAAGATTTCAACAATTCCTGTAATTTTTAATATGCTGTTAAACCCATGCAGTGAATTTTCATTTTGGATACTATATTTTTCATTCTTAGGAATTACATTTGGTTCTTTTTCAGATCTTCTGGTTTTGACTACATTCATGTTCTTTACATTTTTAAGCATATTTATTCGAAAGGCTGAGGGAGGGAGGGAGGGAGGGAGAGAGAGAGAGAGAGAGAGAGAATCTTCCATCTGCTGGTTCACTTCCCCAGATGGCTGTAACATCCAGGTGTGGGCCAAGCCAAAGCCAGGAGCCAGGACTATATCCTGGTCTCCCACACGGGTGGCAGGGGCCCAAGGTCTTGGGCCATCTTCCACTGCCTTCCCAGGCATGTTAGCAGGAAGCTGAATCAGCAGCAGAGCAGCCAGCACTCACGCCAGCACTGATAGGGGATGCTGGTGTCACAAGGGGTGGCTTAATGGGCTGCGCCACAGCTCCGGCCACTGTAATAACTGTGTTAAGTCCTTGGCTATTCATTACAGCATCTTTGTATTGGTAGTCTGTTTATATTGACTGATATTTCTAATGGTAAAGGGTCACGTTTCCCTGCTTCTTCAGATGTCTGGGGATTTTTTATTGGATGCTAGACATTGTATATGTTGTGCAGTCAAATGCTCGGCTTTGTTGTTTTCCTCTGAAGTTTGCTTAGGCAATCAGTTAAGTCACTTCTCATCCAGCTTGATTTTTTTGGAGGCTTGTTTTTCATCTTTGGTGCAGTAGAGCTGGAGAAGCCTTCCTCTAGGCCTGCTGCTAAGGTTTGGTCTCTGACGAATGCTCTGGGCATTCAGCAAATGATTCCCATTCTGGCTTGGGACAACTTGAGCGCCCCTCTGTCCCACAAGGGCCCCTGCAATTACGCAGCTCCCACTGCCCCAGGAGCTGCTCACTGTCAGCCTGTAGCATTTCACCCAGTGCCTGTGGGACTCAGGATTCAGCCAGTGACCAGCTGCTTCCCCACACAGATCTCTGCCACTGTTCGTCCATGACATGCCTTTCTCTCTGAGTAACAAATCCCAGCTTCTTCAACCTCTGGTGCTACAACCTGTCTCCTCCTCGGGGGAGGCCACGGCACCCTGCCTGGGCTGCTCTTCCCTGCGCCACCACCTAAGCGCTGCTACAGTTCTGCACTGCCTTTGCCCAGCGTCTGAGAACAGTTGTTTCCAATATTCTGCCATTGTGTGCAGCTGGAAGACGGCTGATAGCTGACTAGGAGCAGGAGCTGACTCTGCCTGACTTAAGGCTGGAAAGAGAAAAGGCTCAGAGGGACTTTGGCGGGATCACCACACAGGACAAAGACCAGCCCACCAGAGGAGAGAGACCCATGCAGCTCTGGGCATGGAGGGGGAACTGACAGTCCCTTCAGGGCTCAGGTGAGGAATGGGCGCCAAGTCTATGGGATCCTCGAGACTTGAATTTTGGAGGAAACCCTCTGGCCTGGCCACATGCATGGGCTCGTCTCTTGGCCAAGGAGGGCAAGACACTTTTCTAATGATGCTTCTAAGAGTCCTCCAAACAAAACCAGGTCCAGAGGGAGGCCTGTCACCAGGCCAAAGCACCAGATACACTGTGCAGTGCTGGCGGGAGCACGCAGCCTGTAAGGGGGGCTGGTTGTGTGACCTCAGAACCTTGGTGTCTCTTCTTGCTGGTTCACCACGGGGCTGCACAGACCCTGCTTTCCCCTGGCATCCCCGCCCTCCCCTACAGCACAGACGGGCCCTGGGCACAGCAGGGCCACTTCACGGATGGCCCGGGAGACAACAGCAACTTTCCGTCCGGCCAGAAGCACGGGTTTAGGGCTCGCCAAGGACGGCCCCTCTGCGCCTGCAGTGTTCAAGGAAGACTTCCACAGAGTAAAGCTCTCGGCGGGGAAGGGGCAAGCCCGAGCCTGTGCCCTGGGAACAGCACAGGGGACCAAACCCGTCCGCTCCCCTCCCACTGCGCGGCCGCCGTGACTTGGAAGCCCCCTGCCTGAGGAGAACGCTGTGTTTTGTGTTTCCAGAGCAAGCTGGAGGTGGCTGCAGGCTAATTTATTAAGCAGCTAATTCAACCGGATGCACACACCACAGCACCAGAAGGCAGGGCATGGGCTCTGCTCCGCGGTTCTGAGAAATCCCACTGCGCCCACCCTGCCCGGAGGCTAACTGGGCTACATATGTGTGGGTGTGTGCACATGCGTCTGCCTGGACTCACACACATATGTACACACGTGAAACTTCTATAGAGCTAGTCACTCAAGTTCCTTCAACTTTCCACAAACATTATTTTCATGTCTGAAGGTACTTGAAAAAGTTCATGGAAAATGCAATGGAAGAATAAGTATATTTTGCACAAACACACACACACACAAATCTCAAAACTCAGTCTTTTCATAATATGTATTGTCCCTGAACTTTGTGTACATGGATTTTAAAAATGTGTGTACCAAAATAGACTTATCTTTTCATCCCACTCTTGCATCTCTTAACATTTTTGAAGTACCCTCCTGTGAGCACACCCATTTCACAGATGGAAAAATTGAGGGACGGTACACAAAACTGTGAGTCAGTGGTCAAAACCAAGAATGGGATTTGAGACCACAGGAGGAAGCTTTCCTGGTATGCTTTGAGAACAATTTTAAAAGAAAGAGAAATGGAAAAAGGGAAGGAGGAAAGAAGGCGAGGGAGGCAAGAAAAAACAAACTAGCTCTTGGTTAATTAACGTCTTCAAAGGTGTGGGGGTTCTCGGGGGTTCTCGGGGACTCCGGGTGTTGAGAGATGCTGTTTGCACGCAATCACAAGTCAAATGGAAATAATTGTCAAGTAAAAGCCGATCGCACCCCTTGGGTAACTTCTGCTCCAGCCTGGTGTTTTTCAAGCTCTGCTCTTTGTCTGGCTCAACTTAGGAAGAAATCTTTTCATTCCTTGTGGGCTTTTTCTTTCCCAAGAAAGAAACCGTAGCCCTTTCATGCTGATTCAGAAAAGGCCACAAGAAGGCTATAAAATTAATTCCTGGGAGGGTTTCAGTGATTTGTATCCTGTTGACTGTTTTACCCAGTTGGAGTTGGGGGAAGACTGCAGGGAGAGAAGCAAGTGGAAGGCAAACGCTTAGAGGAGGAGGGATGGACTTGGAAGCTCACCTCCCAGGCCATGGCAAAGGAGAACCCTGCGGGGAAGCGCCCAGAGCCTGGGAGGTCTCTAAGGGGTGACAGGCCAGATGCTTGGCTGTACTTCTGATGCCACCTGTGCACAATTCATGGGTAATAGTAGATGTTCAATAAACCATTTATTGAACTAAAGAATGAAGCAGTGGGTGGATATACAACTCAGGGAATTCCTCCCCTACGTATCTTCCAAACCAGACTCCAATTCTTCAACATCGGTGCCCATTTTCCCCTTTCTTTTTTATCTTGGCAATTGTCTCTGACCCTCTGACACTTTCAAGGTGAATGGACTTGTATTATTCAGCTTTTTCTGTTACTATAATACCTGGGGCGGCCTAATTCACAAAGAGGAGAGGTTTAGTTGGGCGCATGGCTCTGCAGGACCAAGTCCAAGATCAGGCAGCCCCACCGGTCCAGCTTCTGGCTCTGGGTGCTCTCGCTGGCAGAGTTCCCAGGCAGCACAGAGCACCCCCTGGCCAGGGGCAGCACCTGTGTCCATGTGCACATGGGCTCCTAGGAAACCACCAGGATTCAGGCAGGGGGCTCCATCCTCATGCCCCCATCCAGTCGCCTCCCTCGGGCCCCACCTACAAGCATCACAATTGGACTAAGTTCTGGACCACTTACAACCGTTCACCTAAGACTTGAGGGGCAACCCTTTAACACATGGGGCTCTGGGGGACACCCAAACTAATACCCAAACTATGGCAAGAGTTTTTCCTTTTGTACATCACAAGGTCCTCTGGGGATCTGCTGAGAGCAAAGGGTTCTTTTCTCAAAACAAAACCGCACAGGTGCGCGCACACATTTCTGCACAGCCTTTCAAGTTGTCAGCGGATGCCTTGAACTTCAGCCCCCAGATGCCTTGAACTTCAGCCCGGGCGCCGCCCGACGATCCCTGCAGCTCTTGCTAATCTTCTCCCAACCTTCCTGCCTCTTCCCCATAGAATCATTTGCTCCTTCCCTCCACCCTCACAGCACCTTTCCTTTCCAGCTTAAAACAACAACCCTTATTTGCACACACATTTGTCATTTGGGGTACGTGCATGTGGTGGGGGAGGGGCGGGGGCCCTCGCTGCTCCCCTTGAGGCTGGGACCCGAATCGTCCAAGGGCTCACACGCGCGCTTGGCCACAGCGGGTGCCGGCAAGCCGTGAACAGCTCTCTGCCCACGCGGCCTCTCTGGCTTATCCAGGACACACGAAGTCTCTCTTCTTTCTTCGCACGCAGCACTGCAGTGGTTATGTTTGCTTGTTACTGTGGCGATTGACTCTCCTCTGTGTCACCAGCAAAAACTGTAAATCCCTCACGAACAAGGACCACAGCTTGTTCACCGCTTATTTCCCGAGAACCTTCGCACGTCAGAAAGCATTTAACCTAGTGATTGGGATGCCAGTTAGGATACCCACATCCCACATCAGAGCGCCTGGCTTCACTCCCAGCTCCCGCTCCAGACTTCAGCTTCCTGCTAATGCAGAGGTAGCACTGATGGCTCAAGGACTTAGGTCCCTGTCACCCACGCGGGAGATTTACGTTGGGTTCCTTTCTCCTGGCTCTGGCCCTGGCCCGGCCCTGGTCACTGCAGGCATTTGGGAAGTGGGCTTGGTTGGTAGACGGAAGCCAGGAGCTGGGAATTCAATCCAGGTCTCCCACTTGGGTGGCACAGCCACCCCCCAGGGTCTGCATTAGCAGGAAGCTGGAGTGAGGAGCAGCGGCCAGGTATGGAACCCGGATCCTCTGATGTGGGACCCAGGTGTCTAAACCACTAGGCCATCCGCCCGCCACCCTCAGTTCTTGGTATTTACAACACTAACAGTTTCCATTTCAGAAGAATCAAAGTGTAAATAGCTGGAAAAGGGAAGGCGACGCCTCACTTTGGCCACAGAACAGTTCCAGTCTTTTCTGCACAAAGCACTCCTTAATATCCTACTTAATATGCCAGGGAACAGTCTCGGGAAAGCTGGGCCGAGATGCACAGAGGGCCTGCAGGCTTCAGGCCAGTGTTCTTCAGGGACTCTGTGGAGCACCAGCGAGCCCCAGAGAGTGCCGGGGGTGCTGGCGAGGGGCGAGGAAGCCCCTCGCAGACAGAGGGCTGGCCCCCAGCCCTAATTCAACACTAGCACCTGCAGCCACAGAACTTGTTTGGGAATTTCTTAAAGGCTCTGTTACTTAAAACTGGAAGACACTTGACAACCACTGCTTTAACAAAGCCCCAGATATGCTATTTTTAACAGCTGAGATGCTGATAAGCAAACAATCTTATTTATATTTCTATAAACAAGAGAACCCAGGGGCAGAAAATTAGTAGTTTTTCATCAAAAGCAGAGCCATGGCAAAACCTACTGTAACCCAATAAAATATTGGCAGCTATAGAATTAATAAAGAAAGGGTTAATCACCATAATTTATATTAAAAAATTCTACAAATTAATAGGAAAAAGACCCAGGACCCAGTAGAAACCTGGGCCAAGCCTACAGCATTCACACAAGCAGAAATGCAAATGGCCAATAAACATATGAAAAGATGCTCAGCCTACTTGTCAGGGAAATGCAAACGAGAACAAGAGATACTATTTTTTACCCATCAGATTGGCAAAAAATGGAAAATGTGTGTAACATCCATAGCCGGCGAGGGTGTAAGAAATCCGGCTCTCCCGAGCACCACTGGGGGAGGCCTGTAAATTATCATCACATTGTTGTTGGTATTTGTGAAAATTTAAACTGTGGTCCAGCACTCCCACTTCTGGGAATGTATCCACCAGAATGGAAACGCCAGGATATAAAGGCATAAATACATGAAGACATTTGTGGCAGCACCATTTGTAATAGTTTTTTTTTTTTTTTTTAAAAAAAGAGTGTGAATATACATTTTAATGGTGGAACAATTCATGACGTGTTTACATTAAGGAATACCGTGCAGCTATTAACAACTATAAAATAAATCTGAACATAGTCACTGGGAGATAGTGCTGCAATACATTGTTCGATAGAAAAAGAAATTCTCATTTTTATTAAGAAGAGGGAGAAGAAGAAGAAAGAGGAGGAGAGGAAGAAAAAGAAAAGCAAGTCAAAGCCTGTGTGTGAGCTGCTCTGTGTTTTTATAAATGATGCAAACAGTAAGGAAACATTCACACCAGATTCCTAACCGTGGCTGTATCAGGGAGTTGGATTGGAAAAGGGTAAAGAGACCGTTTGTTTTGTGTTAGACACTTTTTTTCTTGTTTGAATTATTACAGGAGACGTATATGACTTTTCTGATTTAAAGGATCAGAACTGAAAAAAAAAAATTAGTGAAAAGCAAAATCCAAGCAAACCCAGTTGCCTGGATGAGAACCCGACTGAGGCATGTGCCAAGTGGGCTGTGCGTGGGGGCAGGTGGAAGGGGGTCTCCCACAAGGCCAGTGTCTTCCTGGAAACCCAGTCCTGGCTCTTCTCCAGCGCACGCTGAAGGCGGGCGTGAAGCCCTTGGAAAATGCGCTCTAGAATAGGGGTAGGCAAATGTTTTCTGCAAAAGGCCAGAGAGTAAGCAAATTAGAGTGTGTGGGGCCATCACACAGGCTCCATCACAAGTACACAACCCTGTCACTGGAGCGCAAAGACACTCTTAGACATTGTGCATGTGTGACCACATCCTGGCAAAGCTCTGTTTGTGAACCCAGTGGCTGGGCAGGTGCAGCCCAGGAGCTGGGGTGTGCTGACCCTGCAGCACAACCAGCTTTTCCACTGAAGTGTATATAATCTGCACATCATAAAAATATACGGACCTAATTAATTTTTACAAGGTGAACACATCTCTGTTACCATCATCCAAATTAAGATGTCGAATGTGTCGGTCCAGATGCCCACACCCCACACTGGAGCGCCTGAGTCTGACTCCTGAGGCTGGCTTCTGGTTCCTTTACCTTTTCCTATCCACCTGGTCGTGTGCTGAGGCGCCCTGACCACCAGGCAGCAAGTCCAGTTCCCCTGAAGCCACCATGCTGGAGAGACTCCATCGAGACAGAGAGAGACACTCAGGGACCCCAGCTCCAGTGGGGGACCCAGCTCCAGTGGGGGACCCCAGGGACCCCAGCCGCCAGTGGCACCAGTCTTCCCAGTCCGTACGCCAGGCGTGACGCCTTCCAGAGGAACCCAACAAGCCACCCTGGGCTGGAGGTCTCCGCCACCAAGCTGCTTCCAAATTCCTGACCTACGGCACCAAACGACCTGTGCCGTCTTAAGCCACGCTTGTTACGCGGCGTAGATGACTGCAGTGCGGCCGGCAGCAAGGGTGACGGGGGCCTGGCTCTGGGGTCGCCGACGGAACCTTTCTGCAGACAGGAGCAGGGGGGTCCCTGTGGGGAGCAACTCGGACTAGACTAAGTTACTGGAATTAAGACTTATTCTATGCATCTGCTCTCCCACAATATGGCGCTGGGAGAGAAGAAAGCGGCTTCTACTCAGCTGCCTCCAGTTCAGCCAATAAACTGTAGGACTTGCTCCTGATTGGAGGAGAGCAGCGTACTCGGCGTGTGGGCAGCCGAGTTGGGATTGGCGGAGGAGGACTATAAAGGAGGAGAGAGACGGCATGCACCAGGAACATCTAAGAGGAACATCTAAGGGGAACACCTGTGCAGCCCCCGAGAGAGCCGGCCGGCGGTGTGCCGCTCCCCTGCGGAAGTGGGGAATGTGGCCAGGGGGAACTGCCCTTCCACGGAGGTGGAAGGGACAGTAGCCAACCCGGGAAGAACCAGCAGCAAACCCGGGGAGGGCCGAGCAGACGAAAGAACAGCGCAGGGTCCTGTGTCGTTCCTCCACGAAGAGGGGGAGCGACAGTCCCCAGCCCTGCTGCTGATTCTCGGAGGCTGGGAACCCCCAAAGGCAAAGGGGGCCTTGACTTTGCTTCCGGCCTCACTACAACCTACTTCGTGGCTGTGCACAAGGCAGAGCAAGACCCAAAAGGGGAAGGAGACTTGGAGAAGAAAGCAGGGAAAGATGAGAGAAGCAGGAGAAGACGGCCCCTGCATGGTGCTCAGCCCTGGGGGAGGAGTAGGGGACACTCGCCAGGAGTCCTTACCCCACCCAAAGGGGGACACGGCGGATCTCACAGCGATGCCACTGGCCCTGGGGCACCGCCACTCAGCTCCAAGGGGACTCAGCAGTTCAGGCTAGAAGCAGCCCGTGCCAACTGCACCCAGGGTCTCCGAGCAAGCAAAACAGGGTGGCTGGTTCATTAATAGGAGCGCACCTTGCCCTTCTAGACAGGTGCACAGCACGCTCATAATGCAGCAATGAAGCCTCTAACCCACTAGCTCCCTGCTCCTGCTCCCACCACACCACACCAGCTACAGGAGGCCAGACAATTGTTCATGTCTTTTTTTCTTTCTTTTCTTTTTTTTTTTTTTTTTTTTAGGCTTCTTAAAATTTATTTGAGAAGCAGAGAGACAGAAAGAGCTCCCGTCTGCTGGCTTACTCCTCAGAGGCCTGCAGTGGCCAGCACTGGGCCAGGGAAAAGCTGGGCGCTGAGAACTGCATCCGGGTCTCTCCTAGGGGCAGGGACCCAGTGATGTGAGCCATCGCCTGCTGCCTCCCAGGTCTGCACTAGCAGGGAGCTGGAGTCAGGAGCCAGAGGTGGGCGCTGAGCCCAGGTCCTCAGACATGGGATGCAGGTGTCTCCGCTGCTAGGCTAAATGTCTGCCCCCTCATCGGGCTCCTGTACCTCTCCTGCATCTCGCCCAGAGGCTGGCCCAGATTGGGAATAACCCTGGAATTATTTCCTGGATGAACAAACGGATGAATGACGGAGTGAGGAAGGGACCATGGCAGCCCTGTTTGAGTGCACAGTGAGTGGGACAGGGGTGAGTGGGACAGGCGGCCCCTGCAGCACCCGCATCCCACATCGGGCGGGCTCACGTCCTGGCTGCTCCGTTTCCCATTCAACATCCTGCTAGTGCGTCTGCAAAGGCAGCGGATGATGGTCCAAGCACAGGCACAGGTCCCTGCCTCCCATGGGGGAGACCTGGATGGAGTTCACAGCTCCTGGTGTTGGCCTGACTGTTGGTAGCCATTTGCGGGGAATGAAACAAAGGATGGAAGATTTTTCTCTATGTTTGTCTCTTCCTCTCTATCACTTTGCCTTGCAAATAAATAAATATTTTTTTAAAAAAGAATTTCAAAATCCAGGCATATGAGAGAGGTTTCAAAAGTTCATAGAAAATGTGCACTATGAAAAAACTATCCACAGCTTTCAAATTTTATTTATATTTTTGTACCACCCAAAGTAAACTTATCCTTTCATTCCTTTTTTTTTGCGACGAACTTTCTGAAGTCCCTCTGTCATACCAAGCATGTCCTCTGCCACTCCGAGCCGGGGCTGGCCGTGACAGTCTGCCTACCTGTTTTTCTTTCCTGAGAGACACCAGAGGGCCCAATTCCAAGCTGCCCTGCTGGGCGTGGACCAGGCCTGGGAGTCCAGGCCACAGTCACCGACACAGGCCAGGGGTTCCCTCCCCTCTCTGTGGCCTGAGAACCGGGGAAGAAAGGGCAATTAAATTAAATCAAAGGGGTCAAGGCAGTGGGAGGAGGCTGGGGAGCGGATGGTCGGGTCCAGGACGGCCAGATTTCAATTTGCATAATAATTCTGTAAGCAACAATGGCTTGCAGGACATCTATTTAAAGGCTGTAATGTTAATTTAATGGGAAAAAAGCTAATACAATTCCCCCAGAATTTTTCAATTAAATTAATGTGATGGGCTTTAATGGATAGCTTAAGTAGCGAGCGTGAATAGGAGAAATATTGCATAAATTATACATACATTTATATATATGCTGCCCCTGTATATAATCTCTCTGCGCACAGGTTTTGACATATGAGAGGCCACATGTTTAAATCTGGCAACCGGTTATAACTCTATTTCAATTAAAGTGACCCTTTTATCATTTGGGGGAGGGGAGGGGGGCAGACTCTTCCTGTGGAGTCCACACACCCCTTCCCTTGGCGTCACCCTGGAAGGTTCTGGCCTTAAAGAAACAGGGCTCCTTGAACAACCACCTGCCATAATGCATAGGTTTCCAAAGTGTCCAGCAAGGTGAGATTCTGCCTCTCCATCCCCGCTCCCCGACAACATCTGATGGGGCAGATGTTCATGGGAAAACAAATGACCGGGCTGGTGCGGTGGTGTAGCGGGTTGGACAGCCACCTGCAGTGCCGGCATCCCATACAGGCGCTGGTTCGAGTCCTGGCTGCTCCACTTCCGATCCAGCTCTCTGCTATGGCCTGGGAAAGCAGTGGAAGACGGCCCAAGTCCTGGGGCCCCTGCACCCACATGGGAGACCTGGGAGAAGCTCCTGGCTCCTGGCTCCTGGTTCCTGGCTCCATACTGGCCCAGCTCCAGCCGTTGCGGCCATTTGGGGAGTGAACCAACAGATGAAAGACCTCTCTGTCTATCCACTATGATGACAGAAGCTGTCTCTGTCTCTCTATATCTAACTCTGCCTTTCAAATACATAAATAAATCTTTTTTGAAAAATTAAAATTTTAATTTTTAAAAAAATGAATGAAAAGTATTGCATTTTGGTGTAACATTTTCATAATAAGAGGCAAATGCATATTATGAAAAAATTATGTGTGAGTTTCAATGTGTTGGCATCAAAATAAGTGCATACTTTTAATTCTGCTTCTTGGCAAGCTTCCTGAAGTACCCTCCTATGCACATTTCATTGGGCAAGCGTCTACGGCACACCCTGTGCAGGCTGGCCACCGTTCTGGGCGCTTCTGGGATACTACATGAACACCCGACAGGACCCCGGCCCGCAGCACACTCACTCTTGCTGAGATCTCACACTCATCTCACAAGGCTTGCTCATCCGACCTCACGGAAAGCCCAGGACGCAACCTCTTCATGCCTCCATTTTACCCTGGCAGACCAAGATAGCGACCAAGATAGCGCCAGCGTCCGGGATGGCCCCTGACCGACTGACCTTCTCCCTGCCTGGGAGTCGCACCTCCCTGTAGGATCCTCCCACCCTGAAGGCCACCCTCCAGCGTGGAGCAGTGGGGCTCCTGAGGCTCCCTGGCCTGGGGGAAGTCACGCTGGGAGGGCACTCGGGCAGCCCTGCAGGGAGGCCCACCTGCTGGGGGACTGAGATCCTCCAGCTGGGTCAGGCTTCAGGCGAGACTGCTGAGCCTGTCGGCACCTCCTGGGGCCAGGACCACCTGCCCGGACGTTCCCAGATTCCCACAGGGTGATCTGTGAGACTTCAAGAAATCACAGGTGTAGCCTTCTCCCTTTCAGCTGCGCCCAGGTGTCTTTGAGATGGAGGCCAGGTAGGGTCCCTCTTCGAGGTCCCCACACCTGCTTCCTGCCTACTTGCCTACCACCTCTTCCCTAAGGTCACGCCTCCACCCCCTCGCTTATGCTTTTGTCTGATTTGTGGGCTCCAAGTTGAACATGACTGCTTACAGAGCTATTACCCTTTTGTTTTTATTGTTTATTCATTTTTATTTAGTTGAAAGACAGACAAAAAACAAAACAAAACAAAACACAAGATCTTCCATCTGCTAATTCACTGCCCAAACTCCCACTGGAGCTGGGGCACGGCCAGGATGAAGCCAGCAGTCCGGAACTCAACCCCAGTCTCCCAAGTCGGTGGCAAGGACCAAACTATCTGAGCCGTCACCTGCTGTATTAAAAGGAAGCTGGAAGGCCAGCGCCGCAGCTCACTAGGCTAATCCTCTGCCTTGCGGCGCCAGCACACCGGGTTCTAGTCCCGGTTGGGGAGCCGGATTCTGTCCCGATTGCCCCTCTTCCAGGCCAGCTCTCTGCTGTGGCCAGGGAGTGCAGTGGAGGATGGCCCAAGTGCTTGGGCCCTGCACCCCTGGGAGAACAGGAGAAGCACCTGGCTCCTAGCTTCAGATCAGCGCGGTGCGTCGGCCGCAGCGCACCAGCCGCGGCAGCCATTGGAGGGTGAACCAACGGCAAAGGAAGACCTTTCTCTCTGTCTCTCTCTCTCACTGTCCACTCTGCCTGTAAAAAAAAAAAAAAGGAAGCTGGAATTAGGCAGGGAGCTGGGACTGGAAGGGGACTGCAAGGAGCATTCTTAGCCCCTGTACTGAGTGCCTGCACTGGCACTGTCATTTTAATGACAACATCTTGAACAGCACAAGGATTTCAGGCCCAACAAAATTAAGATCTCCAGGTAAAATCCTGGGGGAAGCAAGGCACTGTTAGGTGACCGGAGCACCCGGGCCTTCTCAAATCGCCTCTTCTGGATCTGAGTTACTTGCAGCTTTTTAGCAACAAACTGTATTTCCACGGCTAGCTTCTCCTCTCTCAGGCTCCGATGGCTCACGAGTTGCTGACAGGGAGAATAAGAAGCTAAGTGAGGTTCCCACGGATTAAAGTCTGAAACCACCCCACAGCGGGCGCCACCGAAGTCCCGGCCCCCGCAGTCCGTGGGGGCAGCCATGGCCATGCAGGGAGCCCCGGGCTGGAATCCTGGCCCTGCCACTCGTGACCGCATGAGCATGGGCGAGGGCACTGTCTCCTCTGAGCTTTGCTTCCTCTTCTGTGGAGTGGGACGTTCGCAGCTGTCTCACAGCCTGGCCCGTGGGAGGAGCCGAATGTGCGCTCGCTCGCGGCTGCTCTTGCCCGGCGCCCTGCGGAGACGGTGGCACAGGCGGCAGGAAGCATCCGGGTCACTACTGAATTCAGCCTCACAAGGTCTCCGCACCGGGTGGTGAGTGCCTTCCGGCCAGCGAGCTGGACGCCACAGGGCTGCCCAGCTGCCCGTAACCCCACTGCCCACCAGCCCAGGGTCTCCCTGTGTGCTCATTTCCCAACTCGGAGTCTGACTGTTGAGTTGGCCGCTTTCCCAGGAGGCATAAGGGTGACAGCAAGTGGGAGGGGCAGAAGCCGGGGCTCCCCTGGACAGCAGTGTGATGCCCTCCCTGGGGAGGCCAACTCCCATCCGTAGCAGCGTGAACAAGTCAGGGAGAGAGCCGCTGGAGGGATGTGACCCGAGGGTCCCCTGGCCATCTCCACGGCTGAGCGGACAAGGAGAGGGGGGCACACGGGCTCCGCTTCTTAACCGCTTCCTTCCCTTTCTGAGCACACGTGTGGACCCTTGACCTTTGCGGCACGGTTTGTCACGATCCTTCGTGAGAGACGGCAGAAACAGGAGGGAGCTTCACCAGGACCAGGAGGACACACATCTCCGTTGGTTAGAAGAGAACAGAAAGTGCCACAGAAATCAGGTGCTTGGAGAGAACACCAGGGCCATCAGTGAGCCTTGTCTGCCCTTTGCATATGAGGTTGTGACTGATGATCAAGACGGCAACCATTAACTCACTCTTCACTTATAAATCCACAGACCACGCATCAACCCACGCATCCACCTACCCATCCATCCATCCATCCATCAACTTTGATCTGGCCAGCTAGCCATCCATCTGTCCATCCATCCGTCCACCTATTGATCTGGCCAGCTGATTGTCTATCTATCCATCTAATTGTGCATTATAACCATCCAATCACCCGTCGTTCTACACACACACACACACACACACATCCATCCATCCACTCATCCATTTACTCAGCAGACTATTACGGAACTCACCTCACATGACTTTGGTACCTCCGAGGGATTCGCAATTCAAGGGACATTTATTAAGAGCCTACCCTTAGTCCGCTTTGCTAGATGCTACATATGTAAAAATAATCCTGGGTCCCTCATTCAGTCTCTGGTCTGATTGTGAGCGAGGGATAGAAAAGGCAATGTAGCATGGAATGAGGCTAGTACTACAGAGACAGAGAGGGGGCCGAACAGTCCATGGTTCAAACTGGCCACAGTGGGAATGGGGCTTCCTAGAGCTTTTCAATGCCCCCGTCCGATTGTCACTGTCTACGCCAGCGTATCTGGTGAGCAGTTAGTGGTGCGGGAGCAGCGCCAACTCATTATAGGGGGTAAGTGGGTTTTGTTTGACCAGCACTTTTTGGGGAAACCATGGCTCTCCTAGTCTGAATTGTTGTAGCTCAGGTACTGCTGACCCTATCCACCCACTCCAGGCCTGGTCAAGCAGAAAACCAAGCATTCATTGCCCAAGGATGGGCAGCAGAATGCAGTTACCACAGCCCTCCTGGGACCCTTGGCTGCGATCCAGAGTGAGGGCCAGACAACCCTTTCAATGCTATCATGAAAGAAAGAGGGTGTCTGAGGAGGAAGCCAACCCAAAGGGAAGCATTGCTGAGAGGGGGTGGGTGCTGATGGCATTGATGGAGCTCCTGGTTCCAGCCATGCCAGAAGTCACAACAGAGCCCTTACTGATAGGCGAGCCAACCAACTCCTCATTTGACTTCAGCTGGTCTGTGGGGGTTTCTGTCGCACACAGCTTAGAGCCCCCAGGAACACACTGGGGGACATTCAGGAAGGAGACTTGTATACCTAAGAGTGGGAATTGCTTTGATGAGTAACTTTAGCTTGCATGTTGAGAGATGTGGTGTTGGCGTGGAAGGAAGGATGGATGGACAGATGGATGGATGGATGGATGGATAGATAGATAAGTGGGTGGATGGATGGGTGGAAGGATGGATGGATGGAGAGATGGATGGATGAATGGACACATGGATGGATGGGTGGATGGATGGGTGGGTGAATGGATGGGTGGGTGGGTGGGAGACTGGATTGGTGGATGGATGGACGGACGAATGGATGGATGGACGAACTGACGGATGGATGGGTGGGTGGGTGGATGGACAGATGGATGGGGCAGCTGAGTTTATGGTTTTTGTCTCATCACCAGTCAGTGACAGCCTCATATACAAAGAGCAGCTCCTATCAAAGGTGGACAGACAGCTTCTCCCATTTGGGAGACAAGTGACCTGGATTTTAGTTTTAGCTCTGCCTCTAACCTGCTGTGTGACGTCTGGCTAGATATTGACCCTCTCTGGGCCTCAGACATGTCAATTTTAAAGTGAAGTTGTTATATGAGATCATCTTTCTTAAAGCATAATTGGTGGAACAGTAGTCCTTGGGTGTATACGGCGATGGTGGGGAAGACTATTTACATGTGAGTGGGGGTGGACTCTGTGTGTGTGTGTGTGTGTGTGTGTGTGTATACTCTGGGTTGGTTATAGATAGAATTGTGTGTCCTCCTAAAAGAGAAGTTAAGTCCTAACTCCCAGTACCTCGGAATGGGGACTCATGTGGAAATCAGGTCACTGCACTTGTTAAGATGACGTCACTCTGCAGTAGACAGAGTCCCTCACCCAACACGACTGGTGTCCTCGTTAGAAGGCAGCCCCGTGAAGGCAGACCCCCAGGGAGAGGCGGCGAGGTGGGGAGCGCAGGGTGCTGTCAGCCAGGGGCAGCTGGGAGAGCACGCAAGGCTCCCCTGGAGCTGTCAGAGGGAGCACAGCACTGCCCCCCCTTGGCTCCTCTGTACATCCGAGGGAGCACAGCACGCCCCCACCTTGATTTTGGACTTCTGGCCTGCAGAACCGTGAGGCCGCACGTTTCTGTTGTTTCTAGCTCTCCCAGCATGTAGTGCTTTGTTACAGCAGGTGAAGGAGGCTCACCCGGGGGTCGGGGGCTTGTGCTGGCTCTGTAGCCCGCATCCCTCCGAGGCCACCATGCACACGCTTGCATCAAAGGCTGCAAGAGGTCCTCCAGGAAAGACCCAGTGAAATGTGTCTAACCCAGCCCCTCCACAACTGCTTCGATGCCTGCTAAGACTGGGCCGTCTGGAAGTCACGCCCAGCGCTGACGGCGTGGAGGCTCCGACCCTCATCATCGCAAAGGCCAGCAATGACCGTGAGTAGAGCTGGCCGACATTTAGACTTTTCCTAGTTTAACTTAAAATTCTGAAAATGTATTTGAGAGACTGAGAGAGCTTCCATCCACTGGTTCACTCCTCAAATGCCCGTGATAGTTGGGGCTGAAACTGGGAGCTGGCAATTGGATCCAGGTCTCCCCCATGGCTATGGCAGGAACCCAGTTGTTTGAGCCATCAATGCTGCCTCCCAGGGTCTGCCCTGGTGGGAAGCTGGGGCAGGAACTGGAGCCAGGAATCAAAGCCCAGTGCTCCAGTGGGGGAGGCCGGCGTCTTAACCGCTGGCTAAGTGCCTGCCCTCCATGTTAACTTTCTAAAGAATAGCATGTGGTTTAAAAATATTCAAACAGTACAAAAACCTTGCATGGTGTCAATCCATCTCTCTCCCATACCTCTGCCCCAGAGCCCACACAATGCACAGCTGCCTGTTTTCTTATTTACCCTTCCAGAGAGAATCCTACGCATACATAAGCAGATATACAGATGTGTTCCTTCTTTTGCACAAATGGACCTCTACTTGTTTATTGTTTTCCATGGTGCTTTACTTTTCAAAAAAAGATTTATTTATTTATTTGAAAGGCAGCTTGACTAGGGGTAGGGCTGGAGAGAGATCTTCCACCCCCTGGTTCACTCTCCAAATGGCTGCAAAGGCTGAGACTGGGCCAGGTTAAAACCAGAAGCCTAGAACTGCACCCAAGTCTCCCATGTGGGTGACAGGGACCCAAGGACTCGAGCCATACTCTGCTGTTTTCCGAGGCGTATTAGCATGAAGCTAGATTTGAAGTGGAGCAGTTGGAACGTGAACTAGCGCTCCAGTATGGGATGCCAACATTGCAAGTGGCTACTTAATTCACTGCTCCACGATACTGGCCCCCAAACAGGGCTTTATTTTAATTTGATTTAACCTAACATATACAGACTTAATAGGTACTTATCAGGGTTCTTCAAGCTTAGCATTATTGACATTTTGGTCTGGATAATTTTTTTTGACAGGCAGAGTTAGACAGTGTGAGAGAGAGAAAAAGGTCTTCCTTTTCCATTGGTTCACCCCCCAAATGGCCACTAAGGGCAGTCTCCCTGGTCTCCCAAGCGGGTGCAGGGCC
The DNA here is from genome assembly GCF_964237555.1 of Oryctolagus cuniculus. Taxonomy (NCBI): domain Eukaryota; kingdom Metazoa; phylum Chordata; class Mammalia; order Lagomorpha; family Leporidae; genus Oryctolagus; species Oryctolagus cuniculus. The sequence goes on from NC_091452.1 coordinate 13,040,699, forward strand.
CAAGGACCTGGGCCATCCTCCACTGCCTTCCCGGGCCACAGCAGAGAGCTGGACTGGAAGAGGAGCAACCAGGACAGAATCCGGCACCCCAACCGGGACTAGAACCCGGGGTGCCAGTGCTGCAGGCGGAAAATTAGCCTAGTGAGCCGCGGCGCCGGCCAGTCTGGATAATTTTTTAAGGGAGAGAGATCTCCCACGTGCTGTTTCACTCCCCAAATGCCTACAACAGCCAGGGCTGGGCCAGGCCAAAGGGAGGAGTAAACTGGGGATCCCATGAGAGTCTCCCATGTAGGCGGCAGACACTGAGCTGCCTGAGTCACCACCACTGGCCCCCAAGGCTGTTTCAGCAGGAAGCTGGGACTGGGCGTGGAGCTGGGACTCGAACCTAGGCACTGCGATGCGGCACACAGGCCTCCGCCACATGCCCAGACCCGGTCTGCTTAATTCTTTGGGACAGGAGTGTCCCGTGCACTGTGCAGTATTTGGCACCCTTGGCCTCTACACACAGATGCCAGTATCCCCCCACCAACCCTTATTATGACAACTAAAACTGTCCCCAGATGTCCCTGGGAGGCAGAGTTGCCCTCCCAAGAGAAGCATCCACACGGAGCTCGCCCGTTCCTCCTGAGGGCTGCCCTGTCTCCCGTTACATGAGGACCTCAGAGTCCATCATTTACTTAACCAATTCCCCATTGGTGGGTGTTTAAATTGCTTCCAGTCCTCGGTTAGAGTAAACGGTGTTGTAATAGTTATTCTTGTACATGTGTCTTTGGCACCTGTGTAAGTTTATCTGGAGGATAAACTGTAGGAAATTGTCTTGTTCACCACTCAGTAAATATTGGTTAAATAAACATCTAAATGGAAGGAGAAGAATGCGAGCCGAGAGCTTTCACTTCCTGTCTCATCCACCGAGCGGGGGAAATCCTGTCTCTGGCTGCAGGAAATGAGGCCCGTGCACAGAGAGAAACAGACCCCAGAGACGGAGCTCTCGCTTCAGCCGCTGGATCCAGTTGTACCTGAAGCCACTCTACTGGATTTGCCCATTCTGCGAACTAACACATTTTCCTTTTGCCATGAGCCTGTCTGAAGTGGGGTTTTGCAAGCTACAACTTAAAGAGTTCTGGGTAGCCGTGGAAACATTACTCTTCTGAGAAGCCTGTCCTGACCCAACTCCTGTGCCTGGGCTCTCACAACTCTGTGGGCTCAGCCAAGGACTTCCTCTGTGGGAGTCCCCACCCCCTGGCCCCAGCTCCTGGATCGCAGGGTGCTGCTGACTGAGTGAGTATTAGGACCTCCTGACCCAGACTCAGCTGCTGATCCACGCAGCTCTGCCGACGGAGCAAGACGACACCCGCTGCAGGGCACCGGGCAGCGGGGAGGCGAGGGGCCGCTGGCTTCCAGGAATTTCTGCTGTCCTGGGTTGCACGCGTGACAGTGACGCTGCTTCGTTTCCCATTCCCTTCCAGGACAGGTTTGGCCTCCCAGGGACCCGCCTTGCTTCAGCGAGTCACACCCCACCTGCCACTCATGCAGTTTACCCAGTTAATGTCTACAAAGTGCTCCAGGGCCGCGGCCCAGTGCACAGTCAGCACACTTACTAGCCTGGCAAAAGTGACAGGAACCCACCTGTGGAGTGGCCCAGAAAGCTCTCCGAATGGCTTCCCACCTGTGGAGTGGCCCAGATCCACACCAGTGAGCATGGCGCGCGGGTGGGGGAGGGGGGAAAGCCAGGAGCGTGTGTGTCTCCACGCCAGCCACAGCCCAGGGCAGGCCATGCTGTTAACTGAGCACCTGCTACTGGGGGCCTTGAGAGCTCAGCACTGCACAGGAGGTTTTTATCCTGGGAAGGGGAGGCAGGCAGAGACAAAGGCAGATCAACATTTTAAGGAAAAGAGAACAACCGTTCAACCCTCGCCACCAGTGCACGTCAGTGTTCCTGGTACGGTGACAGCAACCTGTCTCAGCACAGTCAGAAAGAGTACACTGTGTTAGGGGTACCCTCGATTTAAGAAAGAAAAAGCATTCATTTGAGAGGCACACACACACACACACACACACACAGAGGTCTTCCATCTGCTGGTCCACTCTGCAAATGCCTGCAAAAGCAGGAGCTGGGCTGGGCCGAAGCCCGGGGCCTGGAACTCTGTGCACCCACTGCTTCCCAGGGTGCACGTGAGCAGGAAGCTGGAGCCAGGAGCTGGAGTTGGGACTTCAACCCAGGTACTCAGTCCCAGGCATCCCAAGCAGAGCCTTAACCACTGGGCCAAACAGCTACCTCTGATACGGTGAAACACGCGTACACAGAAATAACCGTCACAGGGAGCTTACTTTACTCATGGGTCCCCAGGAATCAGGGGCACCGTGGCCTATGCAGGCCCTGGGGGGGGGGGGCGGGGCAGGGGGAAGGACTGGCCAGGAGGCAGAGGGGGGAGGGGGGAACACAGGCGAGAGCTTTTATTGTGCTGTCTCCTGGAAGAGGGGCAGAGTCAGCAGGCACGGGATTGGGTGGTGTGAGCCATCGGTGGCCTCGGGGACACAGGAGCTGACCCTCGGCGGCGGCCAGCTCCTGCAGGTAGATGGAAGCCCAGAGCCTGAGAGCAGATAAAGGAGGCGGCTGGGGGTCTGGGTGTGGTCAGCTGGCGCTCAAGAGGCGCGCTTCCCGTACTGCTCACTATCTCTGGGGATTGGCTCACCCTGGGGAGGGCGTCCTTCTGGGCTCGGCAAGTCCTCAGAAGGGAGAAAAGAAAAGGTAGGGATGATTGATGCCCAGATCCCGTCCGGGGCTGCTCACTGTCCACAGACCCTGCAGGAACCTGGGAGGGAGGAAGACAACAGGGTGGCCTCTGCTCCCGCGGGCGAGAGCCCCGTTTCTCGTGTGTCTCCCACGGAGCCGTCTCGGCAGGGCCTCGTTGATCCTCAGGAGCCTGGCGACGGAGGAACGCAGCAGAGAGGCCGCTCTGATGAGAAGGAGAGTGAGTTCGTGCCAGAACACCCAAGAATTGTTTCGTTTTCTTATAAATGCTCCCCCATTTTGCTCCAGACCTTGTTGCTGGTGGGGGCGAAGGGGTGTCCTCGCTTAAAACAACAAAAACATTGTTCTCAAAAGTGTAGCTGGCTGGGGCCCATGTTGTTTTAATTTGCTGGGACCAGATTGTCCAGCCCTCGTGGATTCGATCCCAGACAGGCTAGTTTGACTTATTCACAGGAAAACTGTTTTTCAGCCACAAACTGTACCCCTGTCCTTGGCCAAATATGTTGCAATCCTCACTAAAGGTCCCAACAGCAGTTGTCCAGGAATCCTGAGCCCACGTGCCGGATTCCATCCGGGATCCTCCTTGAACACTCTCCACGTGCCACTGACCCCTGAGGGACCACCCTGCACACAGACCCCAGAGCTGATCTAGGCTTAGCTTCACAGCAAAACAAGAGGAGATACAGACATACGGCGGCTGGACACCCCAGAGAGCTTTTTTCTTTTTTCTTTTTTAACAGGCAGAGTGGACAGTGAGAGAGAGAGACAGAGAGAAAGGTCTTCCTTTGCCGTTGGTTCACCCTCCAGTGGCCGCCATGGTCAACGCGCTGCAGCCAGCACACCACACTGATCCAATGGCAGGAGCCAGGTGCTTATCCTGGTCTCCCATGGGGTGCAGGGCCCAAGCACTTGGGCCATCCTCCACTGCACTCCCGGGCCACAGCAGAGAGCTGGCCTGGAAGAGGGGCAACCAGGACAGAATCCGGTGCCCCGACCGGGACTAGAACCCTGTGTGCCGGCACCACAAGGCGGAGGATTAGCCTAGTGATCTGCGGCGCTGGCCCCAGAGAGCTTTGCTAGGTGAATGGATAAATGAAGGACCAGATGAATGGGTGAATGGGTGGACAGGTGAGTGGATGGATGGATGGGTGGATGGATGGATAGATGGATGGGTGGATGGATGGGTGGGTGGATGGATGGATAGATGGATGGGTGGATGGATGGGTGGGTGGATGGATGGATAGATGGGTGGGTGGATGGATGGGTGGGTAGATGGATGGATAGATGGGTGGATGGATAGGTGGGTGGGTGGATGGATGGATGGATGGGTGGGTGGATGGATGGATGGGTAGATGGATGGATGGATGGATGGGTGGGTGGATGGATGGGTGGGTAGATGGATGGCTAGATGGGTGGATGGCTAGGTGGGTGGGTGGATGGATGGATGGGTGGGTGGATGGGTGGATGGATGGATGGATGGGTAGATGGGTGGATGGATAGGTGGGTGGATGGATAGGTGGGTGGATGGGTGGGTGGATGGATGGGTGGGTGGGTGGATGGATGGGTGGGTGGGTGGATGGATGGATGGATGGATGGAAGGATGGACAGACAATCTTACTGATCACAGGTCTTTTACATTTCAGGATGAACTTCAGGACCCAAGGACAGTATGGGAATGAATGTCCTGGAGTGAAACAGATCTGAGCCTCTAAAATACAGTAGTATCTGCATTGTGGAGTTGTCAGGGCAAAGACAATGCATACACTAAACACATCCATTTGGTATATGGCCCAGAGGAGCCACTAGTGACTGCCATGATGGGCAAGGGTGAAGCTTGCTGTTATCTACAGGTTACTGATGGGGCAAGCATGGGGCTCAGTGGTCAAGGCACCACTTGGGATGACTGTATCCCACACTGGAGGGCTTAGTTCAATTTCCTACTCCGTTTTTGATACAGCTTCCTGCTAATGTGCACCCTGGGAGACAAGTACATGGTACCTGCCATCCATGTGGAAGATCTAGATTGAGTTCCAGGTTCCTGGCTTCCTGATTTTAGAGTGGCCTGGTGCAAGATGTGAGCATTTGGGGAGTCATACAACAGATGAAAGATTCTCTCTCTGCCTTTCATGTGATGTGAAAATAAAATTAAATAAACACATAAATAAATGAGTAACTTTGCATGATACTGACAAAACAGCCTTCTGCTGAAAAATCTCTCTGGCCTGACCCTATTCCCCAACTGACACAGGCACAACATTTCCTACCGTCAGAAATTCAGAACTTCCTGAATGATACACAAACAAATGGCAATCACACAGGAAAAAAGTTCAAACTCATTTGTGAAATGCAAATTTAAATAAGCAGGTAGCAAAGGGTTCAGAAAGGGACACCTAATACAGTGCTTACAGGAGCAGTAACTGGTACAGGAGCCTTTCCAGACAGCAGTTTGGTAATTTGTACTGAGAGTCTCAATCAAGCCATGCCCTTTGACCCATTAATCCTACTTTTAGGAAGCTTTCCCTAAAGAAATAACCAAGCGTGTGATCACATGTTTAGGTACAAGAAAATTTCTTGGGGCCAGCGCTGTGGCATAGTAGGTTAAGCCTCTGCCTGTGGTGCCAGCATTCCCTGTGGGTGCCAGTTCATGTCCTGGCTGCCCCTCTTCCAAGCCAGCTCTCTGCTGATGGCCTGCGAAGGCAGCGGAGAATAGCTCAAGTATGTGGATGCATTTTTAAAATGTATACAAACATAGAGGGAAATACATCAAAAATGCTAACCATCGCAATGAGAGTTTCAGTGGTATATGTTTTCTTCTCTTGGTTTTTTGTTGAGAATTTTTGTTGACATTTTTTTACACTGAATATGTCAGAAAACAAAGCTCTCAAAGACTTTTTCTGGGTTGTTTGAAAGTTGTTTCAGTAGACATAAATGAAATACTTAGAAAAAATTTGTTTTCATTGAGAAAAAAAAAAAAGAAATCCAGAAATTCAATTAGGACTCTGGGTTTTTTGTGCATTCTTTCATTCAATGGACATTTACCAAGAACCTGCTAACGTGCCAGGCACTGTGCCAGAGATGACAAAGACACAGGCACTAATCTCTAGACACCCGGGCTAACAGGCAATTAAGAAGCGTGCTCTAAATTCCATAGGATAAGTGCACACGCAGTGGTGCGGCAGCCCAGGGGAAGGGGCTTTTGTGTGGGCTGATAGAGGGAAGGGGAGGAAGCTGGGTTTCCTGAGTGGCAGGAGGGAGGGCCCAGAAACCAGAGAGGGAAGGACATGGGGCAAAGGCAGGGGCTTGGGCATCGTCACAGAACCTGGGTTCCCAGTGGTTCCCGAGCTCCTGTGGACTCTGAGAATTTCTAAGGCCTGAGAACCAGATGTGGTCCACGGGCCTGTTTTGTCTGACCTTCATTATTTTACAATTTGAACCATTTCTCATAAAACTCCAGATTCCTGGCTTCTGAAAACTTCCTGGCAATGTTGGCCCAGTTCCTTCTTGGCCACGAGCAGCTGGAGCTGAGAGGGAACTGCCCCCTTGGCCCAGCCTCCCCTGGTCCCTCCCTCATCTCATGCCTGGGCCCTGCAAGCATCTGATTCGGCGAGTCCTGATCTCTGGCCGCTGGCGGCCATGCACAGATGGGGAGGCTGAGACCTGGGGAGGTTCCAGACTCATCCAACGTCACCCGGTTCTGCTGGAGCTGGGAACCTACAGTTCTCACCCCGACTGGGAGCCAGATTTGAAGTCCTCCCAGCAAAACCTCTGGGCTGGGTTCCCCATGTGAAGAAGAAGCCATTCTGAAGGTCTTCATGGCTGACTGGAAACACAGCTGCACTTACCGACTGTGTTCTGAGAAATGCACCAGCATGCGCACGTCGTGGGGTCCGCTGACACAAACCTAGATGGGACGGGCCTGTCCCTGGATCTGGCCTCTTGCTGTAGTGCAGGGACATGTTAATGGAGACGTGTGAGGCTGCTGCCAGCAGCACGTGGCTTGCTACTTACAGGAAGCTCTGCTTTATGTAATTATTCATGAAAGGCGGGGGTGTTGCGGCTCGGCGGGTTAAGCTGCCGCTTGGGAGGCCAACATTGCATCCTGGAGTGCCAGCTACTCCACTTCTGATCCAGCTTCCTTCAAGTGTCTCCTGGGATGCAGCAGATGATGGATGACCCAGGGCCTTGGGCTCCTGCCACCCATGTGAGAGGCTCAGGTGGAGTTCTTGGCTCCTGGCTTTGGCCTGGCCCAGCCCCAGCTACTGTGGGCATTTGAGGAGTGAACCAGCAGATGGAAGCTCTCTCTCTCTCTTTCTCTCTCTCTCTCTCTCTCTGTTGCTCTTTCAAGTAGATGAAAATAAGCAAACATAAACTCATGATAAAGCACGTGTGGAAACCTCATGGAGAGTTGATAAGATGGCTTTGTTTTACGGTCTTTGACGCCCTTGTATCGTATTTTCCCGTGAGGATGACCTGTTGGGCTCGCACAGGGGCCTGGGAGAACATGAACGTGTTTGCGTTGTGCTGTGGGCGGACCCGAGCCCTGCACACAGGTGGTCCGTGAGCCTCCTGGCCTGGCAGTAGTGCTCCTGGCCGCTTATCAGAACAGGAAACTGCCGTTCAAAGCTATTAAGTGGCACGTTCAAGGTTACACAGCTCACGGCGGACTGACTCCAGGGCTCTCTGCCCTCGCCAGCACGCCCGGCTGCTCGGAGCCTGAAGTGGAGAGACTGGGATACAGGACGCTGGGCCACCTCTTGACCCACCGGCCAGCACCAGGCGTTTGGCTTTGCTCAAGCCCGAGCTCTAATGGGCTGTTGGAAGGAGCTTCCTCCCTCTTTCTGAAATACTTCTGTGCCCCCTCATCAAGAACAGATTGCGTCTCTTTAACAGGGTTACCCTGGTCTCTTTCATTTGATTGTTCTTGCTCATTTTATTGCCTTGGAATAAACCTTGGAACCAGCCCTACAGCTGGCAGGGTACAGGCAGCTCCTCAAGGCAGCCTCACCCCGCCCTTCCCCGCCCCCCTCCCCCCTTCCCCACGCCTTTAAAAATGGCCCCGAGCTCACCCTCCTCCCGGCCCGCTGGAACTGGAGCAGGGCTCCAGGAGACACGGCTGCTGTCACAGGATCCTGCTCGTGGGCACAAAAGCCGGGAAATTTCAGAACCAATCTGGGCCAGGGGAGGCCAGTGCTGGAGAGCTGGGCTCGAGACACTCCTCCCAGACTGGAGAGGATAGGGTGTCCTGCCCGCCGGCTGGCCTGCCCCGTGGCAAACAGGAAATCCCAGAATTTATAGATGACCCTGTTGCAAGGCAAATGTTTTGGAACAAATTGTTCTTTTAAATCCTTGTTTTCCACTAGTTTCTCTTTCTGGAGTTCCCCCTCCTGTCCACCTTCCCGCTGTCCTTGTTAAACCGGGGCCACAGCGCCACCTGCTGCCCGTCGTGGGCAGCGGGCCTGGTAGTGTCCGGGGTCCCTGGGTGCTCTCCCCACACATCCTGTGTCTCAGAATGGGTTGGGGAGGGTGCCTTCCTGGCTCCTGTCCCGAGGGTTTGTGCTGAAGATCACGTCCCCAGCCACGAGAGACCCGCTCTTGGAGTTGTGTGACCTGGAGACTGAAGCCAAATGCTCCGTTCTGTCCCCTGGGAGTCCTAGGGCTCGCTGGTGGAAAAAGCCAGTCAGATGGCATCCCTGCCCAAGGCCAGGACTCGCTGTCCACACACCCACCGGCCGGGTCAACCCAACGAGCCTTGTTTTTTTCTGGATGCACAGCGGCTCCTCTGTCTTGGCACCTGGGAAAGGGACCTGCACATGCCTGGCCCAAAGCTGGTGCTTGGTCGATGTCTGTGCATCTTGGAGGGCCTCACAAGAATGCAAGCTCTGAGAAGGCAGACCACACCGGCGCAGGCACCACCGAGCCTCGGCAGGGCGGGGAAGGGGCAAAGCCTGGAGCCCTCCCTTAGGAGTCGAGCCGCTGCAGGCCAGGTGCCAACCCTCCCCCCCCCCCACTTAAACCTTGGTGTCCTCACTTGCTTCTGGGGACGGCGTTGGTAACCACATCTCACAGGGCTGCCGTGAGCATCGACGCCAAGAGAGTTTAGCAGAAAGACTTGCGCGTGGAGACGATGCTAGCGCCTGGCTGGCGGCAAGCACTGGATAAACAGCCAGGGAGCGAATGAGAACATCACAGAACACACTCTGGAGACCTGCCCTGCTGCCCCCTGCTGTGAGACGTTCACCGTCCCTGTGCCTCTGCAACCAGAAACCTCTCTTTCTTGGGTAAAGGGGCCCCTGGCTGGCACCTCGGTTTTCCCACCTGCCAGATGGGCGTGGGGGAGATCAGTAATGTACATGAAACTGCTTTGGAAGCTTTCAAGAGGGAAGGTGGGGGGACGGAGGAAAGGGGGGTGTCTTCATTTTCATTTAGGATGGTTCCATGAGCTGATGGCTTTACTCTCACTTTCCAAAGCCCGTGGGGCTCTGTGGGACAAACGGAGTCCCTTCTGACACAAGTTGAGAGTCCTGCCCTGAGCCCCAACTCACTGGTGGCAGCAGCCGGTGTGACAGCACAAAACCTGGGCTTACGATGAAGCCCTGAACTACTGACACAAGCTCAACACATTCCAAGGAGCAGGCTCCCGCCTATGAGGGAGAAGGGGTGGTGAGTCTCCAGTCCTGGTGGTGATTAATTGGGGTGACTCACACTCAGAGGAGGGTCAAGTGGTGTCACAGGAAGCAAGGCTGGGGCCAACTGAAACACCCAGGAAGAAGAGGTGTAAGCTGGTCCAGCGGTCCCTAGGGAGCCACAGAGGGCTCACGCGCAGGAGATGAACATGAGCAGAAAGGATTCTGGGGTGGGCAAGACGGTGCAGTGGTTTAAGCTGCTGCCTGGGACATGGGCATCCTATACTGCAGTGCTTGGTCCCAGTCTTGCCTAAGCTTCCGACCCAATATTCTGCTAACACGTGCCCTGGGAGGCTGCAGTGATGGCTCCATGGGCTGAGTCCCTGGCGCCCACGTGAGAGCCCTGGATGGAGTTCCTGGCTCTTAGCAATGGCCCGGCCCAGCCCTAGCTGTTGCAGGCATTTAGTAAACCAGTGATGGTTCAGTGAACCAGCAGATGGGAGCGTGTGTTTCTCTCTCTCTCTCCCTCTGATTTTCAAATAACAAATAAAAATAAATAACCTTTAAAAAGGAAGGAATTCGAGTGGCAGCGTGTGTTACATGGGTTCAGTTTTTAAAACCAGTAAAGTAGTTTGGGCATTTGGCGATTTGGCACAGTCGTTCTGTTGCTGCTGGGGCCGCCAGCATCTCCCTATTGGAGGTCCTGGTTCCTCCGTTTCTCACCCAGCTTCCTGCTCAAGTACTTAAGTCCCTGCCACCCGGGTGGGAGACCCAGACGGAGTTCCCAGATCCTGGCTTTGGCCTGGTTTAGCGCTAGGTGCTGGGAGCATTTCGGGAGTGAACCAACAGAAGAGAGGTCTCTGTGTCTCTCTGCCTTTCAAATAAAATGAAAATAAGCAAAGGAAAATGTCTTTATTTAAAAATATAGAAATAAAAGCTATAAGGCCGTGGGATGAGTGGGTCCCTCGGGCTTGGGATCCACTCAGAAATAACCTGTCTTTTGTCTTGTTCCCTCTCGATTCTGTTCCACCACGTAGCACCTAGTTTGGTGGGTTAACACATCAGGATGCCTGGCACACCGTGCCTCCCACGTAATACGTGTGCATTTGAACAAAGGCCTCCTGAGACAAGCTTTTAGTCCAGTGCAGGAAGTCTAGGGGCACCGATTTCAGCCCAGGAGGGACGGGGAAGACTGTGGGGGAGCGGGGGAGGCGGCGCGCCTCCCACACCCCATCCTGTCAGCAGCTATCTGTGTCACCTTGCACACGCCGGCTCTGTCTTCCTGGCTCCTGGCTCACAGGCCTGCCCTGCCAAGCAAGGCTGCAGGAGCCTGGGCTGCTTGCATATTCTGTAAATAATGCTGACTGCGGAACTTTGAAGACAGGCTCGCAGAATCACAGCGACGGAATCACACAATGTCAGAGTCGAAACAGATGCTAGACATCCGAGAGTCCGGGGTCAGAAAATACACCGCCTCCCCTGCCATGCCCATGGCAGGCATCACTAATCAATCATGACACCATCTAGCTGAGCCCGCTTGCCCGCTTAGGATCCTTTGAGGTGTTCCAAGAAGCAGCCGCCCGTGATCCTGTATCCGCCAGTCCCAGCCAAGGTTTGCTGAATGCACCTTCTGTCTTCCTTCTCCCACATCCTTGTTCACTTCCACTTTAATCGCCAACTGTTTGCTAGGCATTTGGTATCAGGGATTCTCAACCTTGGCACCACTGGTTTATGGCTGGATAATCCCTGGAGGTGGGGGCCATCTCATCACAGGAGGCTGGGCAGTCCCCCTGGCCTCCGCCCACGCGGTCACTACCAAACACATCTCCAGACGTTACCAAATGTCAGTGGAGAGCGACTGGTTCCCTGGGGATACTTCAAAAAGTTCATGGAAAAGTGGAATCAAGCTTATTTTGGTGCAAAAAATTTCTGAAATCTATGCATATGAGAATGCATATGAGTTCATAGAAATGTGTATCATAAAATGCTACGCATGAATTTCAAGTCTGGGGCGTCAAAATGAACGTACCTTTTAATTCCATTATTCCATGAACTTAAAAATTATTTTTACTTATTTGAAAGGCAGAGAGATGGAGAGAGACAGAGAGAGATGAAGGGAGACAGAGAGAGAAAGAGAGATCGTTCATCCTTTGCTTCACTTCCCAAATGGCCACAACAGCCAGGGCTACACCAAGCTCAAGCCTGGAACTCCGACCAGGTCCCCCATGTGTGTGGCAGGGACCCAAGTGTCGGGGCCATCGCCTGCTGCCCCCCAGGTGCCTTAGCAGGGAGCTGGGTCAGAAGAAGCAGAGGGCCTGGGACTTATCCCAGGAGCTCTGCTATGGGATGTGGACATCCCAAGTGGCATCTTAATGCCTGTGCCAAATGCCCGCCTCCCACGAACTTTGTGAAGGGCCCTTGTCCTGCTGCCTCTAACCTTCGCCACACTCTAGGGCAGACTTTCAAAATGTTACAGACGAAGAAATGGAGGCAGAGAAGGAGCCGCCCATACACTGCGGCCAAGAGCAGGCTGCAGAGCCCACCCCGCCCCCTCACAGCCAGAGAACTGCACTTGGCTCACTGCCTTCTGCTGCCAGCCCCCCGGCGGGGAGACCAGCACCTGGGAGCTGAGACCCCAGCGGGGGCCTTGCACACGGGCTGGGTGGCTGAGATCCCAGCGGGCCTTGTACACAGGCACTGGAGGGAGCTGGGACCCGGCCCCTTCTCCCCTCCTGCAAATGGCTCTGGTCAGGAAAGAGGCTCCTGGTGCTCGCGATGCCACAGATGATACCTGCCTCGTCTCGCGCCCTGACGGGGCGCGCCCCACTTCCCAGCCAGCACACGCCGCGCGGCTGTCCTCGGGAGGTTTGAGGCGGAGCGCCTGACAGTTTGGACATACTGCCCGTGGCAATGTTTCCCTTCTCCAGGGCTTGTGTCGGGGCCAAGAATTCCTAACAAAGGGAGGGAAAAGATTAATTAATTTAGAGGAAAAAAAAAAAAAAACATAAAAACTGCTCCTGGAACGGACTCGCCAGGAACTGGCCCTCTTTTTTTTTTTTCTCCCCCTACTCCCTGGTAATGATCAGAATGTCGCGAGCCCCTACATGCGTTCCATAAATCTTCCCGTGGCGCTGCTTTCCCATAAGTGAGGTCCCTCGGGAAGTCATCGAGACTTCCTCACGACATGCATCCGAGAGAAAATTGGATGTAACACTGGGGCGGGGGGGGGGGGCGCTGAGAGCAGCTGCCAAGGACACAGCGAGCAGGAGGTCTCCTTTTCTTAGAAATTCCTGAAATTTCCAAACTGTCTTTGGCTTCTAGTGAATGCACAAATACTCTCTTTGTGCGATCCCTTTACTGATCTCCGATCACAAGAGTGGTGTGGGCTTTTTTTTTTTTTTTTTTTGGCACAAAAATCTGAAAAAAAGAAAAGTAGAGGTAGAAAGAAATGATGCGAACAACAACAACAAAAAAGATGAAACCGACAAAAATCCGCCCCGAACCCCAAGGTTGCTTTGTTTTGCATGAAGATCTTTCTGGGCAGTGTGACGGCGCCGTGCCAGCTGCCTGGGGGTGGGAAGCCCACCGTGAGTGCGCGTGTGGGTCCCCGAGGAGCCTGTCGGGATAGCACAGTCCCCAGGCAGGCACCCCCGCGGGGAGGGATCTTGCAGGGTCGGGGGGGGGGGGTGTCCCTCGGTTCTGCGTTTTTAATAAGCCCTTGAATGACTGCGCCAAAAGCTATCTTTGGACCACACTTTGAGAAATAATGAGTTTCAGGTTTTTCAGACCCTTTGCAAATCAGAGATGTGAAAATCCAGATTTGAAACAAAAACTTGGGGGGGGGGGAGTTAAGTTTTCTAGAAGGGCTCAGGTTCGATAGGCTTTCCCCTCGGTGCCGTTAACATACGATTCCATTCACACTCCGGGTCCAGGGCTGCGTGTGCCACGCTCCGGGCCAACACGGCACACGGCCACCTTCTCACACGGCAGCGCTGACACCCATCTGCTCAAATAAATTCACGTTTCCATCTCAAATAACTCATTTGGCCGCATCACCGGGGTTGCATGCCAACCCCGAGAGGGAGGGGCGGTGGTGCTGCGGGGGAGGGGGGCTCTGCAACATACAGGTTGCAAGGAGCACGCTTGTGCTTCTTTCTGTGGCCAGGAGACAGGTGCAGCAAATCCCCGTGCACCCCGTCCCTCTCTGCCCTCACAATCCCTGTTGTGCCCCGAGCAGGCTGCAGCTGGAGCTGGATTCGCTATGGACGTGAGAGGTGTGTATGCGTGTGTGCACAGTTATGCGGTACGGGTCGTTCTGGGCAACAAGATCGGTAAAAGGCACAGAGAGCGGGAGCACAGAGCGGAGGGGGCAGGTAGTCTTACTTATCCATTCCTTCTTTTTTATTATTATTATTTTTTAATTAACTGATTTTTATTTAGAAGGCAGAGAGACAGAAAACTCCCTTCTGCTGGTTCACTCCCCAGATGCCTGCAACAGCCAGGGCTGGGCCGGGCTGTGGCCAGGAGCCCAGAATTCCATCCAGATCTCCCACACGGGTGGCAGGGGCCCAAGCACTTGTGCCATCCTCTGCTGCCCCCCGGGATGCGTTAGCAGGAAGCAGGAAGCAGAAGAGCTGGGACCTGAGCGGACACTCCGGTGTGGGATGCAGGCCTTCCAAGCAGGGATCTAACCCGCCGAGCCACAATGCCTGCCCCAGCTTCTTATTCTTCACAGCGGTTTTCGACTTTATCTTTGAGAGTTTCCCAGTGAAACTGAGCAGAAGGCGCAGAGGGGTCCCGGGTACTCCCTGTCTCACACTCACACAGCCTTCCTCATCGCCTACGGCCCCCTGCAAGCGCAGTCACTTGGGCTGGAATGGATGCACACGCACGTGGACAGGACATCGCCACCCAAAGTCCACACTCCACACCACCTGCTGGCGTGAAATGACCTCAGAGTTATCAAAAAGCTGCAAAAACAGTGCAGAGTTCCTCTGGACCCTTTCTCCGGTTTCAGTATTCCAGCTAAGTCTCGTACAGGAGCGAAATCAGGAAACTCAGACTGCTTTGCTACTGTTCACTAAGTTGCAGGTCTTCTGATTTCACTGCTTTTTCCACTAGTGGCTTCTTTCTTCTTTCTTCTTTCTTCTTTCTTCTTCTCCTTCTCCTTCTCCTTCTCCTTCTCCTTCTCCTTCTCCTTCTCCTTCTCCTGCTCCTCCTCCTCCTCCTCCTCCTCCTCCTCCTCCTCCTTCTTCTTCTTAAATCTGAACAATGGGAACTCACAAGTCAGAGAGATCCGGGTACAAGTCAGGGGTGGGGGATGTCCGGCCCGTGGGCCGTGTAAGTGGTGTGAAATCATTGGTTCTGGCCCTGGCCAAGGCACCTGTAGGCGGGACTCGAAATTCAATACATCTCTCGCAGGCTAATTTTTGAGCTGATAATTTTGTATGGCCCGTGGATGTTGCTGTAAATATCGAAGTGGTCCTTGGCTGAAGAAAGTTTGCCCCGCCCCTTCCGGCTGCCGCCCAGTACTATAAAAATCCTTGCTGTGCGTGTCTAAAATTGTCTAATTGGATCATCTCTCTGAGCCCCGCTCTCTCCTCTGGAAATCAGAGCTGACAACAGCCACCTAAGAGGGTCCTCCTGATGAATGACCACAAAAACGCGTGGCCAGAGCTTGGCGGGAGACACGGACACTGGTTTTATTTTGCCACCCTCTTTCCGAGACGTATGTTTCATGTTCTGGGATAAATGGGCATTTGTGTAAATTCCTGTTGGACCAGTCTGACTTAATCTCAGCTGCTGGATCAAGTTTCTCTATTTTTAGAAAGAAAAAAAAAAAAAAAAAGACAGGAGGCAAAGAGCTTCATAGGAGGCTACTGCACTGGTCCGTGTCAGCTAGTTCTGCAGAGAGGGAAGGAGAGGACGGGTTTCATAAACATGTCAAATGTAGGATAAAGTGACTCACTGGACGGGCAGAGTGTCAGTGGGAGGAGCCACCAATGAGAGGATCCCAAATCTGAATGGCTGGGAGGTGAGCAACAGGGAACTGGCTCATGGCAGGAGAGGGGCGACAGCACTTGCTGAGTCCTGGGTGCCTGTGTGAGCACCAAGCTTAGCGTGCTCGGAGCATAGTACCCCTGAACTCACCTAAGAGCCTGGGACGACTGAGATACACAGGAAGTCAGTCCTTTGCCTGAGCCTTTTGGGAGAAATACCGCAGTTCCAGGTATCTGCAGGTGGGTATTAATTAATGAAAAGATAGGGTCCTTGTTCAACCTGTATTAAGAATCTCAAGGGGCAGGTGTTTGGCCCAGGTGTCAAGACACTGTTCTGGGACAACACATCCCAGAGCAGAGGGCCTGGGTTTGAGTCCCAGCTCCACTCCTGATTCCAGCTTCCTGCTAATGAAGACCCTGGGAGGCAGCAGGTGATGGTTCAAGTAGCTGGGTCCCTGCCACCCATCTAGGGGATGTGAATTGAGTTCCCAACTATGGCTTTGGCTTGGCCCGGCCCCAGCTGTTGCAGGCACTCGGGGAGTGAACCAGTGAATGGGTGATGGGTGTGTGTGTGTGTGTGTGTGTGTGTCTGGCTTTCAAATGAATGAATGAATGAATGAATGAACGAATCTTTTTAAAAAGAAAAGGAATCTGCAGACAAGGCAGCGGAACATGAACCAAGCACATGGCCGGGCAACTGTGCAGAGGAGGCCCAGGGAGCCAGTTCCTTCCAGGAAGTTCCTGTGAAGCCAGGCCTGAGACCAAAGCTAAGAGTCTGGGGTGCCGCGGGGGCGGGGCAGGCCTGCAGTTGGCATTATTCTGAGAGCAACCAGCAAAGAAACTCCCAGAAGGTGGGGAGGGAGACCTAGGGAGGTGGAATCAGAGCAAACGGGCAAAAGTCACAGGCAAGAGGGAGGGGCCCGAGGAGCCACACACAGCCCAGCTCCCACAGCTGTGGGCTCAGCCGACTGCACATGGGAAACAGCAGAGAAACTGGACTGCGTCTGTGTGCGCGTTACGGATTCTCTTCCCTGTCCTTGCTCCCTCAACAATACAGCGCTGGACTGAGGGCTGGGAGCCGTCCAGAGCTGACTTAGTGCATAACAGGAGGACGTGCGTGTGCGGAAAGAAGGGACTTCTTGAGCGGCTGCAGATTCTGGTCTCTGCTGGGCCCTGTGGACACTGAGAGGACTATCCTGTGTCCACTGTCCTGTGTCAGGACAGAAGGACTAAGGGGCCCCAGGTTTGCTGGTGGAATGTTCCCACTGGCTCCTGGGAGGCAGCGCTTAGGACTGGAGGGGGAGCAGCCTGATGCAAGACACAGAGAGCGTAACGGAAGTGCAACCCTGGCCTTCTTACTTGGAGACCCTTGTCCACTGCCAAGATCGAAGGGCACATCTGTGTCGCCTCGCGAGTGATGTTTTAAAAAGTCAAGTCACCTGGGACTGGCGTTGTGGGGTAGCAGGTAAAGCCACAGCCTGCAATGCCGGCATCCTATATGGGCGCTGGTTCCTGTCCCGGCTGCTCCACTTCAGATCCAGCTCCCTGCTAATGCACCTGGGAAAAACAGCGCAAGATGGCCCAAGTGTTTGGGCCCCTGAAAACTGTGAGCTAAATTCACCTGTTCTCTTTATGAAGTAGCCCAGCCTCAGGTATTTCACTATATCAACAACTGCAACACACAGCCACGTGGGGAGGGTGTCTGGCAAAGCGGTTAAGATGGCTTTGAGCATAATCCTGCATCCGACTGCCTGGATTCACGTTCCATCTCTGCTCCTGACTCCAGCTTCCTGCTAGTGCACACCCTGGGAGGCAGCAGGTGATGGCTCAAACAGTTGGGTCTTCGCCATCCACAGAGGAGATCCGGATCTAATTCCCAAATCCCACTTTTTGCCTAGCCCATTGCCTAGCCAGCTGTTGCAGGCATTTGGGGAATGAATCAGCAAACTGAAGATCTCTCTCTCTCTCTCTTTTTCTTGTTTCCTTTTGGAAACAAACAAACAAAAAGACTAATAAAGTGACTTACCCCACTCCCAAAAACCTTACTATTATCTTTCTCCGTGCTCAGACGATGCACCTGCCATTCTGCAAAATTAAGAAACGTGCAGCCAAGGTGATAGGGTTGGTAAGTGGCAGGAGGTGATGTCGCAGGCTCCGAGCCTCCTCCCCTCTGGCTTCCTAGGGTGCAGTATGTATGTATGTACGTATGTAGCGATAGACAGAAAGCTTCCACCTGCTGGTTTATTCCCCAGATGCCCACCATGGCTGGGAGGTGGAGGTTAGGAGCAGAGAACTCTGTCCAGGTCTCCCTGTGGGCGGCAGGAATCCAGCTACTTGACCCACCACTGCTGCCTTCCGGGATGTGCATTAGCAGGAAGCTGGAGATGGGAGCTGAAACTGGGAATTGAACCCAGGCACACAGATGTAGGACACAGGTGTCTAGCCCTGCTGGGCTGAACACCTGCCCCCTATGGTACATCTGGAAACACTCCAGCCTGGACTTGATACACCAGGGATACTAAGTAGTTACTGAACAAAAAAGCCCAAGAGCTGGCCTAAGAGGCAGTGGAGTCGCTGTGGCAATGACTGTGGGAGTCTGCAATGCTGACTGCCGACGCCGCCCTCTGCGCTCCATCTGTAACCTGGGCTTCCATCACGTTCTGATGGTGCAACAAGTCCTGGAGGCCTATACCATGCACCCCAACTCCTGCCGACACACAACACCCAGGCAGGGGCTCGGAGCATCGTGGGCGGACAACACACAGGTCTCTAATCCAGGGTTTCCCAACCTCGGCCGGACCTCACTTCCCTGGGTGATGCCTGCAGCCTCTCCGCTGGCCTCTGCCTTCTCTGCTCCCCACAGACTGTGCCGGCACAGCAGCCAGGGGGGCCCTTTGGGGGCTTCAGTGAGGGCCTCTCACCGCCCTGCTGGGACCCCCAGGCTCCACCCCACTTGGCTGAGACCCCAGCCCCACCCTGCCCACCTGCGGCCTGGGCGCCTCTTCCTGGCTTCCAACTCTTTGCCCAAAAGCCCCCATCACGGACACCCTAGGATCTCCACTGGAATGCCTCTCCCCAGAGCCCTTCCCTGCCTCTGTCCTGGTGCCATCTGGGCCTGGGAGATTCTCTGCTGGCGAGGGGGCCTGTACTGTGTACTGTGGGGTTGAGACGCATCCTTGACCCCTACTCAACAGGGGTGAGGAGCACCTTCCCCCCAACACACACACTACTGTGACACCAACAATGTCTGCTGAGGTTGCCGCACACCCCCTAGCTAGGAGCTACTGCTGTGATCAGCAGGTGCACAGTGAAGTCCCCAAAACAGTGACAGGATGACTCCAGTTTCAATGTTATTTATTTATGTTCAGGCTGAAGCCAGGAGCCTGGAATTCCATCTGGGCCTCCCACATGGGTGGCAGGGACCCAACTACTTGAGCCATCACCTGCTGCCTCCCAGGGTGCGCATTAGCAGAGAGCTGGATTGGAAGCACAGGAGATGGGCCTCGAACTAGGCACTTTGGGATGCAGGTGTCCCAAGAGGTAGCTTAGCTCCTGTGCCAGACGCCTGCCCCAGGAGGAACCCATTCTAAGGAGCTGGTGTAACGTCGACAGACACATCTGCCCGTGCCGTTTTGAAAACTGTTCCAATCGCCACCCACAGCAGCCCAAGAAAGATCTGAAACTGTTCTCTGTTCAGCAGAATCCGGCCTCCTAAGCAAAGCCCTTCCAATGAAAAGAACTTTCTGGGCTATGCCACGGGGAAAGCTCGGGGTCCTCGTTGCTTCCCAACTACCCCAGAAGGGACAGTGAGCAAGGGAAGGGGTGGCCTTTTTTCTTGAAAACACCCGAGAATTCCCGCGTGGAGTTCCTGCTCCGAAACCCCGGAGAAGCTGCGGCTGGCGGTGGGGCTGGGAGAGAGGAAGCCACAGCCAGCACAGGACGCGCTCCCGCTCTGCTCCAGAACGAGTGGGGCTGGGTGGCTGGCACCGCGGCTCACTAGGCTAATCCTCCGCCTTGCGCCGGCACACTGGGTTCTAGTCTCGGTCGGGGTGCCAGTTCTGTCCTGGTTGCCCCTCTTCCAGGCCAGCTCTCTGCTGTGGCCCGGGAAGGCAGTGGAGGATGGCCCAAGTGCTTGGGCCCTGCACCCCATGGGAGACCAGGAGAAGCACCTGGCTCCTGCCTTCGGATCAGTGTGGTGCGCTGGTCACAGCGCGCCAGCTGTGGCGGCCATTGGAGGGTGAACCAACGGCAAAAGGAAGACCTTTCTCTCTGTCTCTCTCTCACTATCCACTCTGTCCAAAAAAAAAAAAAAAAAAAAAAAAGTGGGGCTGGGTGAGTTGTCTCTGGACATGTGCCCAGCACGGTGGTCAAGAGGCCGCGATCAGGACACGCGGTGGTAGGAGAAACACTGAGCGTTGGGCCAAACGCAGCCCAACACCCATCAACCCATACCTTGCTTCTGACCTTGTCGTTGTCCACAGCCGTGACCCTGGGGCAGGGCATGTGACGGACCAACCAGGAGGTGCCTAGCGATGGCCTTGGCTCAGGGCTCAGGGCTCAGGGCTGGCCGCTCTCACCAACGAGAAACTGTGGCCACTGTTTGCTTTCTCGGGGTGATTTACAGGTTCGCTCACTCAGATGCTCATTGGGTCCTCATCAAGTTCCCAGGGTGTAACACTGGCGGGTGGGAGCGCCAGCCCCGAAGAGAGAGGGCTCACGGAGGTGGCAGCCCTGCCGCTTCTTTGCTGTGTGACCTTGGGGAAGTGACTTAACTCCTCTGGGCCCAGGTTTACTCACCTGTAACACAGTGATGCTCACAGCCACTGGCCGGGCAGGGAGGACTAAAGGGGCTGATGCACAGGGCGGCCTCACAGGGGAGGTGCCCACTGGGATGAGTGGTGCTTCCTTGGGCTCAGCGTGGTGGGAAGCAGGGAGAGCAGTGACATTTCTGATTAAGAGAAAATGTGGAAAACCGGATTGTGGAGCGCCCATTTTGATCCAACCCCTCTCAGTTCACAGGCCAGGAGTGAGGCGGAAGTGTGTGGACGTGGGCTGGCTTGCCCAAGGTCACAGGGAACGTCAGGGGCCAGGCTTCCCGCTGCCCCCAGGCTGCAGTCCCACTGCCTCCTCTGTCGCTGAGGGGTGGGTGCAGGGGAGGCCCCTGCCCCTCGGTGCAGATCAAGTCCACGGTCACAGGCAGATGTTCAAAGATGCTGCTGGTGGAAAACTGAAGTCAGCGTGGCGTGTTTTCAAGGAATGTTGCCATAGAGACGTACACATAACGAGAAACAATCATGTCTTATCAAGCCAGAAAAGAGCCATTCATTCTAAAAGGACACGTGCAGCGGGTGGGGCGGTGTCCCTGCTGACCGGGTGGGGGCGGACAGGAAGGTCGGGCCGAGGGCGAGGAGGTCCCTGGTCTCCAAGTCAAGTTCCCCAAGGGACCTGAGGTCTTGGGAGGGTCCCGCGCGCCTGCCGTGCCCAGCCGGCTGTCTCCATCTGCAGGCCAGGCCCTGGGGAGGGCGCTGACCCCACCGTGGCATTCCCATCATGATGGTCCCCTCTGGCTGCTGTCAGAGACAACCACCGGCTTCGCCGCCTGAGTTTGGCTTTTAGGTTTCAGTTGTCTGCAGTCAAGTGTGGTCCAAAAACATTACATGGAAAATTCCAGAAATAAGCCATTCGTAACTTCTAAATCACTTGCTAATCTGGGTTGTGGGAGGAAATCTCTCACTGTCTGGCCCTACCTGGGACGTGACTGGCCCCTGTGTCCAGGGTGACCATGGCCGTAGGCACTGCCCGCCTGTCCCTCACTCACGGCTGGCTTGGTTACCAGAGCAGCTGTTGCGGTATCACGGGGTGCTTGTGTTCAAGTCGCCCTTCCATTACGGCCTGACGCTACACCACGATGCCTACGCCATCCACTTCGACTCTCTCCCTACTCTCCCTGTGTCACCTCACGGCATCACAGGAAGGGCAGGCGAGCAAGCGGCAGACGGCGAGGCGGGCTGCGGGCATCCCATGCTGGACAGCCTGGGACGGAGTCCACCTTGGCCTTGGATCCAGCTCCCTGCTACTGTGCACCTGGGAGGCAGCACTGTTGGCTCAGGTATTTAGTTCACTGACTTCACTGCCACCCACACGGGAGACCAGGGTTGATTTCGGGGCTCCTGGCCTCAACCCGGCCCAGCCTGGCTATTGTGGACATTTGGAGAGTGGATGAAAGATCTTTCTGTCTCTGTCTCTGTAGCTCTGCCTTCCAAATAAATATAAAGACATACACAAACTTCAAAAACTAAAAGGCACTTGAGAGCACCGCCTCCCAGACTTGTAGCAAGGAAAGGCCCTTGTCACATGGGAAGGGGGCTGCTGGCCTGGCTATGCAGCGCGGGGTCTAAAGGGTCCCCTCTCTTCACTCGTCTGCTCTTGACTGTGCATGATCTGTGCCTCGGCCTCAGACAGCAGAAGTCCGAGTCCTGACCCTGGAATCCTTACGCTTCGGCCACCGTCCTCCTGCACTTAGAAATCACAGGTGCGACACAGGTGGGAAGACGTCGCAGGACCTCTGCCCATCCATCAAACGTGGTGAATGACAGCGTCGACCTCTCGCGCCTGCTCGGAGCACTTCCGAGAGAAGGCGCCGAGAGTTTGAAATGATCATGTGGGACCTGGAGCTGGGGGCTCAGGAATCGGACAGGCCTTGGCCATGTTCCGGCTGCGCCGCTTCCCGGCTCTGTGATGTGGGCGAGAGACGGACACTCTCTGAGTCACAATTCCTTTGTCTGCAAAATGAGGATGAGAAGAAAAAACCCACAGAGGTCCTTCGAGAATGTCTAGGACGGACTCATGGACTACAACAATGACAATGCTCATTCTGATTCCCTGAAAAGTTAGGCCCAGAGAGGGGAAGTGCTTTGTCCAAGGTCACACAGCAAGTTGGAGGCAACTGGGCACACAGGCAGCTTCTTGCAGCAACAGGGTGTCTGGCTGGATTGCTGCCAAGCGTTCTGGGGACAGGAACCTGAGACAGACGCCTCCTCCCGCCTCTGTGGGCTGCTCTTCCTGTGAAGGGCAAGGTGGCCCCCTCCCGGCCCGTGGCCACTGCATGGCGGGATCGTGCAGCTCTGCCCGCGGAGGGATCAGATGGCGCCAGCAGACGGGCTCTCCATGCTCCTGGAGCCTGCATCGCTCCCATCACTTATCTTGGACAGGACACAAGACGGGAAGGCAGAGGAACCGGCTGCTGGCTGGCCGGCTGCTGCTCAGGCGGCCAAAGGGCTCCCAGTCCTCCCGGCTGGGCTGGGCGCAGGCAGACACCTCTTCCCAACACACACACTCACATACACACACTGACACACACACACTGACACACACACTCTCTCACACACACTCACACACACTCACACACACTCACACATACACTCACACACACTCACACACACGCACTCTCACACTCACACACACTCTCACACACACACACTCTCACACACACACACACTCACACTCACACACTCACACCCGGAATTTGGCTTTCCCATTCTCATCCAACTTAATTAGCTGAAACACAATCAATCCAAAGACGGAAGAAGACAACTATTGTCTTGGTTTAAAGCTTTTTAGTAAAAAAAAAAAATTAAAAACTGGAAGTCTTTCTAGAATTAGGTTGAGATGGGAGAGCTTCAGGCAACTGTGGCAGCCAGAGGTCAGGAGCCTGAGGGTGACCTGCAACCCAGCCAGGCTGGCTGCTATTTCCTCCCCCGGGGGCTCTGCCAAGTCGCGGAGCTCCAGGGCACAGCACAGACACCCCCTCCTGCCAGGCCACAGGCCCCCGAGCTCGCCACCGTGGTTTCGGCAGTTACAGCAACTGAAACCGAGTGACCGGCTCCCTCTGATGCGAGAACCCGCGGGGGAGGCTTGTTGGAGGGTGGTGCCTTGGCGCCACAGCGGTCAGGGTTAGCAGGCTCATCTTCTGGGGGGACTGACAGGTCCTGGACTGACACCTTCCATGGAGGGAAGGACCAGGTGAGAAGTAGAGGACTGGGAGAGCTGAAATCAAATCCCAGCTGCGGGTGCACATGCACCTCAATCCTCAGTGTTCCTCTCTGTAAAATGGGTGTTTCCAGGAGCCCACTCTCCAAGTTTTAAAGCACTGAATAGCTCTTAAAGAAACATTCCCAAAGGAATGCTCCCTTTGCAGGGTTTGCAGACGCCTGCCGCAGGACTCCTGGGAATACCAGTGGAGGCTCCAGTGGAGGCCGCAGGGGCAGACTGCTCCTACCTGTGGGAAGCTGCGGCCTCCAGTCCCCAAATCAGTTGCTATTGTTAGGATGATTAACAATGGAACCGCCTCACTTCCGCCTTTTGGAATGCTAATCCATTCATCCTCCTCACAGCAACTCTGTATTATTTTTACCACCACTAAATATGTAGTACCAGTCTCTTAATGGAAGGAAATAATTGAGCTATGATCTGAAAAGAGTAACAGGGAGAGCAGGCCTGGGGGAGGCCGGCGCTCACACTGACAAGAATAACTCCCCCCCCTCACCTGCACCTGCACCTCTGCTAAGGGAGAGGCGTGGCTCTCCGAGGGGCAGGGCCCGGAAGCCCCTCCCAGCTGCCCATAGGAAGCCCTCGGGTTCACCGAGTTTGGGTTTCCTGAAATAATATTATTTATTATTCTTGGCCATGTCTCTCACTCACTGGGTGACTTGGGGAGTTGTAGAACCACTCCCCTTTCCTCTTGTAAGGGGTGGGCTGGATTTGCCCTCGGTGCGGCAAGAAGAGAGAGGCTCTCCGGGGATCCTGTGGGATGCCTTGGCCTGCAAGTGAAGCAGCCACGGGCAGTGGACATGTAGGATGGCGCCTCAGCCACCGATGGCCGGCTAGCTGCCCGTCAGCCCTGCAATCAGCCAGCGTGCGCCAGGGCTCAGGGGGCAGGGGCAGGGGCAAATGGTGGGCTTCTGCATCTGAAAGTCCTGCTGCACCCAGCTCTGCCGCGTGCAGGCTGTGTGACCAGGGCCAAGCCACCTACCCTCTCGGCACCTCTGAGAGCCCGTATCCGTCTCTGGGTTGCTGTAAAGAGGAAACGGAGCTCCTGGCAGCTGGCAGCAGCGGTGAGGGCCTGGCATGCCCCACCACACCTTACAGACTGAATGCGGCTTTTCCAAGATGCACGGGGCTTGGAGCACTTGAGACACAAGGGGGACATGGTAGGTGGAACGCTGGGTTTGTCCTCACAGGTGTGGAATGAGGGGCCGACAGGAGGGACACACCACACCTGTGATCTTAACACCGCTCCTGTCTAGAATTGGGGGTGGGGGGGAGCTTTGAGAACGTGAGTCAACCGTGGCTGGCGTAGTGGCACAGTGGGTAAAGCCACCGCCCTTGACACCTGCATCCCAAGTGGGCGACCGTTTGAGTCCTGGCTGCTGCACTTCTAATCCAGCTCCCTGTTATGGCCTGGGAAAAGCAGTGGAAGATGGTCCAAGTGTTTGGGCCCTGCACCCACTTGGAAGATCTAGATAAAGCTCTTGGCTGTTGCCTGGCCCAGCCCTGGCCATTGCAGTCATTTGGAGAGTGAACCAATGGATGGAGAATCTCTCTCTCTATTTCTCTCTCTCTCTCTCCCTTTCCCCCCCTCCATGTAATTCTAACTTTCAAAAAAAAATAATAAATTTTATTTTTTTAAAAGGGATGTGAATCAATTAAAACATAGAAAACAAAAAACTGTTGTGTTTATATAAAGGGTTGTTGTATAGCTAGGGTAAACATTTCTTTAAGGTAGAACATGAAAGATCTAAGGCACAAAAGGGGGTGAACATTTGAGGCAATGGCTAAAAGACACTGCCTGGCATGCTCGCATCTAAACCAGGGGGCCTGGGTTCGAGTGCCAGCTCCACTTCTGACTCCAGATCCCTGCTAAAGGGAACCCTAGGAGGCAGCAGCGATGCTGGGTCATGTACTTGGGGCCCTGCCACCCACATGGGAGACCCAGACTGAGCTCTGGGCTCCTGGCTTCCACCTGGCCCAGCCCCAGCTGTTGTGAGCATTTAGAGAATAAACAAGCAGGTGGGAGATCTTTCTCTGCCCGTCTCTGTCTCTCTTCTTTTCAAGTAAAATTAATAAATAAATAAATTATTAAAAGTCTTAGATAAACACAAAAAGCTGACCGCACAGGAAAAAAGCCACTGGGCTACTGACAGTGTGACCTTGAGTGACCTGTGTCTGTCACGGGACTTCCGCCAGGCTGCTAAGTCGCTCGGAGCCTCAGCTTCCTTGTGAGATAATGAACACAAGAGCTATTGGGAAGCTCCAAGAGCACTGCACAGTAAGAGGTTTACCTGTGACCCCCAACACGTGGTTCGACAAAGAGAAAAGCCACACTTGGCGGCCAGCGGTAAGCCGACAGCGTAAGTGGAGCTGAAATCACAGATGGCTTCAATTCTGACTCTGTCCTGTTTCATCTTGTAGCCTTGAGTAAGTTATTTAAGGTCTTTGGGCCTCGATGTCTTCATCTGAAAAATGGGTTAGTAGTAACACCAAGTGCGATTGAACCCAAAGGACAGAATTTCTGGGGTAGGTGTTTGGTGCAGCAGGCTGAGTTGTCGCTTTGGATGCCCACATCCCACATCAGAGTGCCTGGGTTCCAGTCCCACCTCCACGTCTGTTCCAGCTCCCTACTAATGGACATCCTGGCAGCAGATGATGGCTTAGGAACCTGGGGTCCTGCCACCCATGTGGGAGACTCCCCAACGAAGTTCCTGGTTCCCAGGTTCAGCCTGGCCCAGCCCTGCCTCTTGTGGGCATTTGGGGGAGTGAACCAGAAGACGAAAGATCTCTCTGTGTCTTTCCCCCCTCTCTGTCTCTCTGCCTATCAAATAAAGAATAAATTGGGGGGGGCACTGTGGCGGAGCAGGAAAAGCCACCGCCTGCAGGGCTGGCATCCCATATGGGCACCAGTTCAAGTCCTAGCTGCTCCACTTCCAATCCAGCCCTCTGCTATGACCTGGGAAAGCAGTAGAAGATGGCCCAAGTCCTTGGGTCCCTGCACCTGGGTGGGAGACCCAGAAGAAGCTCTTGGCTCCTGGCTTTGGATCGGCACAGCTCCAGCTATAGCAGCCATCTGGGGAGTGAACCAGCAGATGGAAGACCTCTCGCTCTCTCTCTCTCTCTCTCTCTCTCTCTCTCTGTCTCCGCCTCTGCCTCTCTGTAACTCTGCCTTTCAAATTAAAAAGTGAATAAATCTTTAAAAAAAAAAAAGAAAATTTTTAAAAGGTGGATTGTCTAAGGACAAGCAACTCAAAGGAAAAACCCAACAATCCAAAGAAAAACAGAGGATGTGAAAAGTGCACTAAAAATAAAGCCCCATGGCCGTGAGACATGGCCGTGAGACATGGCCGCTCCTCCAAGCACCTGCACAGCAGGCATCTGGTGAAGACGCTGTGTCTCACACTGAAGCGCCTGGGTTCAGCATCCAGCCCCAGTTCCTGACTCCTATTTTCCTGCTAGTGCAGCCCCTGGGAGGCAGCAGGACAGTTCAAGTTCTTGGGTGTCTGCCACCCACGTGGGAGACCCGGATGGAGCTGTCAGCTCCCAGCGTCAGCCTAACCCAGCACAAGGCAACGAACCAGCAGATGCGAGCTCTCTCGCTCTCTCTCTCCTCTCTGCCTATCAAATAAACAAATGTTCTTTAAAAGGCACCCTGAGTGTGAATTTCATAATCATCAAATTTGCACAAAGACGAGCGTGGTGGCATTGTAAGGGTGAGGTGCTGGAAACACACCTGCCTATCCTGGCAGCAGATGGTCACCCGCAGTTCACGGTTTACCAAAGGCGCACAAGGGCGAGCCACGAGAGGTAAGAATGGCGTCCACACCCCAAGCCTGGACACCCCAAGCGCATGTTACATTAGGAGGGAGGAAGGACCCTGCAGACACAGCGGGAACCTGGAGATGGGGACAACGTCCAAGTGCCCCCCGTAGATCCGATGTGACAACAGGGTGCTTACAAGAGGGAGGCAGGGGCCAAGGGGAGAAGGAGATGCGACCACAGAAGCAGAGGCGAGAGGGACGTCCTTCGGAGACGAAGGAAGTGGCCAGGGGATGGACATGGCTGTCAGAGCTGGAAAAGGCAGGAAAACAGATCCCTCCCCGGAGCTGGGTCTGCCAGCACCTGGATTGCGGCCCAGTGACGCAGCTCCCCGACCTCCGCCTGTGCTGTCCTGGGCCGCTGAGTCAGCCACAGCTTGTGACACACACGCGCTGCCCCCAGCACCCTTGGGAACCACAGACGCACTTGGACAAGTACCCGTGCAAGCGTATTCACTGATGCACGAAGTACAACAGCCACAGGCTGGAAACGGGGTGAACACTCAGTAGCAGGAGATGGCAAACTGATCTCGGGATCTTCATCCAGCAGAAGGAAGGAGAGGGGAAGGGGGGAGGGAGGAGGGCAGGCAAGGGAAGGGCGGGGAGGAAGGGAAAGAGGGGGAAATAATGGGCTTTCAGCTCAGCGGTGCTGGCTCACAGGCCTTGGACCCCGGCTGTGGGTCCCCTGGGTGCAGGCGGGTCCTCTGAACTTTGGCATCACTGGCCTGGGCCTGGGCTTCTCCCCTGCATTCTGGCTGTGGCCCTGTCGTGGGGTGGCTGGGTCCAGGTTCTTGTCTCCGGTGCAAGAAAGAATTCAAGGGTGAGATGTAGGCAAAGGTGAGCCCAGGAACAAGAGTTATTCTTAGCCAAGCGAAAGTACCCACTCAAGAGGAAGTATGAGCATGACTGACAGTGAACAGTGCCCAGTGAGGTTTGGGCTCATCCCTTTATGTGACTGGAGGCAAAGGGGGTGGTGTCTGTGGTGGTGCTTAATTGAATATTCATAGGGGGTGGGGTTTGGGCAGGGATGGGGTTTGGCTACCACCTATGTCCTTGCCTGTGGAAGTCTTGGAAATGTCAAGGTGTCAGGTGCATGATGGGAACAGGAGTGTCAGCTGCAGCCATTTCATTATAATGACCCCATAATTAGCTATGCTGACTGTGGGGACGCAGTCAGCAGCCATGTTGCTTATTTTCTGCTGGTTCAAAACCGAGGGCAGTGGTTTTGCAGAAACCGTGGTTCTCTAGGGTGGGAAAAGGAGGGGAAGGCTTAGGTGGAGTGGACAGGGTGGTAGGGAGGGGCTGCTGACAACAGCCTCTGTCCGCCTGTGTGGGCGTGGCTTTCCTGTCCCTACCTGCCCTGTAGAGCACACATCTGGAGGGCAGCTGGAGCCAGGATCAGGGGCCATGCGACCTCGTGCTATCTGCAGAGAAACACTGCCTCCTTCCTGCCACGCTCCAGCTGGCGGGGGCCCGCCCTTCCCACGTCTTCCCTCTGCCAGCCTTGCAGCCAGCATCCACCCTGCAGGAAGACAGCACAGCCACGACAAAGGCACTCCCGAGGGAGCACGGGCCAGGTGCGCCCGGGCAGGCCCTAACCAACACAGGACACACAGCTCCGTCTTTGGGGCCAAGCAGCTCTTTCTCCTGGGTTGGGAGAGGCGACTCCTGTGGGATGTGTTCAAATCTCTCCAAGAGGGAGGACCAGGGTGGGAAAGGAAAGGAATTTCCATGACTTCAAGCAGGAAATCCCAAGTGGGGCCTCACGCAACCCCAGGGCTGGGCACAAGGAGGACCTGCTGATGGAGGAATCCTCTGATGGGGAGGAGGGGGTGAGAAATCAGCGTGGGGGTCCCCGGTGTGCCTGCCCGTGGTCATAAACATTCCCGCCACATCAGCAAAGCTGCCTGAGAGCCACCGTACACCTGTGAGGCAGGGCTGCCGTGGTGGTGAGTTCAAAACCCAGGCCCGTTTTCCTGGGGGGCCTCCTAGGCTGAAGATACCCAGTGCTCTGCTGGAAGCTGGGGCGAGCCGGGCGAGACTGCCGCCCGCAACACAGAGTGGGGCTCCCTGGGGAGCGAGGGGACCCACAGACTCGAGGGGAGTGGCTCCTGCCAGACACATCATTATTTGTCATGTCTGGGGCGCAAGGATTGGCCTGATGAAGGGGCTTAGACTGGAGAGGCTTGGGTTCAAATCCCAGCTCTTCTGCAACTTATTCATTTGCATCCTTTGCCCAAGGCACATGGATTTAGAAGTTTCATGCTTTAAAAAAATATATATATTTATTCACTTGAAAAGCAGAGAGAGAGAGAGAGAGAGAACCTTCTATCCACTGGTTCACTCCCCAAATGCCGGAAACAGCCAGGGCTGGGCCAGGTCACAGCCAGGAGCCAGGAACTGCATTCTGGTGCTTCACATGGGTGGTAGGGGCCCAAGTACTTAGGCCATCAGCTGTTGCCTTTCCAGGTGCATTAGTTGGGAGCTGGATCAGAAGCAGAGTAGGCCGGCGCCGCGGCTCACTAGGCTAATCCTCCACCTTGTGGTGCCGGCACACCGGGTTCTAGTCCCCGTCGGGGTGCCAGCTCTTCCAGGCCAGCTCTCTGCTGTGGCCCGGGAGTGCAGTGGAGGATGGCCCAGGTGCTTGGGCCCTGCACCCCATGGGAGACCAGGAGAAGCACCTGGCTCCTGCCATCGGATCAGTGCGGTGCGCCAACCGCAGCGCGCCGGCCACGGCGGCCATTGGAGGGTGAGCCAACGGCAAAGGAAGACCTTTCTCTCTGTCTCTCTCTCACTGTCCACTCTGCTTGTCAAAAAAAAAAAAAAAAAAAAAAAAAAAGAAGCAGAGTAATCAGGACTCAAACCAGCACTCCAACATGAGATGAAATGAGTGAAACAGAGAGTGTAATAGCAATAGAGTATAACAGAGTATAATCGCAAGCTTTAATGAATGGCAAACGCCTGGCACCAAAGGGTCCCTGGACCAATGGCACCCGTTATTAGTGCCGTGACAGTTGAGCGGGCAGAGACAGGTACCTAAAAGCAGCAGGAAGTCAAATGAGGAGGAAAGTCACATAGGGCCCCAGGGTTGCCTGGTGTGGACAGGAAGTGTCGGGAAATTCTCGGAGACCAGAGGCTTCTGCCAAGTCCTCACCCAACATCCAGTCCGGGCACAGCCGCTCTCAGCTTGCCCGCGTCTGCCGCGCCCTGCACCGCTCACCCATCCAGCGTTTGTGGAAGCCAGGTCACCCAGGTAACTCGGAAATGGCTGGTGTGGAACGGAGGACAGACGGTGCGGAATGCACTGCACAGATGGGGCAGGTGCATCAGCCTGGGTACAGAAACGAGGGACCACAGAAAGCTCATGGAATGATGGAACTGAAAGGTAACGCGAGTTTCCTAGGAAACTTTGAAAAAACATTTGTTTATGTGAAAGGCAGAGAGAGAAAGAGAGACAGATCAATTGATCTTCCATCCACTGGTTAGCTCCCCAAACGCCTGCAACAGCTTAGGGCTGGGCCAGGCTGAAGTCAGAAGCCACCTGATAGGGTGTCCCACGTGAGTGACAAGGATCTGAGTACTGGAGCCACACCTGCTGCCTCCCAGAGTACTCGTTAATAGGAAGTGGGAGTCAGGACTGGGCCAGGCTCTCCGACACGGGGTGTGGGAGCCCCACGCGATGCCTCCTCCACTGCACCGAGTGCTCGTCTCTGACTTCAGCCCAGTTGTAAGGATCCACATCAAGACCAGCCACACAAGGAGAGGCGCGGGCCAGGTCTGGGAGGCCCGGGAAGTGGGGCATCTGCGGCTGTGCCCAGCGTTACCCTCAAGAATCCCAGTGTGCTCACCAGCAGGAAGTACCACTGAGCTTCAGTGAGCTGGGTTTTAATTGGGTTTCTTATAGAGGCACGATTTAAAAAAAATAGTAATTCTATCTACTTACGAGGCAGAGACTGATATACAAACACTCTCAGCAAAGAAAGCTCCCATCTGCTGGCTTAGTCCCTAAATGTCCACAACAGCTGGGGCCGGGCCAGGCCAGAGCCACGAGCTGGGAACTCAGTCTGGGTCTCCCATCTGGGTGGCAGGGACCCTACTACTTGAGCCATCAGTGCTGCCTCCCAGAGTGTGTATTAGGAAGAAGCTAGAGCACCCCACGACCTTAACCCCCCCAAGATCAAGCAGCTATCATGTGGGCATCACTAAGGGAGCCCCTGGCCATGGGACTACACTGCCCCTGCCCTGCCTCCTCCCCAGAGGTCAGTCTGGCTGAAGCTTCCAACCCTCTCATCAAGCCATTATCTTTCTGGTGACCAGCCCCCATCCTAAGCCACTGGGCTCACGGATCACAAAGACACCCCTGTTTCAAGGACCAGAGGCACAGGCAAGTCATATGCTTCGAGGTACATCAGACGCAAAGTGAGGATGAGCAGGAACATTCTGGAACATGCTGAGACACACTGACACCTTTGGCCGAATGTCTGCATCTCCCTAAAATCCATACCTTATCCAAAAACCAGAGTCCTAAATGCTCCAAAATCCTAAACTTCGAGAGCCAACATGACACCCCACAGTAGAAGATTCCGCATCATGGAATTTGGTTCCATGCACAGAATGATTAAAAATATTATACGATAGGCAGGTGTTGTAGAGCAATGGGTTAAGCCACTGCCTGGGACACCCACAACCCATATCCGACACTGGTTTAAGTCCCAGCTACCCTGCTTCCCATCCAGCTCGCAGCTGATGCACTTGAGAAGACAGTGGATAATGACCCAAGGACTTTGGCCCCTATCGTCCACGTGAGAGACCTGGATAGAGTTCCTGGTTCCTGGCTTTGGTCTGGCCCAGCCCTGGCCATTGTAGGCACTCGCGAGTGAACCAGTGAATGATTTCTTCCTCTCTCTCCCTCTCTCTACCTCCCTCAACCCTCCTCTCTCTCTGTGTTAGTCTGCCTTTCAGATAAATAAAAAATACATACGAAATTACCCTCAATGTGTATAATTACCCTCAATGTGTAAAATTACCCGCAATGTGTATAAGGTATATGAGAAACACAAATGGAGTTCATGTTTAGACTTGGATCCTACCCTCAAGATATCTCATTATGTAGATACAAATATTCAAACCCTGAAAAAAAAAAAATCCACAATCTGCAATGTTTCTGGTCCCAGGCGTTTCGGACAAGAGATGCTCAGCCTGTGTGCTGAGACTCTAACCCCCAGGGGATGGTGCCTGGGGCCCCGAGGATGGGTTAGCACCCCTTGCATGAAGAGACGAGGGACAGCTGCTTTCTAGCACCGTTCTTGGCCACGGGAGAGGACTCAGCATGGAGGCTGCTCTTCCACCAGTGGGGTGGGCACAAAGCCTCCACCTGGGAAGCCAGCAGCACAGCCGTAGTTCCGTCTCCCGTGGCCTCCTCCACATTGATGCCATCCACAAGTCCCAGACGGCCTTCTTCCCCTCGCGTCTCTGGGCTCCCGGCTGCTCCCTCCATGTGTCCCCAGCACCACACTCACCCCGGCCTGGCTAGTGACCCAGGCTCCCACTCCCCCAGTGATGTGGGTGGCTGCCATCATATTCTTCCCTGACCTCTTGGAATAAGGAACTGCCATTGCGGAAGTCCCAGCTCCTTGATGGTTTAGAAGCCAGAATGCAAATTCCCAGGCTCTCCTGTGGGCATGAGACCCAGAACGCAGCCACATGGTGCCCCTGGCCGTGGGACTACAAGGGAGTCTACATGGGAGTCTACAAGGGCACGATGCAAACTGGGCTGCCAGGGCTGGCACCGATGGCCCTGAGGTCGCCGGGTCAAGAGGGGATGCTAATGGCAGCACAGGCTGCCCAGGCGCTGGCGTGCAGCGGCAGCAACGGCGACAGACAGACCGCACGAGCCTCTGCAGGCATTGCTTTGGGGCGGGCTGCACATGGAAGCTTAATTTCAAGTCTGGCTCTTTCCAGTGCTCTCAGTAATTTCGTGAGTGACCTCATATCCTTGAATAAATAAATCTCTTTTCCGCTTAAATGAGCCAGAGTGGATTCTGTTGTTTACCCTGGGGCCTAACACGCTTTTCTCCCATTTGACCTCCGGCCAGCAGTCAGAACAACCTTTTTGCAAACTGATGCCCGGGGGCATCGCCCACCCCTGGAAAAGACCCTGACTAACGGGGATCCAACACAGCTCCCCAGCGTCGTTGCGTTTCACACTGTCTCCGGCCCTCTGCTCCTGCCACACTGGGTCTAGTCAAGATCATTCCCAAGTGCCAAACTGACCCCGATTCCTCCCTCGGCCTGAGGGTTTTCCAGCCCACTCGTGGTTGGCCCCTGGATCAATGCCGCCCCCTCAGGAAGCCTTTCCTGGTCCAGCCCGTAGCCCACGAGCATCTTCCTCCCTGGTCCTCATCCCCCTACCCTGGCCGTGTCCATGCTGCGACCCAGCCCATCTCTAACTACTTGGCCGGTCCACTTGTTGGGTGGTCACTGGCCATTCCTTCACCAGATGGTACCCAGACCTGGCACAATGCCTCCTCCCTCGCCATAACTCATCAAATACCAGTTGAATTAATCTACTGAGTGCCCATGAGCTAGAACTGTTTGAAGCACCCTATACACGTGGACCCACTGAATTCTCACAATGGTCCTGCGAGGTACACACAGTGCTTCTCCCGTTTTACTGATGAGAAACACTCAGCACAGAGAGGTTAAATAATTTGCCCAAGGGCACACAGGGTTGGGAAAGTGGACCCCAACTGTGCAGCTTGAGAGCCCACCGTTTCAACCAGAGCGATCTCAGGATGACGGGGAGGGAGGAGAGGGGAGAGGAAGGAGGGGCCAGTGTTACATAAGCTCCGAGTGTCTAGGGGCAGGGGCTCTCTCAGGTTCCCTGGCATCCTAGCTCTCTGCTCCTCAGCTGTGCAGAGGCTGCCTGGAGCCACCGCATGTCCCGGGCACTCGCACACGCACCAAGCATGTGTGCTTCTTGCCAATTCCCTTGCCAGACGCCGGTAAATGTTTTTACATCCACATCTCACGAGGGAATTGGGGTTTCAAACTCCAAGTCACGGATCTTTTCCTGTGTGCTGAACCGTGGGCCTTCCCATGGAGCCCGGGGACCCCTGGGGGGCAGTTCAAACCCTGCAGCAGTGACAGGCCCTGGTCGACAGGCCCGGAACTCCGCCGAGGAGCGTCCCCAAGGCTGCCAGTGTCCTGGCCTGAGCACAGACGCCCGCATGCCACTGACAGTTCTCTGAGCTCTCCCAGACACAGTTTCTGGGCTGAATTCTGGACAAACCAAAATGCAGTTTTCATTAGCAACACCTGAATATATGAAAGCGTCATCAGACTGTGTTCGCGCAGCAGCATCTCTGCCTTTGGGTCCCCTCCAAGTCTCTCAACTAATCATGGTGGAGACGGCGGCACCTGCCCCAGGCCCTTAGACACTGAAGGAGTGAGAGGGGCACCCACCAAAGGCCTGTGCCTTCATTGTTTTAAAGATTAACAAAGGTTCTGCACAGGGGAGCTCTGCTGCCTATATTCTCACATTTTTCTGCATTTGTTGGAAACTCCATGTGTACTTAGTTCATGGAAAATGGAATGAAAGGAGTTTATTTTGGTATGAAAAAGTCTAAAAGCTGTGGCTATGAGGGTCTTCAAACAGTTCACGGGAAAATGTATTACAATGAAAAGACTATGCACAGATTTCAAACTTTTTTGCACCAAAATACATTTACCTTTTAATTCCATTTTTCCATAAACTTTTTTTGAGATGAGAGAGAGAGGGAGGGAGGGAGAGAGGGAGGGAGGGAGGGAGAGAGGGAGGGAGAGATTGCATCTACTGGTTCATTCCCCAAATACTCAATGTAGAAGGGGCTGGGCAAGGCCGAAGCCAGGAGCCAGGAGCTCCATCCAGGCCTCTCCTGCAGGTGGCAGGGACCCAAGTCCTTGAGCCAGCACCTGCTGCCTCCCAGGGTGAGCATTAGCAAGAAGCTGAATAGGAAGCAGAGCTGGGATCCAAATCCAGGCACTGCAGTGTGGAACCCTCTCATGTCCCAGCTGCTTTTATAGTCGGAAAAAAGGGAATAATCGATTTATTTCTGAACAAACAGCAAAAAGAGGTGCTTGACAGCAAATCTTCATATCATCAGTGTTGTCACCTCACCACTCAGCAAACAGGGGCCGGGGCAGGACTCACCTCAAGGGGTTCAAATCAGAGCGCTGCTGAATAGAGTCAGGGGGGAAACTGAGGCAAGGGCCTGGACACCCAGCACTCGGGGCTCCCACACGTCTAGCACCGCGTCCAGGGAATGCCTCAGTCCTGGGCACACAGGGACAGCTGGCCACTCTGCCGGGGCCCAGGAGCAGGTGCACCCAGAGGGCTGCTGTCATTCACTGCCCTATGACTTTGTCCTGTCCACTTCAGGAACATTCAGGACACTTGACTAAAACGGCCCAGCCAAGAGGTCGGGGCTTTCTCCTGTCCCGGGGGGCCCCCCGCTCATTTCCTGAGAGATGACTTTATTTTCTGTGTGTTTTCGCAGTGGGTTCTTTCAAGCCCCAGCTGTTCTGGGGAGAGTAAATAGGTTTTAAAATTAATTATCAATTAAAGGGAGGTTAATTGGCACCAGGCTCATCATCTATTTCGTCTGTAACTGAGGCCGTCTTCCCCTCCCCCTCCCCAGAATCCCCAGACAGACACCGACCGATGCCAGGGCCGGTAAAACCCGAAGCAGGAGCTGCTGGTGCGTGGCCCACGAGGTAATGAAACTAACTGTCGGCATGGACTCAGCCCCGTTGCCTGGTCTGAAGATGGATGCTGTGGTACTTCTGATTTCCTGGTTTGGCAGGAGGCAAGCCAACCTTCTAGGTGCGCCCACCAAATCTTTAAAACAACAACAACAACAAAAAGTGGCTTGCAGATATTTTCATTGGCATAAAGATTCTTCACACCGGTCTGCACTGCTCTAAGGGAAGCTCCTGGGATCTAGTCCACAGAACAGCAAGGTTCCAAAAAACCATATTCCTCACTGGCGTGGATTTTCCCTTCTCATTAGCATCTTGCACTTCTTCTTGTGGCCTGATTTCACGAGCGATCAGTCTGATTTCTTCCAAGCTCTGGCAATGCCGTGCTGCGTGCGTCCCCCTCCCCCGCCCTTACTGTCATCCCCCCTGGGAGAAGGGAGAGCCTGTGCTTTGTGTTAATAATGATCCTCCCCTGAATTCCAAAGCTTCACCTGACCTCATCCTTGATGAATATTTATAGGGTGCTGGCAGGGAGCATTTGCAAATTGGGTTCAGACCAGACAGGTGAGCCCTTGCAACTGAGACAATTACGTAATCTGGTGTTAGGCTGTGCACGCATATTAAAATGCGCCAAATGACAAGTGGGACTCCAGGAGACAGGGGCCACCTCCTCTCTGCATTCCCTCAGTCGCTAACCTGGGCCACGGTGAGATGCGGAACACAGGACCAGCCAGAGCCACGTGTCACCTGGACCGTTCCGGGATTTGAAACATAGGGAAGGTCTCAGGAGGAGAACAGGCACTTGGGAATTAACCTATGAATAGGGTCCTGTCTCTTCTCCCGCTCTCGCCCTCCACCTCTGGGTTCTGGGTGGGTGGGGGAGCTGTCCCCTTCTCACCTAAGCTCAGAAGGTGATGGCAGGTGGCAATGAGCCAAGGACGCCATGTTTGTATTTGTGGAGCACTTTAACCTCAAGGTGCCTGAAGAACCTGCTCTCAGTCAACGGCAGATGAAGTCCACGCAAGCCCCACTGCACAGAGGAAGGCACCGCACTCCCAGAAGAGGCGGGAGGAAAAGGCAACCTCATGTCCTGTCTCTATCGCTCCCTGCAGGGCGCATCCACTGCTTCTTCCTCGCTGTCTTGCGTTCCCACTGTCCCCGGCCATTTCCTTTCTTTCCTTACATCTCTTAACCAGGCTTTCTGACCTCAGCACTGCTGACGTTTGGGGCCAGGTAGCTGCTGGTGGTGGGGGCCGCCGTGCTGTACATCCAGGGTGCTGAGCGGCATCCCTGGTCTACCCACCACAGGCTGGTACCAGCCTCCACCCAGGGTGCAACAAGGTCCCCTTGGTTGAGAACCACAGCCTTGGACCAACGAGTCACACTGACAGCTGCTGGCTCAGTTGACAACTTTGCCCATCAATAGTGGGACCTCATCACTTCTCATCAACCCAGGAGCCTTCTGAAGCATGCCATTAATAATCACACTGGGCCAACAGGTGCACATCGAGACCATTCCAGGCAGACGGAGACAATATGGGCACCATAACCTTAAGCCTCTGTTAGAAGGGGCGGGTGCACTGCTCAGGAGTCTGAAATTTGACAAATTTCCCAGTGTCATCTACAACTTCCATGTCTCTGGCTTTGCATTCCTGATTTTAAAAAAAATTATAAAAAGATTTATTTATTTGAAAGACAGAGAAGGAGAGAGGCAGAGGGGAAGAGAGGGAAGAAGGGAGGGGGAGCGGGGGAGAGAGAGAGAGAGGAGAGAATCTTTCATCCACTGGTTCACTCCCACATGCCCACAACAGCCAGGCCAAAGCCAGGACCCAAGAACTCCAGCTGGGCCTCCCATGTGGGTGGCAGGGACCCAAGTACTTGGATCACCACCTGCTGCTTATTAACAGGAAGCTGAATTGGACATTAACAGGAAGCTGAATTGGAAATGGAGGTGTAGCTTTTTTTTTTTTTTTAAGATTGATTGATTTGAAAGAGTAACAGAGAAGGAGAGGCAGAGACAGACAGAGAGAGAGTGGAGGTAGAACTTGACCCCAGGCACCCTGATATGGGATCCCACACCAATGCTTGTCCTTGCACGCCTGGGTTTTGTTCAACAGATTACTCTCCTGAGGACCAGCTTGCCAGTGCTAGGAAAGGAGCTAGATGAGAACAAGAACGTTTTCAAGGAAGTAGAATACATCCATATGACATTAGCAGTGTTATTGGTTAACCCCAAAAAGTGGAAGCAACCCACATTTCCATCAAGGCTGAACAGACAAAAAGGCCGTGCTGTAACCACGTAGTGGAATATTACTCAGCCTTCAAAGGGCAGGTGTTCTAACCCATGAGAACCCTGAGCTGGGACGTTAAGGGAAACAAGCCCATAGCAAAACGACAGATAGTGTCTGAGACACATAAGGCACTCGGGAGTCCCTCCGACTTCGTAGAGAGAGAGAGAGTGGAATGGTGGCTGACAGACATCGGAGGGAGGCAGAGACAGCGAGCTGGTGTTTAAGGAGCACTGGGTCTTAGTTCTGCAAGATGAAAAGAGTTCTGGGGCAGGCGCTCGGCCCAGT
The DNA here is from genome assembly GCF_964237555.1 of Oryctolagus cuniculus. Classification (NCBI taxonomy): domain Eukaryota; kingdom Metazoa; phylum Chordata; class Mammalia; order Lagomorpha; family Leporidae; genus Oryctolagus; species Oryctolagus cuniculus. Next base: position 13,079,255 of record NC_091452.1, read on the forward strand.
GGGTAAGACGCCCGCGTTGCACAGTGGAGGGTCTGGGGTTCACCGCTGGCCCCGGTTGACCCCAGATGCCTGCTAGTGCGGACTCTAGAAAGCAGCCGTCAGTAGCTCAAGTGACTGGGTTCCTTCACTTACCTGGAACACCTGCACGGAGTTCCTGGCTCCCGGCTTCAGCCCCGCTGGCCACCGGGGACATCTGGGGAGCGAACAGATGGGAGCCCTCTATGTCTTTCTCTGTGCCTCTCAAATTCAAAGATAAAAAGGTCTGTGGATGGATAGTGACGAGGGTTGCACAACAAACGTGAATGAACTTCATGTCACAAAACTGTGCACTTAAATATTAAAACTGTAAAGGTTATGTACGTGTATTTTACAATAAAAAATAAGATTTTTTTTTCTTTAAAAAGGGGGAATTAGAGTTGTGTTCACCATGGAGTTGCCAGTTTTGTGATGCCCGGACTCTCGTCTGCCTGCCTGCCTGGCCGGCTGGAGGGGAGTTCTGGGCAGGGCGCACTGTCCTCCCGCAGGAGTGACGCTGGCCTGGTTTGAGACACACTGTTGATCAGCGAGAGCCTTGAAAAGCAGCGTGTCTCAGCATTCCATGTCTCAACATCTCGGCTCGCGGCCCCAGCGGTCCGCCAGCCGTCCGCCCCCAGTTCTGAAGCCACTCGTGGTACACCAGAGGCCCTGACAGAAAGAGCAGCAACCCCTCTGGGTGTCCCGGCGCAGTGTCCCTGCAGGCTCCGTGCATAGCGATGTTTCTCACAGCACTGGTTTTAAATCCCTCTCAGCCAAAGGGAGACCGCCCCTTCCTCGGCAGGACACGCCCTGGGCACATCCGCACAAGGAGAAGCTGCCACCGTGAGTTACGAGCGTGGCTCGGCTGCCGCCTGCTCCCGGGCCTTTAGGCAAAGCGCTCCCTCCAAGGCTGAGTGGGGCTCAGTGGCCAGGCCAGGCCTCCCCAGGGCGCTGAGTGGCATCTCTGTGAAGCGCTGGGGTGCAGGGCTGACAAGGGTCCCTGTGCGGCATGCGTGATGCCAGGCCAGCCCCTTGCAGTGGTTAGGGGACACGCCGAAGCTGCCTGGAGGGGCAGGCTGGAGGGGGTCGTGAAGTGTGCCCAACGGGGCAGCATCGATGGGCAGGCTGCAAAGGCAAGGGGTTTCCCAGGTTATTTAGCATTCTGTATTTTCCCTACAGAAAGAGGGATAGGTGAAGCTGACAGCTGATATTCTACACAGGGAAACACGTGTGTGTGTGTGTGTGTGTGTGTCTACACTCAAGATTTCAGGCATGGGGCCAGTGTTGCGGCACAGGTTGCAATGCTGTTTACAATGCCAGCATCCCAAGCCAGATTGAATCCCAGCTGCTCCGTTTCCCATCCAGCTCCCTGTTAAAGCACCTGGGAAAGCAGCGGAAGATGGCCCGAGTGCTCAGGTTCCTGCCCCCGCTTGGGAGACCTGCACGGAGTTCCTGGCTCCTGGCTTTGACCTGGCTCTACCCTGACTGTTGTGACCATTTGAGGGAGTGAATTAGCAGGTGGAAGATATTTCTCTCCCCCCCCCCTTTACTCCCTCTCTGCCTTTCAAATATTAAAATAAATCTTTTTTAAAAAATGTCAGGCAGCCATGAGGACGCTGTGCTGCTGGGCCTGTCTCCAACAGCCGAAGGTCAGGGCTGGGGAGTCTGGTAGCAAGAACGGGCATCATGGCTCCTGCGCCATGGCACAGTGGGGAAGGTTGCCGCCTGCAACGCCGGCATCCACGTGCCTGCCAGTTTGAGCCCTAGTTGCTTCACTTCGGATCCAGCTTCCAGCTAATGTGCCTGGGAAAAACAGCAGAAGATGGCCCAAGTGCTTGGGCCCCTGAACCCACACAGGAGATCTGGATGAAGCTCCTGGCTCCTGGCTTTTGGCCTGACCCAACCTTGGCCTTTGCAGCCATTTTGGGAGTGAACCAGTAGATGGAAGATTCTCTCTCTCTCTCTCTCTCTCTCTCTCTCTCTCTCTCTCTGTCTCTGCTTCTCTCTCTGTTACTCATTCAAATAAGTAAATAAATTAATATATTTTTTTAAATATGGGCATTGTTTTGTTTTGAGCAAGGTCAGTGTATTTCATCGTCCACCGTGCTCCTAGGAAAAGTGTTTTGCAGAAGCCAAACTGTTTCAGATGCAAAATAAATAAATAAGTAAAACCTGTTCATCTCATTTGGCGTTGAAGATGGCGGAACTGGAGTTCAGCATATCTCTGTAAATATTCATTAATTCAACAACATGGCCTGGGCAAGGTACCGTATTTGTTAGCTCTGGCATGATGCAGGGTTAGGTGGAAATCACTGGTGTTTCAACACCAGTGGATCTTGCACTGTTTAGGGCAGAGGAGACGAGGGCCCGTCCTGAAGAGCTGGGAGCAGAACTTTCCCCTGACGAAGGCAGGAGTCTTTCTGTTTGATGTTACCTCTGCTAACTGCATTTCTCAGCGAAGGTAAACACGAGAGGCCAAGGGAGTTCCACGGGTGTTTGTTCTTTGGTTAATATTAATGTATGTTCGTGTTTACCTGAATTTTCAAGTGCACTCTGGATCGGCACTGATGCCCATAAGCGAGCTCCCCGGGAAACTGATTAGGGCAGAGCAAACAGGTGTGAGCGCCTGTGTAACTACTTTCAGGGCCCTTTGATGGAGTTCCCCGAGGTGGGTGCTTGGTGTAGGGGTCACGATGCCGTCAGAACTCCTGCATTCCATATCAGAGCGCTGGGGCTCACATCCACTCTTTTTTTTTTTTTTTGACAGGCAGAGTGGACAGTGAGAGAGAGAGACAGAGAGAAAGGTCTTCCTTTACCATTGGTTCACCCCCCAATGGCCGCTGTGGCCAGCGGGCTGCGTCCAGCGCACCGCGCTGATCCGAAGCCAGGAGCCAGGTGCTTCTCCTGGTCTCCCATGCGGGTGCAGGGCCCAAGCACTTGGGCCATCCTCCACTGTACTCCCGGGCCACAGCAGAGAGCTGGCCTGGAAGAGGAGTAACCGGGACAGAATCCGGCGCCCCGACCGGGACTAGAACCCGGGGTGCCGGCGCCACAGGCAGAGGATTAGCCTAGTGAGCCACAGCACCGGCCCACATCCACTCGATTCCAGCTTCCTGCTAACACAGGACCTGGGAGGCAGCAGGTGACGGCTTGGGGACCAGGGTGCCGCAACGCTTCGCTATGGAGCCAACAGAAGAAAGGACGCGTCTCCCTTTATGAAGCACAGCAGCTGGGACATGCAGGACACGCGAGCCAGTTCTTCCTGGCACATTGTAAACTTTCGTTTTCACTCCTTGCTTTGTAAAGAATAAGGAAGGGGTGGGGGAACTGGGGACTCGCGTACTCAGAGCCCACTGTCAGCCGGTGGTGGGTGGTTCTGGAACGAAGGTGGCACCTTCCTGGGCTCCTCATGCCCAGCTGGGCTGGAAGCATCTGATCGACACCTGCCTTGCAGAGATTCAAAGATGTCAGCCCACGCCGGGGCCCTCAGGGACGGGCTGACCTCGGGGGATCCGGTGACCTCTCTGCTCTGTGTTGGGGTCCTTGTTTCTGCAACAGAGGGGCCGTGGGGATCCCGGGGAATCAAGAGGTATCCATTTCCAGGCTGGGTGTTTGGCGCAGCAGTTATGTCACTGCTTGAGACGCCTGCATCCCACATCAGAGAGCCTGGGTTTGAGTCCCGGCTCCTCTGCTGCAGATCCAGCTTCCTGCTAACGTGCAGCCTGGGGCCCTGGGAGGAGCCCCTGGGCTGGGCTCTTTGCAAGGACCTGCTCCTGCTCATCTTGTGGAGTGTCCTTTGGCCTAATAAAGGGTCCTTTGCTATAAGAAATCTTTGCTGCTGATTTTAAAAAAAAAAAAGTACACTCCAGAGGCTCAAATACTTGGGTCCCTGCTACCTACATGGGAGACCCAGAAGGAGTTCTGGGCTCCTGGCTTTAGCATGGCCCAGCTCTGAGTGAGTCAGCAGACGGCAGATCTCTGTCTTCCTAAAAAATAAATATTCATTTCCTTCTCTTTCTCTCTCTTTTTTTTCCCAAGATTTTATTCATTTATTTGGGAGGCAGAGTTATAGATAGAGAGAGGGAACAACAGAGAGAGAGGTCTTCCATCCACTAGTTCACTCCTCAAACGGCCAAACAGATGGAGCTGGGCCAATCTGAAGCCAGGAAGCCAGGAGCTTCTTCCAGGTCTCCCACACTGGTACAGGTGCCCAGCCACGTGGGCTATCTTCCACTGCTTTCCCAGGCAGTTAGCACAGAGCTGGATTGGAAGGAGGAACAACCAGGACCAGCCGGTGCCCATATGGGATGCTGGTGCAGCAGGTGGAAGCTTAGCCTTCAAAAAGGGAAGCTTGGCCGGCCCCCCATTTCTTTCTTTTCCACCCACTGGGTATAAGCCTGTTGCTTCATGAAATGGTCAAGGCTGTCTCCAGGTTCTTGACTGAGGGTGTTAATAGTCTACAAATGGATAGGAACTAATCCCACCAGTAAATTTATCTGAAGCATAAAAATCGTTGTCTATATTCATAATCCATAATATGTGTATCAGACCCAAACTCATGCACCTGTGAGCCCAGTGCGGTGAGGGGGCTGTCAGAGGACTGTTCCACAAACAGAGCAGCCAGCACAGGCCCACGCTCTCCAAGAACCCACCCCACAGGGCCTTCCCAAAGCGCCATCCTTAGAGCTCCAATCTCATCCATTTTCCCAAGTGGAAAACTGAGTGGAGCATCCAACCTGTAAGTAAAGTTTGAAAATCACAACAGATTGTGTCTCCCTTAGGAGATTTATAATACAAGCAGACTTCAAAAAGTTTTTGGAATGGGATGAAAAGCTAAGTTTATTTGGGCACAAAAAGAAAGAAGAGGGAGGGAGAGGGGAAGAGAGAGGGGGAGGAGGAAGGAGAAGAGATCCATATACATGAGAGGGCCTTCAAAAAGTGAATAAAAGGAGCCAGTGCTATGGCATAGCTGGTAAAGCCAGCATCGCTGTGGGCACGGGTTTGAGTCCTGGCTGCTCCACTTCAGATCCAGCTCTCTGCTAACGCACCTGGGAAAACAGCAGAAGATGGCCCAAGTGCTTGGGCCCTTGCACCCATGTGGGAGACCTGGAAGAAGCTCCGGGTCCCTGGCTTCAGCCTGGTCCAACCCTGACTATTGCAGCCACCTGGGGAGTCTACTAGCAGATGGAAGACCTCTCTCTGTCTCTCCTTCTGCCTCTCCATCTCTGTAACTCTGACTTTCAAATAAATAAATAAATAAATCTAAAAAAAAAGTGCATTAAAAAAAGTATGCTATAAGAAATTATGGGTGGATTTCACATTTTTTTGCACCAAATAAACATCTTTTTTTATTCTGTTTTTCCACAAACTTTTTCAGGTCTCCTCATATATTTTATTTTTAAATTAAAAAAATATTTATTTTCATTTTTCATTTAAAAGGCAGACACAGGTTGAGACCTTCTATCTGCTGCTTCACTCCCCAAATGCCTGAAACAGCCAGGCTGAACTCGGGAGCCCGGAATTCAGTCTGATTTCCCACGTGGTAGCAGGGACCCAACTACTCAAGCCATCACCTGCTGCCTCCCAAGTGCATTAGCAGGAAGCTGGACTGGAAGCAGAGGAGCCAGGACTCCAACCAGCCACGCCAGCAACCGATGTGAGAGTTGCGAGGGGCAACTCAACCCACTCACCACAATGCCTGCCCTGCTTTGTACACTTTAATGGCAAATCCATTCGGCCACAGAACCATTTCCACTAAAGATTCATCTTATGAAACTGCTGCCCCAGGAAGCCACACCAGAAAATGCTGTTTTTAGACCAATCAAAACCCCCTGTGCTTGTACAGTATTCAAAGAAAGACATTTCTGGCCCCTTCTGTCTTGATGTTGGCAGTGGGAACGTGTTCACACGGGCACTCTCTCTCGAGTCGTTTTCCCTCTCCCGTGTGTTCTCATTCTAGCTGCTTCTACTTCGTGTAACAAAGGGTGATGTGCTCCTGAGAACACGGCAGCTAGCCTGTCGGACACCAGGAGGGAGGTGCCCTGGCCAGGGGTGGAGATCTCAAACACAAAGGCTCTGCTTGTCCCAATGCAGGCAGAGACTAATTTCCTCTTCTAAAAATTCCTTAAAAGTGCAACTGTCCAGATTGGGCACATCAAAGAGCATCTTCCTGGGCCTGTCACGGGGTCATCTTTTCAAACGAGCCACAGAGTCGTGGGAGGAAACAAGCATGCAATTTATCACTCTGTGGGGTTCATGGATGTCCCAAGCCACAGGCTCACAGCGCTGAAGCCAATAGGCGCCATCAAACGCAGTCGTCAGCACAGACACAGCACAGACACCACCGGCAACTCTGCAGAATACTGATACACTCGACACAGCTGTTACCCTGCGTCAGCCACGAAGTGGAGCCCCTGGCGTGACTGATGCTTTAAAACGCTTTGAGGGGCCAGTGCTGTGGTGCAGCGGGTTAAGCTGCTACCTGCAATGCTGACATCCCACATGAGTGCCGGTTCAAGTCCTGGCTGCTCCACTTCCAATACAGCACCCTGCTAACGTGCCTGCATGGCAGGGGATAATGACTGGAGTGCTTGGGTTTCTGCCTCACACATAGCAGACCCAGATGGAGTTCCTGGCTCCTGGCTTCATCCTGGCCCAGGCCTGGCTGTTGTAGCAATTTGTGAAGTGATGGAAGATCGATCGATCAATCAATCTCTCTCTCTCTCTCTCTCTCTGACCCTGCCCCTGCCCCTGCCCCTGTCACTCACCTTGGGAATGAATGAATAGCAAAATTTAAAACATTTTGACGCTATGGTCAACAAAAGACCCATTTTCATGTCCATGTCAACAGCCCGGTGGCAAGTAGAATTCCAAGATAAAAGGAAGGTTGGCAGCTCCTCTGTGCCCCACCTTTCCTGGTCACTCCAGTGCTAACCCAGATACTGCTGTGAAGGGATTCTGCAGTGTCCCAAGTCAAGATAAGGAGATTATCTGGTGGGGCTGATGGAATCACATGAGCCATTTCAACTGCCTGGAGGTCAGAGACAGAACATGTCAGAGCTGCAAAGAACAAGCAGGATGGAACCTTCCATTGCTGGCTTGAGGGTGAGGGTGAGGGTGGCGGGCTGTGTGCCCAGGAGTGTGGATAGCCAGGAGCTAAGCTTAGAGCAGCCCCAGGCAACAGCTTGTAGCTCTAGAATGGAACTCCACCGCCGACAATGATCTTGGAGGCAGAATTTTCCCCGGGAAATTCCACGTAAGAACCCAGCTCAGGTGACAGACTCCAGCTACGCCATGCCAGCACCTCTGATCTTCAAGGCTGCACGCTCATAAAGGGGCGTGGTCTTCAGCCTCAAAGCGTCTGATCACTTGCTGCTCGGCACCTGAAAATGAATCCAGGGTAAAGCAGCCCTTATCAGCAAGCTTGGGACCAGTGTGTTTAGGATTTTAGATTTTGGGGGGAATACCTGCATATACATAATGAAATATTTTGGGCATCGGATCCAAATGAAAACATGAAATTCATTCATGTTTTATATATACCTTGTACACATAGCCTGAATTTTTGTTGAAAAAGATTTGTATTGACTTATTTGAAAGGCAGAGTGACAGAGAAAGGGATTTTCTATCTGCTAGCTCACTCCCAAATGGCTGCAAGGGCTGGGACTAGGTCAGGGAGAAGCCAGGAGCCTGGAACCTCATCCAGGTGTCCCACGTGGAAGGCAGGATCTCAGGGACTTGGGGCCTGGTCTGCCGTCTTTCTAGGTGCATTAGCAGGGAGCTGGATTGGAACTGCAGCAGCCAGGACTGGGACTGGAACCCTGATACGGGATGTGGACATCCCAAGTGGCAACTTAACCCACTGGGCCACAACACCCGCCCCAGAGGTGACTTTATACACTATCTTTAGTGCACCTGCATTTTGAGGCACGAGATCAGGTGTGAAAATTTCCACTTGTGGCATCAGGTCAGAGCTCACAAAGTTCATTCCAGATTTTGGGTTTTCAGATTAGGGACCCTAGAGAGGACAAGAAGATGCTGCCTGCCTAACAATCAGTCCAATCACAGAAATGCAATTCTCCTAAGGTTTTTGTTGATTCCGTATCTCAGCAGTTTTTTCTATGTGTGTTGGAATTAAGATAAAAAATGCAAGTGAGGGAAATGCAAATCAAAACAGTGAGATGTCTCTCCGCCCCTACTGGGATGGATGTTAAAGAAGAAAGGAAGCAAAAAGACAATGACAGGTGTTGGTGAGGATGTGGAAACACCAGAACCTCCATGTGTTACCGGTGGGGGCATGAAATGTCACGGTGTGGCAGTTCCTCAAGAGGTCCAACACAGAGTTCCCAAGTGACGTTGCGAGTGGACTCCTAAGTAAATACCCGAGAGAACGGAAAACACAGCTCCACACCAATACTTGAACTTGAAGGCTCGGAGCAGCATTATTCACAATAGCCAAAAGGCAGAAACAACCCAAGGGATGAGTGGGGAAATAAAATATGTTCTATTTTAAGGGGATGAAAGCACTGGTACATGACACTGATACACGGGACAGCATGGCTGAACCCTGAACACATTAAGTGACAGATGCCAGTCAACAAAGGCCACATATTTTATGTATTTATATGAAATGTCTAGAATAGATAAACTCATAGATACTAAAGTACGTTGGTGGCTTCCAGGTGAAGGAGAATTTGAGACAAATGGCTTGATAGGTACAGGGTTCCTTTTTGGGGTGATAGAATGTTCTGGAATTTGGTGGTGGTAATGATTGTATAATATGGTGAGTATCTATTTTACCATTTTATATACTTAGTCATTTCATTTTGTTTGAGAGAGAGAGCGAGATACCCTTCATCCACTGTTCACTTCCAACAGCCAGGGCTAGATCAGAGGGAAGCCAGGAGACCAGAACCCAATCTGAGTCTCCCAGGTGGTGAAGATCCAAGTATCTGAGCCGTCATCTACCGCTCCCAGTGTGCACTGGCAGGAAGCTGGATCAGAAGCAGAGGTAGGGCTGGAACCAGGCATTCCAATATGGGATGCAGGGGTCCCAGGCTGCATCTTAACCATTGAGCCAAACGCCCACCTCCATCTCACTCTCTGTGCCTGTGCACGTGTGCATAAACATACACACACATAGAAGCATACACATATGTGTGCATGCACACACACATGCTTGCACACACACGCGTGCACACACACGCGTGCACACACACTCAGGCTTTTATCCTTAACCGGATCACAGCTGCTCCTGCTGCCCTCTCCATGGGTGTGTGTTCTGAGCAGAACCGCTTCTTTTGTTTGCCCTGCATAGTCTATCAACAAACCCTGCCATGGACTCTGCAGAGCGGATGCCATGCAGTGGTCACTCTTCTCTAAGACACTGTCCCCAAGAGTAGCAGTCCCCAGATGCTTTGCAAAGGACAAGCTCTTCCCCTGACCGTCTGCTAAGGTTTGGAGAGTCGTTCTCCCGGACTCAGGGGTGTGGCCCCCAAAGTCTTGAGTGAGTGGCACTGAGAGGGTGGTGATATGTTGGGGGAGGGGGGAGTGGACTTCATGGGGTTGCTGGTGCGCAGCCCCCATGACTGAATCCTGGGCGGCTCTGCCAGGGACCACAGGGACGCAGACAGATGTGGCTGTGCCCTTGTCTCTCGCCACCCGAGACGCCACCTGGGGGCTCTACTGGCAAAAACACCGTCATGAGGCCACCCTGGGGGGCCTGCCTGGTCCTGCACTGTGGATCTTTTCTGTTCAGGAACTGGCTGTCTCTGGTGTTTGACTACAGTAACAGAAACCTTCCTAATACAATGTCTCATTCGGGCAAGCTTCAGTGACCTGGAAGACGAACACTGTGAGAGTTCAAGGTAGACAGCTTGGTGCACAGTGAGTGACCAGCAGCTGCCAGTGCTGGGTTGCAAACATGCAAAGGTCTTACCAGAGAGCAGACAGGCAACTCTGGCACAGGTACAAAGAGCAGGCCAAAAGAGTCTTTTGAATTAAGTAAGTTAACTAATGCAGTAAAATTTATGTTCTAGGCTTATTATCTAGTGCAGAGGTGATGGATAGAGGTCATTGACTGGCCGTGGCTGCCGGGAGTGCTGGGCTGCTGTGATTAATTAGTGATGTCTGCCATGGCGCTGGCCAGGGTCTAATCTGAGTGGATGTGTTTCCTGCGCTGGATCCAGATTTATAAATGCAGCGTGAACACAAAGAGGAGGCCTGTCCGGTCAGAAATCGATTTTGATAAAGACGTCCAGGTTCCTCCTGAAAGCTCTTTGTTACCCCTGACTTTTCCTTCCTGGAGTCGTTTTGCTGCTTACCTGTGCAACCTCCCACCATCCTTTCTCTCCAACCACGATGACAGGAAGTTAACAACCGAAAACAGCACGGGCTGCAATCACAATACAACTCCTGACAGGCAGGCTCTGGACATGTGCACAGGGAGGAACAAACGCCATAAAGAACGCCCCGCCCTCCTCAATTCCCCTTTTCAGCCTGAGATGACCTGGCTTCTTTTTGGCTGCCTTTCTCTGGGGCGTGGCTTCCAGGTAGAATTCCTCAACCCAGAACACTTTAGCATGTGTCTGTGCCAGGACTTCATTTGCTATCTCAGGTGAAGGCTTGGCAGTCAAAGCCAGTGCTGACGTCTAGAAAATATTCTGGCATTTTGTCCAAAATTCGGCCAACTTGATTGTTCTGCTGACGACCTTCTGGCGAATCCATTGTAAACACAATGACTGCTTGCACCTAGGTGCTTCAAAAAGTGTGCGCAGAACATAATTAAAAGATGTTTATTTTGGTGCAAAAACTTTTCCAACTCATTTTTACAAGGGGTCTTCCAAAAGTTCATGCAAAATGTATACTGTGAAAAAAATTTGTGTCAATTTCCAAAATTTTGCACCAAGATAAATATATCTTTTAATTCTATTTTTTCATGAATTTTTGAAAGTACCCTTAACATATAACACATACTATTTTTGCAGGAGTTTCATTAAAAGCATTGTCTAACTTTGATCTAAGTCACAAAGACTATGGTATGCTTCCCATTTTACTGATGAACCCACTGACGTGTCAGAGAAACTAAAGGAACTCCCGTAAATTTCAAGACACACTATTTCTCCCAGGCATATTCTTCTCGGGCAGCAGAAAGAGCTCCAACTATTTTCCGGCTGCGTGAAGCAGGCTCTTTGCTAAACACATCAATGTCCTCCATGTCCCTGTTTGTAAAACAGCAGAAGTTCGAGCTACCTCTGAGGGCTGATGGGAAGCGTTAAGACGTAGAAACGGCCCACCCCCTTGTGGCAGGCTGGAAAAAGGCTGTCCAAAGACAGATCTGCTTCTGGCCCCGGAAGTCTGTGAATCTCCCCTTCAGTGGCAAAGGATGTGATTAAGTTAAGGATCTTGAGCTGGGGCGATCATCCCGGATTATCCCAGTGGGCCCCAGACACAGCACTGAGTCTTCCAGAGAGAGGCAGAGGGAGATCTGACACTCAGACGTGGCCAGGCCAGGAAAGGCGGCTGGGTGAAGACAGGAGCGGAGGTGGGAGCTGTAGGGTCACAAGCTACAGAGTGCGACAGCCTCGGGGAGCGGGGGAGGCTGGGGCAGCCGCTGCAGCCTCTGGAGCCAGCGTGGCCCAGCACCTTGGTTTCAGGACTTTGAAACTTCCGACCCCCAGAACTGGGAACAAGTACAGCTTTATTGTTGAGTGCCAACTCCTCGTGGCAGCTGCAGGATACAAGTGTGCCCAGGTCTGGCACCTGTGGAGGACCCCACAGAGGCTGCTGCTGCCCGCTTCGACCTCCGTTGGCCCAGGGGCTGGGAAGCTTCATCATCCTGGCCAAATGCAGCCCACCAGCTGTTTCTGTAAATAAAGTTTTTGTTTGATCACAACTGTGCCCATTGCCTTGGTGGCTTTCACGGGACCGCAGCAGCATTTGGTGGTTGACAAAGATCACGTGGCCCACGAGCCTATGTCACATGACGTCTGGCTCTGCAGAAAACATTCGTGCCTCCTGCCTCAGGTTCCTCCAGTGGAGACGGCCGCTTCTCACGTCTGTGATCTACCTCCCCTTCATGGTACCCGGTTTCCAGAGACGGTCCCAGGGAACCAGGCCTCCTGAGGGGAGCCCACTTTCCCACGTGGTCCGCTAGCCTGTGAATTCGGGCTGTGCCCGTGTATGCAGCACAATACGGCAGCAGTGCTGCTGCAGGAGCTCTGAGCTGGCACACAGAAGCCCTGTTCTGGGGGTGTCCATCACTGTGTGCGTGTCCAGCTGCCCTGAGGCTGCCACGCCAGGAGGGAGCCCAAGCTAGACAAATGAAGACGCCACTGGAGAGAGATGCCAGCCAGGGTTGGCTGTTCAAGCCACCCCGGTGAGGCACCAGGCAGGTGACTGAAGGAGCCGTTCACGAGGACCCGGCTCCAGCTGTGATTCGACCCCAGGGCACACAGCCTCTGAGCAGGGCCCTCCTGGCTACCCTCTGCAGTCCACAAAACTGTAAGAGGCATCATCATAATAAATCGTTTTTGGGCTCTGTGTTTTGGGACTCTTATATGATAATAGAAACATCCACCCGGCCTTTCCCGTGTACCTGTCCCATCCAATGATTAAAAACCCTTACCAGGGGCTGGCATTGTGGTGCAGCAAGATAAACTACAGCCTGTGAAGCCAGCATTCTATACTGAGCGACGGCTCGTGTCCTGGCTGCTCGGCTTCCGGTCCAGCTCCCTGCCACCTGGGGAAGCATAGATGGTGCTCAAGTATTTGGGCTCCAGTCACCCACATGGGAAACCCAGAGGAAGTTCCAGGCTGCTGGCTTCAGCCTGGTCCACCACCGTTGTGTCCACCTGGGGAACGAACCAGCAGATAGATAGATAGATAGATAGATAGATAGATCTCTCTCTCTCTCTCTCTGTCACTCTGCTTTTAAATAATCACTAAGAAATAAGACCAATGGGGCAGGTGCTCAGCCTAGGGATGAAGACACCAGTTAGGGTGACCACATCCCAAACCAGAGTACCTAGGTTCTCCGCCAGATTCCAGGTCCCAACTCCAGCTTCCTGCTCTTGCAGCCCATGGAGACAGCCCTCAAGAGAACAAAATGAGAAAGAATGAGACCAAGAAGGAGCTCAGGTATTGTTGGGAGTTGAATTGTGTTTCCCAAAAAGACACATTGGAGTCCTGATCCCCGGTGCCTTGAGATGGCGACCCTCCTTGCCAGCGGGGTCACGCACATGCAATAAGCTGTGGTCATCACTAGAGAATGTGGCCTTTGATCCAACATAACTGGCATCTTTGTAAGAAAAGAGAAGAAACATGGACACACACAGGGAGAACGCTACGTGAAGACGGAGTCAGAAACCAGAGTGCTGCAGCTGCAAACCAAGACTGCCAAGGATTGCCAGGAGCCACCAACACAGGGCGAGGCCAGGAGGGAGTCTCCCCTGCAGGTGGCAGAAGGGGCACGGCCCTAACACGTTCATTTCAGACTCCCAGACTCCAGAACTGTGAGAGAACAAATTTCCATTGTTTTAAGTCACCCATTTTATGGTCATTTGTTTGGGCAACCTTAGGAGATCAATATGGGCATAGAAGAGTTAAAGTAAAATTTGTTTTTTTAAGACATATATTTGAGAGAGAGAGAGGGGAGGGAGAGAGAGAGAACGCTCTTCCATTCATTGTTTCACAAATGGCTGCAACAGCTGGGGCTAGACCAGGCCAAAACCAGGGACCTGGAACTCCATCTGGGTCTCCTATGTGGGTGCAAGGGCCCAAGCACTTGGGCCATCTTCCACTGTTTTCCCAGGTGCATTAGCAGAGAGCTGGATTGGAAAGAGAGCAGCTGGGACCCAAACTAGCACTCATGTGGGGTGCCTGTGCCTGTGCCAAAAACCTGGCCCCAATAAAACAAAATTTACTCATTTTGCATAAACATTTGAATAATGGTAATCAACACAGTGGGGAGTAAAGGCAGCATTAATGTTGAAAAGATATCAAAGAACCTGTCACACCTCTAGATGTGTGGAGATGTGACTGCAGGAACTGTGAAAAAGGAGGAGAGTGAAAGAAGGGAAATGGTTTGATGGGCTGAGAATTATGCCAACAGTAGCTATAAATTCTGAGATAAGGAGCAAGCTGTAGGGTAGCATCAATGCCAAACTTGACTAAACCCTCAACTGAGTTTCAAACCTTAGGTATGAGTAGTGCCAAGAATAAGAATTATTTAATATCCAGTTATGACAAGGAAGGGAGAGATCAGCGAGTAAAAAGAGGGAGAAAGAGAAGGAAAAGGAGAAGCCAGCAACAAACATTTGGAAATGAAGATTAAAAAATATAATTCCACTTGCAATATCATCAAATAAAGTTAACAAAGTGTGTATAAGACTTGTCTATGAAAACTATAAAACACAGTGTAGAAATAAATTTTTAGAAAACTGAATTATGGACTAGTATACCATATTCATGGATGGGAAGAATCAAATGTTAAAATGGTGATTCTCTCCCAACAGGTCTAAGATTCAACATGAACTCAACCAAAATTCCAGTAGCATACTCTGTAGAAATTGACAAGCTTATTCTAAAATTTATGTGGAAATGCAAATACCTGGATTAGACAAAACAATTTTCCAACACTTTGAACAAAGTAGTAGCAGTTATTTGAAGTTATTTGGCAATGTAGTATTGGTTGAAAAGACAAATAAAAAAAAAAAAAAAAAACAGAAAAAGAAGGAAGGAAGGAAGGAAGGAAGGAAGGAAGAGAGAGAGAGAGAGAAAGATCAACGGAACAGAATATAGAGATAAGAAAGACATCTGTGGATGGGTTGTGGTGCAGTGGGTCAGTGCTTGGGATCCTGCATACTATAACAGAGTGTTGGTCCATGTCCTGGTACCTCTGCACCTGATCCAACTTCTTGCTTATGAATCCTCGAAGGCAGTGTATGATGGCCCAAGTGTCTGTGACTTGGGTACCCGTGTAGGAGACCCAGATACAGTTCCAGGCTCCTGGATTCAGCTTGGCCCAGCCCTGGCTGTTGCAGGCATTTGGAGAGTGAACCAGCAGGTGGAACATATCTCTCTTTTTCCTCTCTGCCTTTTAAGTAGATGATAATAAACAAATAAACTTAAAAGAGATAAATACATCCTTATGTAGTTAACCTATTATTTTTTGAACTTTTATTTTTATTTATTTGAAAGAGAGAAAGATGGAGATAGATCTTCCACCTGTTTTTCACTCCTCAAATGCCTGCAACAGCTGGGGCTGGGCCAAGCCAAAGTCAGGCGTGTAGAACTCCATCCAGGTGTCCCACATGGGTGGCAGGGACTCAAGTACTCGAGCTGTCATCTGCTGCCTCCCAGGGTGTGCATCAGCAGGAAGCTGGAATTGGAAGCAGAGTCGGGATTCAAACTGAGGCATTCCAATTTTGAGTGAAGGCATCCCAAACAACATCTTAACTGTAGTGTAAAATGCCAGCCCCTGGCCATTTATTCTTGACAAAGTCATCATGTGTAACAAACAACACTAGGACAACTGAATGTCTACTTGGGGGAAAAAATAAACATCAAAACTTGTATACCATACACACACACACACACACACAGTGGATCATAGGCTGAACATAAAAGTTCAAGCTATATAACTTTCAGAAGAAAACCTAAGGGAAAAAAAATCTGTGATCTTGGGGTAGACAAAGATTTCTAAGACACAACAAGGCAAACCATAGAAGAAAAAAAATGGATATATTAGACTTCACCATAACTTAAAAACGTGGGTTTAGGAAAGACAGTTAAGAAAATGAAAAATCAAGCCACAGACTCAGAGAAAATAAATATATCTGACAAAGGACTTGTGATAAGAACCTACAAAGAATCCTTACAAATTAATCACAAGGCAAACAACCTAATCTTTTAAATGGATGAAATCTCTAAGAAGACACTCCTAAAAGAAGATGTATGGATAACCAATCAACTCCTGCACGAATGGTGCTCAGTAACTGTTACCATGGAAACACAAACAGCAACCACACCCCCGTTACAAGGACTATAAACACAAAACGTCTGACAATGCCATGTGCTATGATCTACATATTGGTTTGCAAGTTGGGTGTCACCCAAAAGCCCGCTTGTTACAAGCTTGGTCCCCAGGAGGTGGCAGAACCCTTAGGAGGCGTTGGGGCTTAGTGGGCTAGCTGGCTGGGGATGTGCCCTCAGAAGGGAGTTCTCACAAGGGGACTGTTATAAAAGCCTGAGTTTGGGCCCAGCCTCTCTCCCTGCTCCCTGGCTCCCCACAAGCTCCTTGTTCTGTGTGCACTCCACATCACCATCCACAGCCCTCACCACAGTCCAAAGCAATGAACCATCCAGTCTTGAGTTTGAACCTCCAAAACTGCGAGCTACATAAGCCTTTTCTGTTTATAAACTTGGTTGCCTCAGTGATCTTACTGCAGTAATGAGACGTTGACCAACATACCATGTATCAGCCAAAGTTGTGGAGCAACTGGAATTCTCATAACATCGCTGGAAGGAATGGAAACCTGGTGCATCCGCTTTGGAAAAAGATCTGGGGAAATATACTCCTACCATACGAGCCTACTACTTTCAGGTGTTTACCCAAGAGAAATGAAAACATATGTGTACCCCGAGACCTGTACAAACATGTTTACCACAGCATTAGTCATAAATCCAAGTCCCAGAAACAATCCAAATGTCCAGCCACACGTGGATGGATAAACAAGGTGCAGAAGACAACTCAGTCACAGAAGGGAGTGAACTAGTGGCTTTGCAGCCAAACGAAGCTCCAGGAAAGTACAAGAAGCCAGACACAGGAAGACACACTGCATGATTCCATTACAGGAAATTATAAAGACTGCGAATCTAGAGTGACGGGAAGCAGATGGGCGGCTGCCTGAGGTTAGCAGTGAAAGGGAGACTGACTACAAATGAGGCTGGAAGGAATTCTGGGGGGTGACGGAGCTACTGTACGCCTTGACGGAGGGGTTATTACCTGGATGATTTCTCTTGTCAAAATAGCAAACCAGCCGGCTCTGTGGCTCAATAGGCTAATCCTCCGCCTGCGGTGCCGGCACACCGGGTTCTAGTCCTGGTCGGGGCGCCGGATTCTGTCCTGGTTGCTCCTCTTCCAGTCCAGCTCTGTGCTATGGCCCGGAGTGCAGTGGAGGATGGCCCAAGTGCTTGGGCCCTGCACCCGCATGGGAGACTAGAAGAAGCACCTGGCTCCTGGCTTCGGATCAGCGCGGTGCACCAGCCGCGGCGGCCATTGGAGGGTGAACCAACGGCAAAGGAAGACCTTTCTCTCTGTCTCTCTCACTGTCCACTCTGCCTGTCAAAAACAACAACAACAACAACAACAAAAAACCAGCAAACCATACACTTTACATAGGTGCAGTTTATTGCATGCCAATCCTACCTCAATAAAGTTGATGAGGAGAATAAGGAAAGCAGAGGCTAAGGTCTCTGATATTTTTTCAGCCTGGGGAAGCTTGGCTGCGTCGTGGCCTGGCTCTCCCCAGGGCAGGAGTCTGCATTACCAGGGTGTACTGTTGCCATGCAGCTGGAGACCGGGGCTGGGAGTTTTCCTCTGCTGACTTATGTGTGCATCTTTCCAGTGCTCAGTAAATGATGACAGGAAACAGTTTGAGATCAATTCTCATCTCGTGTGCTCTGCGGCAGGAAAGTCTGATTATGATTGGTGATGCTCTCTGTTGGCCTCTTTTTGAAAATGCAGAGACTGAAACACGTGTCATTTACCAGGAAGAGGGAGGCCAGTTTGGGGAAGCACCAGCCTGAGTCAGGTGCCACAGAGCACAGGCTTGACTGGGGAGGGTTGAGACCCTGGGCTCTGTCTTGCCCATTTTCAAACCAGGATCCAAGGCAGGTGCACCTGGACTCCGCGTGGGAACTGGATGGGTCCCTGCCACCTAACCCCGTTAAGCCAAGCTCACGTCACAGGCCAGAAGGAACCCTGAGTATCACAGAAAGGCTCCTTCTTGCTCTCAGGCCTGACAGTATCCGAGCCATCCTGGACAGCTCAGAGGAGCAGAGCGTGAATTGTGAGGCAACCAAGGGCTGTGCTGCCAGTGAGTGACCATAGGAGACATTAAGGAGCAGTGGATAATATGCAGCCCAAAACGTGGACCATCCGAGAGCCGTGTCAACACATCTGTCTCTTTGGGGTCCAGCTAGCCACTGCATGGAGGCCTCGATGACCAGATGAATAAGGCAGCAAGTCTACTCAGGGAAGCACAAGAACGAGGGAGGCAGTGTGGACACTATGGCACCCACCATATGAGCCTCCAAGTGACCATGTTAACCACCTAGCTCCCTAGTGCACTGAAAGCCCACTGAGGCTAGCCCTAACTTTTCTCTGCTGTGCACCGAGAGCCATGCATACTGCCTGGTCTGTAATTAAGGCTCAAACATTTGCTGCACAAGCATAAAACAGCACGTGCTACCTAGAGGACTCCCGTCCATCTTGTGTTGCTATAACACAGTACCATGGATTGGGTAATTCACAAAGAAAAGAAACAGATTTCTTTTAAGTACTGGAGGTTGACAAGTGAGAGACTGAG
The DNA here is from genome assembly GCF_964237555.1 of Oryctolagus cuniculus. Classification (NCBI taxonomy): domain Eukaryota; kingdom Metazoa; phylum Chordata; class Mammalia; order Lagomorpha; family Leporidae; genus Oryctolagus; species Oryctolagus cuniculus. The sequence goes on from NC_091452.1 coordinate 13,097,860, forward strand.
CGGCAGGCGTCTAGCGAGGACCTTCCCACGTTGCTGTACCATCCCATGGTGGAAGGCAGAAACGCAAGCGAGGGCGAGGGCCAGAGACAGCAAGACACTGAACCTGCAGCCTCAAGCAAGCCCTTTTATGGTTGGCACAAACACAACATGAGGGTGGAGCCCAAATGACCTACACACCCCCCAATTAAGCCCCGCCTCCCAACACTGCTGCATTGGGGGTGAAGTTTCCACCACGGGACACATTCGGACCTCAGCAACAGGCACGTGAACACAGTCAGCCCATAACCTGGACGGCCTCCACAGCAGGGGTCAAGAAGCAGGCAAGAAAGGGCCAGCGGCGAGCAGGGGCCTGCCCGGCAATGCTCTCGCTGAGGACAGTGCCAAGCCCACTCTATGCAACGTGGGGAGGACGCATCCCCAGGACCAGCAGAGCCTCGTGCAGGAGGGGCTCAGTCCTAATACCAGTGAACAAGGGCCAGGGGCTCTTCCAGGCTTTGTTGATCTATGCCAGATGTCATGGCTCGGTCTTGATTCAGGGGCCACCTGTGACTCCGGGACCCTGGGACTCTCTTGCTCACTCCAGAGCCCCAGGGGGGCCCTTCACCTCTCCTCCCATCCCTCAAAGATCAGATTCAATTCGCTTTGAAAACAAAAATTCCTGGCCGCCGCCGCAGCTCACTAGGCTAATCCTCCGCCTTGCGGCGCTGGCACACGGGGTTCTAGTCCTGGTCGGAGTGCCGGATTCTGTCCTGGTTGCTCTTCTTCCAGGCCAGCTCTCTGCTGTGGCCTGGGAGTGCAGTGGAGGATGGCCCAAGTGCTTGGGCCCTGCACCCCATGGGAGACCAGGAGAAGCACCTGGCTCCAGGATTCAGATCAACACAGTGCGCCGGCCACAGTGCACCGGCTGCAGCAGCCATTGGAGAGTGAACCAACGGTAAAGGAAGACCTTTCTCTCTGTCTCTCTCTCTCACTGTCCACTCTGCCTGTCAAAAAAGAAAATGAAAAAAAAAAAAAACCCAAAAATTCCTTAATTGCTTTTTTTTGCAAATAATAAAATCCTCAAGGAGAGTCTCTATTGTACTTCTTCTTCTTTTTAAGTTTTATTTTATTTATTCGAAAGGCAGAATTATAGACGACCATAATGGCCAGGGCTTGGCCAGGACAAAGCCAGGAACCAGGAGCTTCTTCCAGTTCTCCCATGTGGGTGCAGGGGCCCAAGCACTTGGCCCATCTTCTGCTGCTTTCCTAGGTGCATTAACAGGGAGCTAGATCAGAAGTGGAGCAGGCCGGAGCCGCGGCTCACTAACCTAATCCTCCGCCTTGCGGCGCCAGCACACCGGGTTCTAGTCCCGGTCGGGGTGCCAGATTCTGTCCCAGCTCTCTGCTGTGGCCCGGGAGTGCAGTGGAGGATGGCCCAAGTGCTTGGGCCCTGCACCCCATGGGAGACCAGGAGAAGCACCTGGCTCCTGGCTTCGGATCAGCGCCGTACACCGGCCGCAGCGCGGTGGCCGTTGGAGGGTGAATCAACGGCAAAGGAAGACCTTTCTCTCTGTCTCTCTCTCTCACTGTCCACTCTGCCTGTAAAAAAAAAAAAAAAAAAAAAAAAAAAAAAAGTGGAGCAGCCGGGACTCAAATTGGCGCCCATCACAGGAAGCCTGTGTTGCAGGCCGTGGCTCGTGTGGTTTGTGAAGGTTCTGTTGCCCATCCCCAACCCCTGCAGATACACTGAGACACCCAGACTCTTCCTACAAGGCGCGTGGTTCAGTGGGCCATGAACCCCCAAAACTACATTTCGTGTGTAAATTCAGTTCCTCATTCTATGTAAAAGACTGAAAACCACAGGAGGCCGAAAAGTCCAAGGCTGCGGGATGCACGTCTGGCGAAGGCCTTCACGCTCACCCACACGTGGCGGAAGGTGGAGGGTGAGAAACTGAAGCTGCTGGCGCAAGCCCTTGTGTAACACCGAAAGCATCACCACCTTTGAAACCACAGCACCAGCGTTCAAATCGCAGCTCTAAGAGGCAAAGCGGCTACAGTACGGGCAGGTGTCTCAGGAGGCAGGGCAGGACCCTACCAGGCTTTCTACCCGAAAGTCTTCTTAGAACACAGCTCGGAATTCCAGTGGATTCTCTCTCGAGACCCCCGGCCGGGGCCTGGGTGACGACATTCGCCGTCTCCATCCCCACAGCACAGCTATAGTCACAGCACAAGTGACTCCCATCCTACAGATGAGGATGCCGGGGCCAAGGCAGCTTACTGAACGTCCCCAAGGCTGGGCCTTGGAAGTGGAGGGGAATGAAGAGGAGGAGGAGGAAGAGAAACAAAGACAACATTCCCGCTTCTTTGTTCTTCTGGAACTCAGCTTGCATCCCTCCAGAGACAGTGGAGTTCTGGAATGTTCTGCAAGACGGAGATGGCTTCCTCGTTCTGTCACTTCCCTCTCTGAACACCACCTGCTTGTTGCTCTCTGCTGGTGTCGCGCCTTCTGTACGCTCGTCGTGCCGAGCAGAGTCGGGCTGGGTGAGACCAGGGCTCCATCTGCCCTCGTACTCGCTGGGGCCGTCTGAAGGTAACTGTGCCCGCGCCCGGTGCCAGGAGGCGGAGACGGCTTCTGCAGCGCCACCCGGCTGCCATCCACCCTCTGCAGAACGAGCCGGTACTGGAGCCAGCCCCTGGTGCCGCTCAGCCAGATGGCAGAGGAAGCAAAACAAAAGTGACCTTGTTAGCAGAACGCGTCTTCCCCGGGAAAAGCTATTTCTGTTGTCGTGAACCCGAGGCGTCTCGGCTGAGCTCGCCCTCCCTGCTAGGGCTGTGGAATGTTAATTTGTTCCAAACTTTAGTATTTTGACTAGAACCAGGAGTGCCAGATTCTGTCAGAAACATTTTGGAATGGGGTAGTCTCATGTTCTTTCCCTCTCCCTCTCTCTCTCTCTCTCACTCTCTTGGCCACTGTACAAAGTAAATGTTGTTACAGCAACTGCTCCCAGGGAACAGCCCGTCGCAAATTGAAGCTAACCAGGGAACGGCTCCTCCCTGCAGCCGTGACCTTCTGGCCACAGAAACACCCCGACTGGGAACAGAACTGGAGCAGGGCTGTGAGGACATGCCCTGGGTTCCCTCGGAACACAGGGGTCCCCGGGAAACCATGTGTGCTGAGAACCAACTTCCTCAAGACGGGAAGCTGGCAGGGTGTCTGCAACCAGGAGGTCAAGTTCAAAGGCAGCTGAGGTCTGGCTCTGAGAATCTCGCTGCTTCTCTATCTATGATTCTTCTCTCTCTCACTCACTCGCCCTCCCTCCCTCCTCCTTTCGGAAAATTCTGAATCCGGGTCATACATCACTGTCTCTGTGTTACAAAATAAATGCAGGTAAGATACAGTGGCCCTGGCCTGGCGCTGCCGGCCTCCCTGGGTAATCAGGTGCAGGAGCCTCACCCTTGCCAGTACTGGTTGTTGGTCTGGGGGGTTGGGGGGGAGGTGCGGGGTGGTTCTGGTTTCCCAGCAGAGCAGAATGGTGAGGGTGGGACTCGGACTCCAGGTAGCCTGGGACATGCTAAAGTAGCAGCGGTGTGGACAAGCGAGTCTGGCTGGGAGCGGGCTGTGTGGCCTGTTGACCGGGACTGATGGCAGTGGTTCCGAACTTTCCGGTTGGGAGCGCACTCACCAGCAGGTGCTTCACACGGAAGCGTCCTGGAGGGGCTGGCTGTCGTCACCCGTGACCTGGGGCACCCGCACCCCAACTCCTCACCTGCACTGTCGGGTCAGCGTGGATGATTTCCCACACTCCCCAGGGTTTCCATTCCAGCCCCTGCAGCGGCCTGTGCTCCTCACTGGTTCCTTCAAAGTTCACCCCAAGAGGAAGAGAGAATTAACGCCTGGGGGCAGTGGGGTACAGAGGAGGTAGAGCTTGCTGCTTCTTCCAGCTGGGACAACTGAGGTCCCATGGTGGGAGGGACTTCTCCAGAGGCCACTTAGAGCCAGGACCACTCAAGCACAGGGCCACTTCTCCAACTGCCCAGAGGTCACTTTCCAAAGAGCTGGGTTAAGGAGGATGCTGGGAGACAGTGGTGGGTAAGGGATACTCTGCAGTGGGCACAGGAGGCAGCACTGGGGCCTGCTGTGCCCCCCCTTGTGTCTCAGATGTGGGGTGCCCCCCCTCCCCCGCGTGTGTGGAGAAATTGTGCAACATCACTGTGGAGGAGCACCAGGAAGCCTAACGCTGGCCGGAGCACTCCCAGCCACCGTGGGCACCACGGGGAGGGAAGCACAGGTGTGCTAGGCAAGCAGGGGCAGAGCTCCTCGTGAGGCCGCAGCTCAGACAGGCCTGGCTGCCCCCCGAGCCTCTGCTCCCCCTGCTCTGCTCAGGGCCGTGGGGGCTGTGGATGTGCGGGATCTGCCGCCTGCATCAGGAAAACCCCGTAGGAACCAAGCGCCACCGGAAAAGCCGGCACCTGCAGCTCCCACGTCCCTGCACTGCATGGCGACCACACTAACAGGCCCTGAGCTTTCTGTCCTGTCTCCATGCTATGTCTTCAACCCCGGAGACCATGAAGGAATAGGCACTGGGTCACCCACGAGCTTTGTTGGCGTGCACCCGGCCGGTACCAGAAGCAGATTTGGGGACAGGACTCCGATGACAGCAGTCCTCGGGGACCCTCCGGGGTCTCTACCACCACTGCCCACCCCAGTGCACTCTGGCTCTGGTTTCAATCCCAGTAATGAGGAACAGCGGGGCGGGGGGACGTTAAAGCTGAGCTGCTCCGTATTGCCATGAGTTAGAGACCCACTGGAAGAGACTTGAACAGCTGAGAAAAGAACAGGCACACTTCCTGGATGATGGGATTGCAGTTATGTTTTTGAATTTTATATGAATTAGGTTCAGAACACGCTGCTTCTGTAACCTGAGTTTAGGGCAAGACCCTGTATCACACAGCACAATCTGCCCGGAAGCCGCAGGGCAGCCTCCAAGGCCCCAAGGGGCTCCTTCCATGGGAGGAGGATGCCACAGGCAGGCATTTGGCACAGTGGTTAAGAAGTTGCTTGGGGCCAGCGCCGCGGCTCAATAAGCTAATCCTCCACCTAGTGGCGCCAGCACACCGGGTTCTAGTCCCGGTCGGGGCGCCGGATTCTTTCCCGATTGCCCCTCTTCCAGGCCAGCTCTCTGCTGTGGCCCGGGAAGGCAGTGGAGGATGGCCCAAGTGCTTGGGCCCTGCACCCGCATGGGAGACCAGGAGAAGCACCTGGCTCCTGCCTTCGGATCAGCGCAGTGTGCCGGCCGCAGCTCGCCAGCAGCGGCGGCCATTGGAGGGTGAACCAATGGCAAAAAGGAAGACCTTTCTCTCTGTCTCTCTCTCTCACTATCCACTCTGCCTGTCAAAAAAAAAAAAAAAAAAGAAGTTGTTTGGGACCTCATTTCCCACATTGGAGTTCCTGGGTGCAAGTCCCCCCACTGCTTCTGACCCAGCTTCCTGATGGGAGGCAGCAGGTCATGGCTCAAGTAAGTGGGTCTCTGCTACTCACATGGGAGACCCAGTTGGGGTACTAGGCTCCTGGTTTTGGCCTGGCCTTCGTGGGCATCTGGGGAGTGAGCCAATGGATGGAAACTCAATCTCTCTCTTCCTCCCCTCCTTTCAAATTAAAAAACAGGAAGAACAAGCTTGTACCCACTACTTTTTATTTTTCTTTTACAAATGACTTGACTGAGTGATTTCTTTAAAAGGCAGAGTGAGGGAGTGGGAGAAGGAGTGAGGGAGAGGGGGAAGGAGGGAGATAGAGAGAGGTCTTCCATCCACTGGTTCACTCCCCAAATGGCTACAACAGCCAGGGTTGGGCCAGGCCAAAGACAGGAGCCTAGAACTCCATCCGGGTCTCCCACATGGGTACAGTGGCCCAAGCACTTGGTTCATCTTCCACTGCCTTCCCAGGTGCATTAGCAGGGAACTGGGTTAAAAGCAGAGCAGCTGGACCTCAACCCAGCACTCTGATAGAGGACGGTGATGTTGCAGGTGGCGGCTTAACCTGCTGCACCACAACACCAACATCTCCCATTGTTTTAAGAAGTTCCTTCTTTCCACTCATTCAGTGACTTACAAAATATGGCCGGTGGCCCACTGTGAGCCGTGTGAGCAACTCAGCAAACAGGACAATGCACGGGGAATGCACTACCTCCCCACCCCCAAACCTGGAAAAGGCAGCATCAGGGCTCCTGGGACTTGAACCCAGGAGACGTCAGAAGCCCCAAGCCCACACATGCAAGTCAAGGCCTCAAACATCTGAGAAGTCCGCAGAATGGAGGAGGAGATGAAATAAGACAAATCCTGCGGTCTGGGGTGGCAGAGAGCGTGGGGCCCAAGAATATTTCACCTGTGGAATAACCAGACCTGTCCACTCAGCCAACACCTGCCCCTAGGATGGGGCCTGTGCGTCCATCCGCTCGTCCGCGTGTGACTGTCTAAGCAGACACAGCTCAGGACTGAAGGGACAGAAACGAAAATGCCACTCTGACTCGGGTTTACAGATGGCAACATGGGAACAGAAAAGACCGGGCAGCCCCTCTGTCCCAGCTCCCCCGGGGCACAGGCAAGCACAGGGCGACGGGTTAAATGCTGCCCGTCCCTGTCCCGTGACAGCTGGTGCAACTCCAGCTGGCGAGCTGCTGGGGACAAGCCTCTGTGGGGCTTATGGTGCTGACACGTGGTCCTTGGTTGCTGTGACAGACCCTGCCTGAGCAACCCCACTCAGTGCCCCATCCCAGGGTTGTTACACTGACTCCTATCTTACTGACGGGGAAACTAAGGGTAGAACAGAAGTGTCTGCAGTCAGTCAGACAATGGCTGACAAGGCCCCCATGTGAGAGACCCGGAAGAAGCTCCTGGCTCCTGGCTTTGCATTGGCTCAACTCCGGCCACTGCAGCCAATTGGGGAATGAACCAGCAGATGGAGGACCTCTCTCTCTCTCTTTCTCTGCCTCTCCTTCTTTCTCTCTGTAATTCCGACTTTCAAATAAATAAATAAATCTCACAGGACAGTCAGCTCCGAAACCATCACACCCCCTAACGTAGCTCAGTGTCCCGTGATCTGTCCTCGCTATGGAGCCACGAGGCCACGCCCACCTCAAGTCTGCCGAATCCCGGTGCTCAGCACAGCACTTGCATTTTCAAAGAAGAACCGCGTGGCAGTTTTTGTTTTTTTTTTTTTTTTCTTTTTGCACGTCAGTTTTCCCCACTATATTATATTCTCTTTGAGGGTAGAACAAATTTTCAACTTTGTATTCCTAAAAGCTGAACAGAGCTCTAAATTCGCATCATGGCTAAATTGATGTGAAAGGTAAAGATCCATGATCAGCTCACCTTCAGAATTAAAGGGAGCCAGTGCGGCCCAGGTCAGCCTGGACGTGGCGTCTGCCAAGCAGGGTTCTGGTGGGAAGCACAGGGCATTCTGGGAAGTGAGAGCAGTGCACAGGAACCCTCAGTGCCGGGGGTTTAAAGGGACCACATCTCAGAACAAACAATCTCTGGTGGAGCCCACTCCCCAGTACCAAGTGCAGAGCTCCCCAAGGTGACTCTGAGTCCTGGGGGAAGGGGTTTCCAGAAATTTCCAGGTCATGATGGAAGGCATTCCGTGGAATTCCTGCTTGCCTGCACTTGACCTTAGCCGAAAGGCCGAGAAGCGGTCCTGCCTGCCTACAAATCCACACGATTCCAGTCTCCAGGGAAGGACTGGTGGGTCACCTGCACACGGAACAAGCCCCAGGGGGCTGACACACTAGACAAGTTAGGGCCGCAGTGGTTTAACGCCACAGGCCCCGCTTACCCTCAGTACCTCCTCCCCAGGCAGGACAAAATGCCGGAAATGCCACCACTGGGAGTGGCTCCTGGGTACAGCTAACTTCCCCCTTGGGGTACAGCCCCGTCAAAGCAACCTCAGGAGGAAGAAAGACCCACTTACAGCTGACAGCGAGCACCTGCTCTGCAGAGGCTCCCTGTGCAGTGGGAACCTGAGCCGTCTACACTGGCGTATACAAAACAAGCCAAGGATCCGGGCATTGAGGCTCAGAGAGAAATCCTGGACTGGAGCCGGAGGTCAAACCAGCAAGGGTGGGAGGGCCTCTAGGCCAAGCCTCACGGCGACACTCGGTGCCTGGGGGAGGGGGCGCGATGGCTGCGATGTGCTCAGCTGCCCAGATCCCCCAGTGGGGCCAAGAGTGAGTTCCCCAAGGCCCACAGCTGAAGGCCGAGTCCCGCCGTGGGAACCACCCCAGCCGCACACATCAGCTGGCCCAAGATTCCACTCCTCTCCTGGGGAACTGCGAAGACCCTGACCTGTGATGTGTCTAAAAGGCTGTCCCAGCCCCAGGCGGCTCTGTGGGATCGCCTGGGAGGTCCATGGCGCCCCCCTGACTCTGCCCTCACTTCCCCACGGGCGTTGTCCCTCTAAACACTGTCCCACACATCTACACACAACCCGCTGGCCCCCACGCAGTCCCCACCCAGGCCAGCGGATATGATATTCTTACCTGGTTCTCATTGTGTTGACTTAATGGGAGGACTTGGGGGCGCCCTGGTTTTCTGGCCAGCTTTCCCCACGGATGCCCTCAAAAGCCATTTAACTTCCTGCCTTGACAGGAATCAATGCTTCCCACGGCCCCAGGGTGAAGGACGCCTTCCCGATGTCCAGCCTCACTCATACGCACTCCCCTACTCCCCGATCTTCATCTCACTCAAACTCTTCAACTGCGCAGTCTCTCGAACACAGAGCCTTGCAGACGTCCCCACAGCCTAGAGACCCGCGCTGTGCCTGGTTCCCGAAGTCACTCTCCCGTGTGTATTCTTCAGACTTTCACTTGGTTCTCTTTTCCCCGGGGAAGCCTTTTCCAGGGCTGACTTCAGCTTCACAGCACAGCAGGCACAGTGTCAAGGACCCACAACACCATTAGGGGCCCATGAACCACGCGTTCAATTTCTTTAAAATCAGAAGAGGAAAACAGCAACTAGAATAGTGACTACATATAATGAGGAATCCCAGCCTGGATTTTATACAAATGCATTTGGAAAATGTAAGCTTTCATTATTATTATTATTATTATTATTATTATTTTAATGAGAAAGGAGGCCACCAAGCCAAAAATCCCCAGGGCCTTTTCTGGCCTCCCCCAGCCGCCCAGCAGCAGTGGGAGGCCAGGTCTCTCTCTGTCCAGTGCTTTCACTGTGCCCTGAACACCTCTGTCTAATCAATTACCATAACTGAAATTTGCCGTCTCCCTAAACTGCAAGAACATGATGGCAGGGACCAAGTCAGGCTTACTCCCCACAACGCTGCATCGCACGCAGCACTTGGCCCCTAAGCACACGCTAGATAAATATTTGTTACCGGAATGGCCAAGAAAAGAGGACGGGCCTGGCCCCCCGAGAACACTCCCCGGATCCACACTGGACTGCTGCCTGGCCTGCAGGCCGGAGAGGACCGAAACCCACAGAAGAGACAAGGGACATGGGACAATGACGGCGCCTGGTGTCTGCCCTGGGCGGCAGAGAGTTGGTGTAAACAAACATTTCCTGGTCTGCAGGGTCATGATGGCACTGTGTGCAGGTCAAGCACTGCGGAGCCCCTGCAAGTTGGACAGTAGCTGCCTGCAGGGGCCGTGGAGGGGGACTCCATTAGCTCTCTTCCTACCAGGGCAGGAAGCTGCTAAGTGAGCGGCCAGGGCGAAGCCACGGAGCTGGCGGCCAGCAATGGGAAGGACAGCTGACCTGGGAGTGCCCAGGAAAGGAGGGAACAAGACAAATACAAGAATCTGGGGAACTGGCTGGGCTTGAGACCCTGGGTAAGATGCTGTGCAGAGGAGGGGGAGAGAACGCAGGTGGCCTTCCAGGGGAGGGAAGTTGGCAGAGGCGAGGAGGGAGGCACCTTCGTGTACAAAGTTCTAAACGACCACTCGCACCCTAGGGGGACAGGAAACGTGTCACGTGACAGAGAAGACAACAGGAGCCTGTTAAGAGAGAACAGATCAGGCGGCTGCCAGCAGTGGGACCGGCTTCCTGCCTACTGGCCGCCCTCAATTGCTCTCACTTGGCAAACGTGGTGGGGGGTTTCCATTCCCATTCATGGCTGGGGTTCCAGCGCCCCAGGAGAGATGGGGTCAGAGGGTAAAGTCTATAAAGGGGAGGCCTGACTCACCCCCAAAAAGAAAACCACACACACACACACACCACACACACACCAAAAACCCCCAATGGGGAGCAACCATGACGGATGGTGGCTGCACGCCAAGATCCTCCGGGGCCACGTTGGACTTGGCCTTGCTGGGACAGGTGGCCGGGACTCCCCTGTGCAGGTTGTGGGAAGAGGCGCCGACATTCTTAAAATTCCCTTGCGCTCTCAGTCCTGAAATTAACACGGCTGTGGTGGCGGTGATCATATTAGCAGATGACATAATAAAGAGACAGGGATCTGGCACGGGCCCGACTTTGCTGATGGCTACCGATGGCTGGTGTGTTTAGCAGGGGAAATGCCTCAGCTGCAATGTCGCCGTCCTTGGTGCTCAAGGACCGTGCTCATGGTGCTGTCTCCTGACGTGACAGAGACCACCACAGCATGAGAACCTTTCTCTCGAAGCAGCTTCTTAGCTAAAAATCATACATGGTGCAGCTCAGAGCGCAGGAGGGTTCTTGGCACAGTCACAGGGTGGGACACCATCCCCACAAACCAATGTTTGAGCCTCTTTGTCCCTTAAAAGAAGACCCGCGCGTCCCTCCATCCCCTGGCAACCATTTTTTTTTCTCTTTAAAAAGAAGTATTTATTAATTTAATTTGAAAAGTGGAGAGATAGAGAGTGATCTTCCACCCTCTGGTTCATTCACCAAATGCTTGCAATAGCCAGGGCTGGGCCAGGCCAAAGCCAGGAGCTCAGAGTTCAGTCCAGGTCTCCCAAAGTAGGCAGCAGGAACACAGCTGTTGCCTCCCAGGGAGCATGTTAGCAGGAAACTGGAGTCGGGACTGGAGTCAGGACTGAGACCCCAGCACTCCAGTGTGCAATGTTAAGTGTCCTAAGCCATTGTCTTCACCACATGAAATGTCTGCCCCCACTTTCTATTTGCGTGCCTTTGCTTATTCTGTATATAAGGGGGTCTTCAAAAAAACTTAAAGGGGGGAGGGTGTTGGGCAGACGGTTAATATGCTGCTTGAGACGCCTGCATCCCATATTGAAGTGTTTGGGTGCAAGTCCCAGCTCTGCTAACAAGTCCAGCTTCCTTCTGATACGCGCTCCGGGAGGCAGCACGTGAGGGCTTATCAGACAAAGATGATGCACAAATATTTGCCCCATCCTATGACTTATCTGTAACTTTCTTGATAGCATCATTTGTGGCACAAGACTTTTTTTTTTTTAAGATTTATTTATTTATTTGAAAGTCAGAGTTAGAGAGGGTGGGAGATGTTTCATTTGCTGGTTCACTCTCCAGATGGCCACATGCCAACTGTTGTTGTTGTATTTTTAATTTTTTTATTGTAATATAGTCCAACTATTTTTTTTCCTTTGTCACGTATGCTTTTGCTGTTGTAGCTAAGAAACCGCTGCCTGACTCAAGGTCATGAAATTTACTCCTATGCTTTTTCCCAGGTGTTTTTACAGCATGAGCTCTTACATTTAGGTCTTTGACACATTTTTTGTGTGGTGTGAGGTAGGGGTTCCAACTTCATACTTTTGTATGTGGCCATCCAGTTGTCCCAGCACCATTTGCTGAAAAGGCTGTTTTCCCCACATTGCATTGTCCTGGTAGCCTTGTCAAAAATCAGCTGGTATCATATAGAAGTTCTACTTTTAATTTTTTAGGAACTCCCACACTGCTTTCCATGGTGGCTGCACAAATTTACATTCCCACCGATAGTATACGGAGTTCCCTTTTCTCCATATCTTCACCAGCACCTGTTGACTTTCTCTCAATAATAACTATCCTAGCAGGTGTGAGGTGTTACCCCACTTCTGGGTAAATGAAGTCAGGACCTCAAAAGATACCTGCACATCCATATAACAGCAGGATGCACAAGCAACCGAGGCATCCAGTGAGAAATAAATGGATGCAGAAAATGCGGTTTGTTGGGGCCGGTGCTGCGGCACAGCAGGTAAAGCCACCACGTTCGGTACTGGCCTCCCATGCAGGCACAGGTTCGAGTCCCAGCTGCTCCATTTCCGATACAGCTCTCTGCTATGTGTTGGGCCCCTGCACCCGCATGGAAGACCTGGAGGAAGATCCTGGCTCCTGGCATCAGATTGGCTCAGCTCCAGCCATTGAGGCCATTTGGGGAGTGAACCAGCGGATGGAAGACCTCTCTCTCTCTTCTTGCTCTCTTGCACTCCCTCTCTCTGCCTCACTTCTCTTTTAACTCTGCCTTTCAAATAAATAAATTAATTAAAAATAAAATGTGGATTGTACATACAACGCAATGTTATGGAGCCTAAACAAAATGAAGGAAATCCTGCCACACGGGACAATGCAATGAAGACGCAGTACGTAATGCTAAGGGAAATAAGCCAGACACAGAAAGACAAACACCACGTGATCCTCCTCATATGAGGACTCCCAAACAGTAAACTCACGGATGCAAAGAGCAGAGCAGTGGATACCAGAGACTGGAGCGGGAGACAAAGGAGGAGCTGTTGGCCCAAGATTACAAGGTTTCAGCTGCGCAAGCCGAGCGGGTACCAGAGACCTGCACAGCGTAGTTCTACTATACTCAACAGTTTGCTGAGAGGGTAGATCTTACGGTGAGCGTTCTTACCACAAAATAATAACAATAATAATGAAGGGGGGGAGGAAGCTTTTGGAGGTGATGGAGGTGTTTACGGCATGGACTGCAGTGAAGGTTTCACAGAAGTATACCCATTCCCAAACTGACCGAGTTGCATATGATAAATACAAGCGACGTTCTGCATGTCAATCACACCTAAACAAAAGGATTTAAAATAAGACCATTGACAGGAGTGTAAGACTGCGAAGCCTGCAAAGCTTTCTTGTGACGTGAGGATGCATGAAAACACTCTACATTTTCCATCTCACCTGTCCTCAAAGGCAGCTGTGAGTTGCCATGGGGGGATGTATGATGACGCGATACTTCAATGATTTGGGAAAATGAAAATAAGATTAAAACTGCTTAGCTAGGCAAAGCCGCTTACGTGGTACTCTGGCGATGCATGCTCATTCCTATATAAGTCCTCTTGTTAAACAGGCCAAATGCAAAAGTCAGAAAGTGGGGCCCAGAGACGGAACCCACCCCCAGAGGCCAGATCCAACCCCATGGGCTTGCTGTGCTAGGCCAGTATAAATGTCTTAAAATTATTTTATCCAATATTTAAAATGATACCCAAAAATCTTGGTTTCTGCTTTGTCTTAAAAATGTAGGTACTTTGGGCTAGTGCTAGGCAAAGTAGGCTAAGCCTCTGCCTGTAGTGCTGGCATCCCAAATGGGTGCTGCTTTGTATCCTGGCTGCTCCACTTCTGATCCAGCTCTGTGCTGTGGTCTGGGAAAGCAGTACAAGATGGCCCAAGTCCTTGGGCCCCTACACCCACATAGGAGACCCAGAAGAAGCTCCTGGCTCCGGATTGGACCAGCTCCTGCGGTTGCAACCCTTTGGAGAGTGAACCAGCGGATGGAAGACCTTTCTGTCTCTGTAACTCTGCCTCTCAAATTAAAAAATCTGGAAAATAAATAAATAAAGGAAAGACAGGCGCTCAAGTCCTCCCTTCCCCCGGCTCATTCCCCATTGAGTTTTCTTTGGTGTGAGGTCCCTTTCTTGACCTACAGAGGGAAACTGAGGGCTGGAAGAGACCTGAGTCTCACCAAGGCTCCATCAAAGCCTGAAAGAACCCTCAGCGAACTCCCTGCCCTGCCTTGAACATGCCCGGTCTCCTGCACGCGACCCTCCTGTTCCCAGCCCATCTTTGGAGACAGTGGTGAGCACCATTCTGTGCAAGAGCTCATTTGGAAAAAGGTGTTTAGAAGTTGTCTTTTCTCATCAAAAATGAAGAAAGAAAAAAAAAAAAGAAAAGAAAACCCCTATGTCCCGCAAGCAGATAACGTGTAATTGTTACAGTGGTAATTACTTTTCTGAATAGAGGAAAACTCTGTAAGAAGACTGTCCTGCCTTTAAGCCACTACGATGTTGGATGCATCTGAGATGGTCCCCTAAGAGCAAAGCTGGAGCCCCCAGTTTCAACTTCCCATCTGCGATGCCCACCAGGGTTTACTGAGTGCAGTCACGGTCAGTATCCCTTGAGTCTAGAAACGTCTTGAAACAGTTGCTGAGGGTGGGCATCGTGATGGGGAAGGTGCAGCTCGGTGAGAGGAGGGGACGTGCTGGAGGCCCCGCCGTCACCTGCATCAACGCAGAGCAGAGTGGGAGCCCCAGGAGCTCATCCCACACAATCTAGCAATCCCCATGCTGCCAGAGCACCAGGAACCTGGAGGTGCAAAGGTGTGGGGTCTCTGTGCTTGGCTTAGGGGGTCTGGCACAGACATGCAGCCTACGCTAGACCCATGCTCCCAGTGGGACTAGCACAGAAGGGCTGGTGCCCTGGGGCAAAGCAGCCTCTGTGAGTCAAGGTTCTCCCCACTGTGAGAACTCTCCCCAGACTCCAGCCTCTCTCTCTTTCTCTCTCTCTCTCTCTCTTTCTCTCTCTCTCTCTCTCTTATTTATTTCAAAGGCAGAGTTACAGAGGGAGAGGGGTCCTCTATCTACTGGTTCACCCTCCAAATGGCCGCAACAGCTGGGGCTGGGCCAGGCTGAAGCTGGGAGCCAGGAGCTTCATCCGGGTCTCCCATGTGGGTGCAGGAGCCCAAGGACTTGGGCCATCTTCTGCTGCTTTCCCAGTGCATTAGCAGGGAGCTGGATTGGAAACGGAGCAGACAGGACTTGAATCGGTGCCCATTGGGATGCCGGTGCTGCGGGTGGTGGCTTAACTCGTTACACCACGACACTGTCCCTACAGCCTCATTCTAGTGATCACCGCAATGGCATGAAAGCCTGGGTGCCAGGAAATCTAAAAAGACTACTGCAAAGCCAAACATTAAGCTGGACCGCTGTATCACCCCTACCCAAAATAAATTCCACATGGGTTAGAGCTAAATTTAAAAATTAAAGCCATAAAAAGGCTGAGAAAAGAAATAGTCATTAAAATAAATATAATTGTAGAGAGAAAAAGGCAAACATGAAACCTGAAAGCCATAAAGAAAAGATTAATAGGTCCAACTATGTAAAAATTAAAGTCCTCTATATGGTGAAAATATTACAAATATAAACAATAAACTGGAGAAATATTTGCAGCACATTTCTTTAGTACTCAGAGAGCTCTTATATATTTCTAGGAAAAAGACAAAGCTGAAATGGAAAATGTCCAAGGGACACACACACACCAAAAAAAAAAAAAAAGAAAGAAAGAAAACCAGTTCCTAAAAGAAACATAAATGTCCAATAAACACCCATAATGCATGCAGATACAAAGGAGCTCCTTTTTCAGCCTTCAGATCTGGTGATGCCCCGGGCGGGTGCGGGCGGGCGTGGGCTGGACACTTCCCTGCGCCGTCTGGGGGAGCGAGGCGGTCTGGAGCGCAGTCAGGCCAGCTCTGCCCACATGCGGAGAATGCGACCCCATGAGCAGCAGGTCCGCTGCCAGCAGCCCACTCTGCAGACCCACTTGCTTCAACACCGCAGGATGTGCACCCAGAGATGTCTCTGCAGAAGTGCGGTGCTGGAGGAGGGCGTCAGTCACAGCCTCGGTCTCCACCGTGGGAGGGAACGGGGAAGCGCTCCTGCACTGGCTGGGAGGCACAGGGGCCAGCGGCAGCAGTCCCGACTCGCGTCCCCTCCCCTGCTCTCCTTCAGTCCCAGCACAAGGTCAGGGCTGACTTCCTGACTTCGTGACTTCTCTGTGCCTCAGCTTCCTCCCTATGAAATGGGGAACACAAGGGCGCCTGCCTCCTGGGATTAAATGGGATAATGCACAGGAAGCATTGGGGGAGTTGTGGAACTTAATAAGCACTCTCTTAAATAATGGGGCTTTAAAAATTATTCTCACAAGATGAGCCTTTGGTCCAGTAGTTAAGACGCTGCTTGGGATGCCCACAGCCCTATCAGACCGCCTGGGTTCCAGTTTGGGCTCTGCTTTAGGTTCCCTCTTCCAGCTAACACACAGCCTGGGAGGCAACAGGTGATCAAGTAATTGGGTCCCTGCCACCCACGTGAAAGTCAGGCACCCAGTTCCATTCTGGCCCAGCCCTGGTTGCTGCAGGCATTTGGGGTATAAACCAGCAGATGGGTGAGCTCTCTCTCTCTCTCTCTCCCTCTCTGTCCCTGTCTCTTTCTCCAATAAATAAAATTTTTTAAATTATCATGAAGAAAAAAGAACAAGAAGTAGAACGGGATATACGGCATGCCAAGTAACTTTTGGGCTTAAACGAAAAAGAGAAATCACACGTGGGAGTGTCAGTTTGCATGCATAAACCATGTGTGCACACACAGAGCAGTCACCTGCAGGGGAGAGAGTGGCTGCGGGCAGCCATGGGAGAGAGAGTTCTCCCTGTGAAACTCTGGCAAGTGCTGAGCTATGTGCATGTATTAACTGGTCAAAAATAGATAAAATTTAAAATTAAAAAAGAAGCCTGCAGTCTATACACATATCCTTGTATATGAATAGAAAGCTGTCAGGAGAGCTCTATAGGAAATTTTTAATGGTGGTTACACCAAGAGGGTGAAGCAGGGCTTACGAGGAGACTTCTGCTGTCATTCCTCACCTCACACCGCTTATTATTTTTCCAACGCACATGTCTATGTGAGCATTATAGCAAAAAAGTAAATCGCATAACCAAGCTCAAAAAAAAATAATAAAAGGATAAAGAAAAGCAAAAGGCTTCCTTTCCCCAGGGTTGGGAAGCCCGTCTTCCTTAAGAAGCCAGTGCCCATGCTGGGCAGCTGGGCTTCCGCAGGGCAACAGGACAGCACAAGAAGCCAACAGACAGTCACAGCTCGCAGCTCTAGTTCAACACCGGCTATTCTTCCGATCCATCTCCCATCGGTAGCAGAATCAATACCCACTTTAAAACCTCTGCTGGCTTCCCACCGCCTACAGGAAGAAGTCCAGATTCCATCACACAGCAGGAAAAGCCCTTTGCAAGCTGCACTCCCACCCCAGCCCATGCCCCTCCAGCTTTGTCTTCTACGTCCAAGTCACATCAAGCAGTGGGGTTGGGAGCACGGGGGACCAGCGCGCCTGGGGAATCTCGATTCCCCACTTGTTACCCCATGACCTTGGTGCGCGGTTTAGTCTCAGCCAGCGTTGTCTGGGTTTCTGTCTGTACAGCAGGGTTTTATGCAGGAAGCTGGAGGACGCAGTGAGACCGTGTGTGTTCACGCATTCAGCACATGGCTCAGCACAACGTAATGAGAAGATGTTATTGGTGGCTCTGGTGCTTTTAAAAGCCTCTTCTGGTCATCACAGAAGCTCCTCCTTCTAGGGGCCAGCATAGGGGTGCAGGTGAAGCCGCCACTTACAATGCTGGTACCCTATATTGGCAGATTGGTTCAAGTCCTAGCTGTTGCACTTCCCATCCAGCTGTTTGCTAATACACTTGGCACAGCAGCAGAAGATGGCCCAAGTGCTTGGGCCCCTGACATACATGTGGGAGACCACAATGGAGCTGTGGCTTTGGCGTGGCCCAGCCCCAGCCATTTGGGGAGCGAACCAGCTGATGGAGAATCTCTGTCTCTCTCTCTCTCTCTCTCCCCGTCACTTTGCCTTTCAAATAGATAAATAAATCTTTAGAAAGCTCTTCCGAGCTGGCGCTGTGGCTCAATAGGCTAATCCTTCACCTTGTGGCGCCGGCACACTGGGTTCTAGTCCCGGTCGGGGCGCCGGATTCTGTCCCGGTTGCCCCTCTTCCAGGCCAGCTCTCTGCTATGGCCAGGGAGTGCAGTGGAGGATGGCCCAGGTGCTTGGGCCCTGCACCCCATGGGAGACCAGGAAAAGCACCTGGATCCTGGCTCCTGCCATCGGATCAGCGCGGTGCGCCGGCTGCAGCGGCGGCCATTGGAGGGTGAACCAACGGCAAAAGGAAGACCTTTCTCTCTCTGTCTCTCTCTCTCACTGTCCACTCTGCCTGTCAAAAAAAAAAAAAAAAAAAAAAAAAAAAAAGCTCTTCCTCCTACCTCCTAACCGCCTTTCTCCCTTTCTTTTCAGCAAAGACTTCCCGGGCCACATCCCACTCCACCCTCTGTAGCCCCACACTATCAATTCCTGTGCTCCTGGTGACAGTCACCACTCTGATGACAATTACGTCACGTGTCAATCGGCTTCGGCGGACCGCGAGGCCCTCAAAGGCAAGGGCCACGTCTCATTCATCACTTAGTCCAGGGCCGGGCAGAACAGGTGCTTCAGGACACGATTTCTGAAATTTGCCCACCTACCTTGCCCGCCCCCTTCCCATCCCCATCCATGAACCTCGGGGCACCAACTTCGAGGTCTTCAACGTGACAATGGACACAAAGATTCACTGAGAAAAGACTCCCAGCAACCAGGCTTTTGTTGACAAGAAAACAGCACAGCTCTTGGCCGCGAGTTCCCAGAAGGCTGTGCCGTCTCTCACCTACAGGACTTCCGCCGACGGCACACCTGTCTGCACACAATGCAACCCTGGCCACAATAACGTCACTCTCTCCTTCAAATGAGATGTTCACGGTGAAACGAGGAAGCAAGGCGGACTGTTCTTCTTTCCAATTACAGACGTGCTACAGGGACCTCATCAGAGGAAGAGCCACCTTGCTCTCTTCCTGTCTGTGCTCTGGAAAACATCAGGACAGATGTTTCTAAACGGTGGGCACAAACAGCTCCCGGGCAGGACTCTGCACACCCACTGTCCTCCTGGGGTGGGCTTTGCGGTCGTGGTGGAAACCCCAGAAGTGACAGGCCCACGTGGACAGAGCTGCTTCGGAGTCCGTTAACAGCCCCTCTGGGTGGGTGAAGACACGGGGACCCCAGTGGCCTGAGCTCAGCCCACGAGTGGGCTTTGAAGGAGGGAAGGGTGGCAGCATTTGGGTCTTTGATGACCTGGGATCTGGGTCCCCACTATCGAGTACTTTATAGCATAAACCACGGGGCTGCTAAAAGAAACGAAAGAACAGAGGGAGGAATGGAGGGATGGAGGGAGGGGTCAGCGAAGAGGAGGAGGAAACTGCCTGCGTGCCTCGTGCTGTGCTGTCCTCCCTTCCGGCCTGATGCCCATCCCAGGGAGATGGGAGATCCCATCTTACAGGTAAGGAAACACAGCCCACAGTTGGTGGCAGCTGAATATTCCACACAGCTCCAGTACCAGCCCTCTCCACACAGTCCCCTTGGAACAGCAACAAGACAGGGGCCAAACCTCCCTTCTGCAACCAGGGTGTGTTCTCCTGTGGATGTCCACAAAGAAAGCCACCTGCAAGCTCGCTCGCTCGCTCTCGCTCTCGCTCTCGCTCTCTCTCTCCCTACTCTGCCACTGCCAGTAAGAAACCTGTTCCTAGGGAGGCCCATGCTAAGGAGAGGAGGAGGGAGGGCTGGCCCCAGGTGTTGGATAGACCACACACACATGCACCTGCAGCCCCACAGACCCTTGCGGGAGTTTTAGGGCACATGGGCTCTCTTGGGACAACTCTCACCCTTCAGGCTGCCCTGCGTGGTCACTCCAATGGGGTTTCAACTTTATAACAAGGGAGGTGCACCCTGTCACTTTCACGACACCCCTGTGCAGGATTCGAGGGGTGGTCCTGGCCCAGAGACCTCAATGATGCAGTCATGGGGTAGTGAGCCAGGAGGAACTGAGGTCGCCGGCCCCTCCCTGCAACCCCACCTGTGCCACCCACCCCTTCCCCTTTCCTAGCAGTAGAAAACAGCAGCTTCTTCGGTGTCACAGCTTAGGACAGGCACCGCCCGAAAGAACCTCACTGACTGCCCCCCGGGTCCCCATGAGGACCTTCAGCTCATGATAAGGTCATTATAATAAAGTGACCATGGCTGACACTCCAACTCCCATCATGGACCGGGCGCCAAGACACTTCTGGTTTTCTAAGAAAGGGCAAGGAAATAGTGGCACCCAAGCCCTGGCCTCTTTGATTACTGCACTGCACCTCGCCCCACACACTGCTCCCAGGCCTCCAGCTCATAGGAGGGGATGGCTCCTGACCTTGCTGGCTGCAGCTCTCTCTTGAGCATGGCCACACTCCTTCTTGGGTGTATTTTTGCTTTGTATGTAAATAAATGTCGCCTCTCCCACTGACCTTTAGGCACACCTCATCCCGAATCCCTTCTCCTGCTGCAGGTTGAACCAGGACAGCCACCCAATGACTGTACTGTACCAAATGAAGTCCTGTGTGGATGCACCGTGTAGGGTCCCTGGGAGGCGCAGGTGTCCAGTGCCAGCGTGACTTGATTCCAGAGAGTCAGGTCCACAAACGTTGGTACAGCAGAGGCTCTGTGATGCCAAGCACCTGAGTGCTGAAACACAGTGTCCCCACCCCATTTTTAAAGACACGTGACTCACCCTCATCAGCAGGCTGGGAACTCCATGTTTGCTTGCAGGGGACGGGGCCCCCTAGTGGGGGAAAAACCAAAGTTTATGTAAAGTTGATGCCAGATGTTACATACGGATCAGATTTTCTGGTCTTCATTCTACTGAAGAGATTTCCTACAGGTTTCTGTTTAGAGTATATGCGAATACTTAAAGTTTGTGGAAAACGGAATTAAAAGATAAGTTTTTTTTAGGCACAAAAATATTTTGAGATCCACGCACACAAGGATTTTTCAAAAGGCTCATGCAAAGTGTGCATTATGGATCGCAAAGTCTGCATCGTGGGCACCTCCTGCAACAAGAGACGGCTCCTGTTTGAGAATGCCCAATTCTGGCGCTGCGACTCCCCAGAAATCCCCTTCGCTTGTGTTCGCCTCAGTTTCTCCTATCTGTAAGATGAAGCTGTCTACCACTGGCGAGGAGAGCTAAGGAAACTTACGGCTCTCGAAGCTTTTAAGTAGCCTGCACTTGGGGTTCTCATCACCAATAGCTCATCTCAGCTTCAGAGCACTACAGCACAAAGCAGACCTGCCTAATTACATTGCAGAGGGATGGCCTGTGCGGATTCCACCTGGCTGTGACAGAAATCGGGGCGGTCATCTGTCAGAGGTGCCCCTGTGCCTAGAGATAGATGCAAAGACTCTCAGTCGTATCTGATTATCAATGAAGGGTGTGTGTATGTGGGGTGGGGGAGAGCTGAAGGGTGTGTGTATGTGGGGTGGGGGAGAGCGAGCAAGCGAGGGGGGAGACATGGTCTAAATAGGGGGTGCATGATAAAAGAACAGTTCCCCTCCTCCTTTTTTTTTTTTTTTTTTGCAATATGCCAGCTGTCATGGGCTTCCAGGCAAGATATTATTTCTGATAAATAGATACGGACAATAGATAATGTCTATATTAATATCGCTAAAAAGTGGTCCTCTCTCGCAGCTCACCCGAGACGGGGCCGTGCATAAAGAGGCAGCCTGCAGATGCCAGACAAGAGACTTTCTCCTTGTGACAGGCTGAGCTCCCCTGCTGCAATTAACTTTTTCTCCCCCTCCCTCTCCCCCTTCATCTTCTGCAATGTGCTTCAGAAAAAAGGGGGCCTGCATTTTCCTCCTGCTGATGGAAGTTGATTAGCAGTCAGGTGGAGTGACGCTCAGGGGACAACACAGCGGATTAATTAAATCACTTCTACTGGCTAAGTGGTGACACTTTGATTTATAGCAGAGCTCACTCAACCAGACAGCGGCTTTTCTTGCATGCCCAAGGAAGAGGGGCCAAGCTGGCCAGGGGTTGGAGACCCAGGGTTTTGCAAATTCTAAAGACAGGCATCCTGGCCATTAAAGCAGAGACCTCCTGCTGGGCTCTTGTCCCCCGGGGGCAGGGGGACCCCAACAGGGAGGAACTAGAGAAAGAGGAGAGACAGGCGGGCCCTACAGAAAAGCAGAGCGGGTTGGGCCAGCCCCGCTGGGGTTTTCCCCCGGGCCTGCTCTGGCTGAGCCGCTGCTTGGCAGGGCACTTTGGCTCCCATGTTAACTAAGGACCGTGTGATGTTTCCCTTCGCAGCACCAGGCCTCCTGCAAGAGGATGCCTCACACCAACATCTAGGGAATGGCTGGGCTTCTGCTGGGATGAGTTCTGCGACACACAGCATACACCCCGGGGATGACCCCGTTTCACTCTCTGGGCTGTGCAGATGCACAGCCGGACGTGCGGCCCAAGCGCCAGGCCCTGACGCCGTGAACTCATGGCCTCTGTGTATGAGGATCTCCCATCTCCCCCTTTACTGGCAACATTTTTGTTTATATCAAGTGCGTTTTGCGAAGTGGCCTCTGATTCTCTTGGGAACTCAGTCATACAGGATAGCGTGCAAGACCCTAGACTTTACAGCATGTTTAGCAAGGTCTAGTTTTCCGAGAAACTTAATGCTAGAGCAGGATCTTGCTGAGACACACATTCCTAGGGCACATTCCAGCCCTTCTGAAGCAGAATAGCTCAAGACAGGGTCTGGAGATCTTCATTTTAACAGGGTCTGCTGAACCATCATGGAACATAGCAACCTTTGAGAACCATAGTTATGGAGCCAGACAGCTCTAAGGCCAACGTAACAGCTGATTACTGCAAGTAAAGTCCTCCACTGTCTCTTCAGTGCCCCTCTGCTCACCCACAAGCATTCATTACCTTACGAGTTGGGTAAACATCCAAGAGGTTGGCTGGCAACCTGCCAGATTCCATAACCAGTAGACAGGCCACGTATCTAAATAAACACATGATGGTCCATCCACACTGTGGAATATTAGTCAGCCTTCAAAAAGGAAAGGAATTCTGACCCCTGCTATCGCACGGATGAACACCTTGAAGGCATTATGCTAAGTGAAAGACACAAAATACTGTCTGATTCCACTTACAGGACGTGCCCAGAGTCGTCAAGATCATAAGGCAGAATGGGGGTTGCCAGGGGCTGGGAGGAGAGGGAAGTGGGGTCAGTGTTGATCGGGTATAGAATTTCAGTCTGGGGCAGGCGTTGTGGCACAGTGGGTGAAGCAGCCACTCAGGACGCCCACAGCCCATAGCAGAGTGCTGGTTCCAGTCTCGGCCACTCCACTTCCAACCCAGCTTCCTTCTAACGCGCCTGGGATGCAGCAGAGGACAGTTCAGGTACTTAAGTCCCTGCTACTCATGTGGGCACCCGGATGGAGTTCCTGGCTCCTGATTTCAGCCCGAACCACGTCTGGCTGTTGTGGGCATTTGGGGAGTGATCCAGCAGAAGGAAGATCCTTCTGTGTGTGTGTGTGTGTGTGTGTGTGTGTGTGTCACTCTGCCTTTCAAATAAACACATTTTTTTTAAAAAGGACTTCAGTTTGCAGAGATAAGAGGTTCTGGAAACAGATGATGGTGGCAGTTGCACAACAGCATACACAAGCTTAATAACAATGAGCTGAACACTTACGTACGGCGAGAACTCTTACAGGACGTCTGCTTTACTGTAACAGAAACCACAGGGCGTCATTACCGACAACAGCAATAGGCAATGCTTATTTCCTGGGCCCACTCCCCACACTGCCCCTTCCCTGTGATCTCGTTAGCAACCGAGGATCTGGCTGAGATGTGGGGGAAGGGGACAGACAAGGAACAAGGAAGAAGTAACAGTACCAAGTCCCTTTGTTGTTGTTATTGTTCTTTTTTTTTTTTTTAGCCACAATTCCCAAAAGTCCCCGAGAAGCCACAGAGCAATCCCCCAGCTGTGAAGGAAGCTGATGTGACATCAAATATTAAAAGGGTAGCGGGACCAGCATAGTTTTCCATATAAATGAATCCACTTACATATATGAAGATTGCTTTTAAAATTCAAATATAATTATTTTCTAAAAGGCGTCCTGCGAGCCGCCTCTCCCGGCGCTGACACTTCTGGGCGGCTGTCACGTTCTGCTGAGGTGCCTGCTGGCAGCCAGCCTGGAGCACTTTGCAGCGCGCCCTCCCCGTCCTAACTGAAATCTGATCAAAGCATTGGCAGCGGCACAGACAAGGCTGGGATCGGCTCGGGCGGGTGGGGCTGGGCCATTGTCCCTCTTTGTGGGAACAGCTGCGGAACGGCCGCGTGGTTACACTGTGCGCGCAGGCTGCTGGCTTCACAGACGCGCCTTCAGGGCCGCGGGGCCTGCACCTTAGGTTCCGGCGCGGGACGAAAACATGCCCTTGACACGCGGGGCGGGGTGGACACTGGGCAGGGGTCCCAGTAATCGTCCCACCCCCAGCTGTCATCAGTGCTGGGAAAGAAAACACTTCAGTGTCTCCTGCGGGACACCAGAGCGGCCGAGCTCCCGGGCTCTGCCTCCACAGCGGGCAGGTCCATGGGTTCCCTGGGGGCACCGCTGGGCTGTAGGTCTGCACAACGGACAGCGTCGTGGGCCTGGGAGAGTAGAGGGGACAGCCCAGAGCCACCCCTAGACGCGCCTGAGCCTTGGTTTCCCGCGCAGGGGCAGGGTAGGGGTCCCAAGCCACTAAACAGGGCTGCCCTCCCCAACGGGGTAGAGCCAAAGCCGGGGAGGTCCAAGCAGGGGCGAGGCCATGTGTGGGCCAGTGCGGCTCCCAGGCCTACTTGCTGGAGCACTGGTTTTGTCTGCACTTGCACCCAGCCGCAGTGGGAGGGGCCACAGTGGGAGGGTGTTGGCTGCTTCCCAAGCCCTGCTGTGCCCTGGTTTGGCCCCACCTGTGGGCAGCTACAAGGGCCCCCAGCTCCTGTGCCTGCCAGGAGGAGGGGAGCGCATCTGAAATGAATATATGCATGTCTCGGCTGCTAATCACGGGACGCTTCTTCAGCAGAGGTGAGCGCAGGGATTAGCGGCAGGACTCCCATTAACGTTAACTTTATTTCAGTAATGAGGTGCCAAGACACAGAACAATCACTGTGGCTAACACGGTGCAATCATGGTGATGAGCTCAGCGCGCTGGGAAGCCAGCGAGAGGGGCTCTGGGGGTGAGGCTGGCACAGGAGGGGCGGCAGGGGCCACCCTAGTGAACCCTGGCACGGGCAGAGCAGGTCACACAGGAGCCCAGGGGAAGAGGAAATAATGGCAACAACGCCTCGGTGGGCACCCAGAGCGGCCAGGGCAGGGAAGCACACTGCTGGTTTGGTGTGACCGTCAGGACAACCGCAGAGCGGGGAATCGCCCCATCGTGGGGATTGGCAAACTGAGTTTGAGAGAAGTGACGGAACTTGCCGGGAGATACACAGGTCGCGGGAGAAGCTCGCCTGGGAGTCCAGGTTCTCCTCATCACGACACTCAGCAGCCCCGCACCTGGCTGCCATAAACACGCAGAGACAGAGACAGGAGCTGACAGGATAGCACTGGGAGGAGGGAGGGCGGTCAACACGCCCATGTCACAGATGGTAACACCTCGGTTCGAGTTCTGGCACGGGCTCCTGGCTCCAGCTTCCTGCTCATGTGCACCCTGGGAGGCAGCAGGTGATAGCCCAAGTAGTTGAGTGCCTGCCACCCATGTGGGAGACCAGGATTGGGTTCCTGGCCCCGGCTTTGGCCCCGTGGCCACTGGGGGCATTTGGGGAGTGAACTCAGTGGACACGAGCTCTTTCACACACACACACATATACACACATACTTTTTTTTTTTTTTTTTTTTTAAGAAAAAGGAGCAAAATGTGCCTGTGCAAGGTGAGCCCTCCCCATAGCACTGGGTGCCCCTGGGTTCATACAGCACAGCTGTCTGTCTGGACGGCTTGGCCACCCTGCAGGAGGGGTGTGAAGGAAAGGGCCAAGCTACCCTCATAACTCAAGCTCTTGGTGCCCTGTGCAGCCATGGAGGAAAGCACCCAAGTACCCAGGAACAAGAGCTGAGTGCTTTCTGGAGCTGCTGCCCACTACCGCTCTGATCACACGGGACTGCACACCAGGCAAGCGGCTGGTGTTTCTCCAGGTGTGGCCTCCACCCCCCTCAGCCCCGTTGAAAACCTGGCTCCCTGCGCTCTGCCTTGTTCTGCCCAGTCAGCCCTTCTTACACTCGGGGCGGCCCAGTAGCAGGTGCCCTGAGTGACACTAGGAGACCTGGACGAGGTGTCGTGAAGGTTCCCCTGGATTTGTCAGGATTTGCAGGGGTCCATGGGACAGGCTGCAGGCATCGATAACCAGAAACACAGCCTCGGCAGGGTACCCCTGCCCCAAACCTAGGAGCCACTGCCAGGTGGGCTGCTCAGAAGCAGGGAGTTTACCCGTCCCTCACACTGCCTGACCACCCACTCCGCACCTGGGTCCTGGAGACACAGCAAGGACCCAACCGAAGTCCCTGCTGTCAGAGGTTTGTGTTCCAGCAAGAAATACCGCCGGGAGATCACCTACCAGAGAACCGGAGAACAGAGCAAGGAGCGGCTTCTCTAACCAGGTCGGCATCACCCCTGAGGGCATTCAGCCATGCGGTGTCACCATGGGCGGGAGTAGTCCTCCTGTCATCTGCTCAGTGTCCCACCGTGCACAGCACAAACCCCCTCCCCAACAAAGAATCACCAAGCTCCAAATGCCACCAGTGAGACACTGAGGAGGTTGGGCTGGGGGAGACGCAGGTGTGCCTCTCAGGGCCCAGGGAGGGAAGGGCTCTGGGGTGGGCACTGAGCAGAGACCCTGCAGAGCCGAGGGTGTCTGTGGCAGGAGGTCTCGGGCCCAGAAGAGGCGCCCAGGCCACAGGTGGGCAGGAGCACCCACACAGCAGGGTGGGGCTGGGGTCCCACTCAGCCAAGTGCAATGGAGCCTGGGAGTCCCAGCAGGACAGTGAGACCCTCACTGAACCCCACAAAGGGTCCCTCTGGCTACAGCGTGAGAACAGCCTGTGGAAGCCCAGTCGGGCTAGAACGGGGGCGGGGGGGGGGGTAGGGGGTAGGGTGGGGGTGTATCATGCCATTGGGTTCAGAATGTTCCTGGAGGCTCACGTCTGAGAGATTTGCCAGCCAGTTAGATGAGGGTGTGACAGAGAGAAATCCAGAGTGACATTTGGTGCTTTTGATCAGGGCCCTGTCCCACGTGAACCACCTGGAAAGAGGGACTCTACCCCGGTCCGGTGGGTCTCAGCCAGGGGGTGACTGTGCCCCCAGAGGGCACTGGCAGTGCTGGAGACACCTTCAGTGGCCAGCACTGGGATGAGGGCTACTTCTGGCAAATGGTGGGTGGAGACCAGGGGACGCTGCCCAACAGCCCACGGTGCACAGGACAGCCCCGCCACAAAGAGCCACCGAGCCCTGACAGTCATCAGTGCCCAGGCTGACAAATCCGGCCCTCCCCGGACACCTGGCCCTGCCCTGCCAATTTAGCAGGGCTTCGGTGAGAGCCTGGACTCCCCCAGCGGAGGCATCTCGGCACCTAGGGCCCATATTAACTACATCTCACTTGCTCTGACACTGACACGGATCAGACGGTGCTGCTGCCGCCGCTGCCAAGCACAACCAAGGGTGTTGGCGAGCAGCTTCATTACCCAGCTGTTCGGGGCGCAGGACATGCGCGTTTCACTCCCCGACTCGGGCACCTGCGAGCCGTGTGATTGAGCGGCTGTCAGTCTCCTCCTCTCGGTGACCCTGACGTGTCACGGCAGCAACAAATGGATGGGTTAATTTGTTCCGTGCCCCTGCTGCCACCAGGCTCTCGTGGAAAAACAAAACCAAAGAAACCTCACACACACACCAAAAAAAAACCCAGCACCTCCAATCATGGGGTTTAACGCGCCAGCTGCTAGGATTCAGATTGGGCGGAAGGAAGACACAAGTGATCCGTGCCTTCAGTTGTGTTTACTTAAAAACCAGTTTTTCCTTTGCAGGTTATTCTTGTAGGCTGGGACCTGGAGCAGAACTCTCACACTTCCAGGTGGTATCTTTAAGGAAAGCTAATTAAGACTCTTGGCACTTGTAGCACGAAACATTTTACAATTTTCTGCAAAGCAATTTGCCAATGAAATTAGCTAATGAAAACACCCAGCCTTCCACAAAGGGACGATGGGAAGACAGGAGAGTCGTCATTCCGAGCACCTGCCGCGTGGGTTGCGAATCCGGATTCCTTGCCGCTCCACTCCGTCAAGGTCCTTCTCCAGGGTGGGGCTCCTCGTTGTTCCAGCAATAAGGACCTGGGACCATTCAGGCAAGACTCCAGCTGGTCCAGAACTTGGGCTCTAAAATAAGGGACTGCACTGGGGAAGAAGTGTGGGTAACAAAGACTGAGCCAAAGGCTGGGAAATTGTAGCCCAAAGGCTGCATCTGGCCCTTGACCTCTGTAAATAAAGTTTTATCGTAACACGGCCATGTTCATTTGTTTACATAGAGTCTCTGGCTGCTCTGACACTGACAGCACTGAGCAGCTGTGACAGTGCGGGTTGCAGAGTCCAAACTGCTGGCTACCGGCACCTTGGTGGAAACCGTTTGCCGACCTCTACACTAAGCTGTACCTTTGCATCTAACAATGACCTTCTGCTCAGGCAGGCCAGACTCGCCGCACAACCCTGACCTGGGCCTGGTCCATCTTCCTCCAGGCGTCTAAGTCATCAACAGAACACTCATGGCGCCACATTCTAGACAGAAACACAAGACCCAGCACACACACACACACAGGGACACAAGTGTCCCCCACACCCTGCCAGGGTGCCCGAGGGCAGATGTGCAGGAGCCGGCCAGCTGGAAGAGGCACTGCCTACTCCGCAGGGTGGCGGCTGTGTCTCGCGGAGTCTTGGCCTCCATCCATCCATCCATCCATCCGGACCCGCGCTTCCCACTGTCCTTGCCCCCATTTCTGGTCTGTGGCTGGGCAGCTCTGTATCACATGGTCTCATGACTGTTATTAGCACTGAGAGCCCAAAGTGTCTCTGGCCAGTAGAAAAGCTATTCAAGGAAAGGGAACTGGAATTTACCGCCTCAGGACTAAAGTGAGAATTTGGTAACGTCAAACCCGGTAGAACTTCATGTTTGTAAGAATAGCTGGCTCGGCCCTCCTCTGGAATTTTTTTTTTTAAGATTTATATATTTATTTGAAAGGCAGAGTTACAGAGAGGCAGAGGCAGAGCAGAGAGAGAGGTCTTCCATCTGGTTATTCACTCCTCAGATGGCCGCAACAGCTAGAGCTGTGCCAATCTGAAGCCAGGAGCCAGGAGCTTCTTCTGGGTCTCCCACGCGGGTGCAGGAGCCCAAACACTTGGGTCATCTTCTACTGCTTTCCCAGGCCACAGCACAGAGCTGGATTGGAAGCGGAGCAGCCAGGTCTCGAAACAGCACCCATATGGGATGCTGGCATGGCAGGTGGCAACTTGACCTGCTATGCCACGGCGTTGGCCCCCCTCCTCTGCAATTTGTTTAAAAAGTATCTCCCTTCCCAGCCCACTGAGGTTCTGTCTGTGTTTGGAACTTATTCCCTCCTTTTCTTTGCCTTTTTTTTTTTTTTTTTTTTTTTTTTTTGAGAGAGGCAGAGTTAGAGAGATCTTCCAAGTGCTGTTTTACTCCCCAAATGGCTGCATCAGCCAGGGCTGGGCCAGGCCAAGGACAGGAGCTCCTCCCAGGTCTCCCACATTGGTACAGGGCCCAAGCACTTCACTTGGACCATCCTCTGCTATTTTCCCAGACCATTAGCATGGGGCTGGATCAGAAATGGAGCAGCCAGGATTCGAACCTGTGCCCATATGGGATGCTGGCGTTGCAGGCAGCGTCTTTACCCACCACACCACAATGCTGGTCCCTTGTTCCCTTCTTTGAGTGCCACCCATGGGGTGCTTTCTTCTGAACCTGGAGAGTTCAAGGTGGAGCACCAGCCTCCAGTTCTTTTTTTTTAATGTTTCCCAAATCTGAAACTTTCAAAAAAAGATTTATTTCATTTATTTGAAAGAATTACGGGGTGGGGCGGAGGTCTTCCATCCGCTGGTTCATTCCCCAAATGGCCACAACAGCTGGAGCTGCACCAATCCAGGAGCCTGGAGTTTCCTCCAGGTCTCTCATGTGGGTGCAGCAGCCCAAGCACTTGAGCCATCTTCTGCTTTCCCAGGCCATAGCAGGGAAATGGATCAGAAGTGGAGCAGCCAGGACTCGAACCAGCACCCATATGGGATGCCAGCACTGCAGGCCAGGGCTTTAACCCGCTGCACCACAGTGTCAACCCTATAGCCTCCAGTTCTTTAAGCATGTCTCCCATGATCATCCTGACTAGGACTGGGGTCAGGGGTCGAGACAGTCAATTTCATCCGGGTGCTGAGGTGTCTGAAGGCACGAGTGATATGACCTGTCAGTCTGGGTATGGCAGGATCATTTCCAGATGCACCCATAGATTTTTGGCCTTACTTGCCTTGATCTGACATACTGTTCACGCAGAGCGGCTTGGAGGGTCCTTATCCTCCAGGACCAGCAGCTTTACGAGGGTGTTGGGAAAGCTCTACTGGTGGCCACGGCCCTGGTGAAGCCAGGACTGGACAGCGGCCCCCTGCCTGGAGGCAGGACACAGTCAGAGGACGTGCCTGTGCCCCAGGGCTCTTTGCAGGGTCAGCGCCTCAAGAAAGGGCCTGATCTGTGTGTCTCAGAGAGGGCATCTAACGAGGGGGTCGTGGATGCCCGCCCGGGCAAGGACTTCAGCTCGGCCCAAACCTCTCACTTTAGGTCTTGGATCCGCTCAGCTCCACTGCACACCGGAACCTTCTGAAGGCACAAGGACTTCGAGTCCTAAGGTCACAAAATCACACGCAGCAAGTCGGGGCTGGGAGGCAGGCTGAAGCGAGCAAGTGCGAGAAACGTCAGCCACATCATCTCCTTCACCCACGAAGGCCTGTGGGGAACTATTAGCACGTCTGCTTCACAGATAAGGAAGCGAGCGTCACAGCAGTGTCACAGTGGTGTCCAACTGTCCAACGGTGCCCTGTGCAAGCGGCAGGATTGGGGTATACGCCTGGGTCTGGCACAGCCCTCTTCTCCCACTCCACACGTACACCAACTATTTGCAAAGCTTTGTTATAGTCTTTAAACGGCTTTCCTGAAATGTAACTAATGACCTGGAAGATTCCGAGCTGGGGGGCTGGTGCTGCAGTGTGTGTCACGTGCTGCTTGGGCCACGTGCAGCCCACGTCTTAGTGCCCGGGTTCGAGTCCTGGCTCGACTTCCAGTCCAGCTTCTGCTAACGTGCACCCTGAGAGCCAGCTGGCGATGGCTTAAGTGCTTGAGTCCCTGCTGCCCTCGTGGGAGACCTGGATGGAACTCCAGGCTCCTGGCGTCAGCCGGGCCTGGCCCTGACTATGGAGGGCATTTTGGGAGTGAACCAGCAGATGGAAGAAGATATCCTCTCCCTCTCTGCTTTTCAAATGAGTAAACCAAAGAAAGATTGAGACCTGTTTAAAGTGTGTCTTTAGTACACTTCTTCAGCGTTCTGCAACCATTCCCCACCAGCAGTACTGAACGCCTCCACTCCCCATCAGCAGCCACGCCCCATTCTCCCCAACCCCTCCAGTCCTGGGCAACCTCCACTCCACTTTCTGTCTCTAGAGTACAACTGTTCTGGGAATTTCATTTAGTGGACCACACGGCAGCTGGCCCTCGTGGCGGGCTTCCTGCTTCCGACTCAGCACAACACACCCAGGTGCGTTCACGCTGCAGCGTCCATCAGCCCTCAGCCCTCTCTACACTGAACAATGTTCCACGGTGCGGATTGCCTGCATCTGGTTACGCTGTGCACCTGCTGACGGACTCTGGGGTTGTTTCTGCTTTTTGGCTGCTGTAAACATGTACGTTCAAGTTTTTCTGTACACTGCGAAGCACTGAACTTTCGCCCCTTTTACTAAAGGTTGAAGGGAAAGTTATAAATGCATGCTCTCAAGGAACAATGTCACAATTACTTACTGAAAGGACTCAGGCATCTAAGGTGGGAGACGCGAAAAAAACAACTAGATAGGAATCAGGATGCTGAAGTGATTGATGTTTTTCATTCACTCAATACAATACTTATATATTTTTTAAAATTTATTTGACAGGTAGAGTTATAGACAGTGAGAGAGACAGAGAGAAAGGTCTTCCTTCCGTTGGTTCACTTCCCAAATGGCCGCTACAGCTGGAGCTGTGCTGATCCGAAGCCAGGAGCCAGGTGCCTCTTCCTGGTCTCCCATGCGGATGCAGGGGTCCAAGCACTTGGGCCATCCCCCACTGCCCTCCTGGGCCACAGCAGAGAGCTAGACTGGAAGAGGAGCAACCGGGACTAGAACCCAACGCCCATATGGGATGCCAGCACCGCAGGTGGAGGATTAACCCAGTGAGCCACGGTGCCGGCCCCATCATTCACTCAATACATACTTATTAAAATGCCTCCCAAGTGTAACACACCACACTAGGCATGACGATTTCACACCCTGGCCAACCTAGCACTCATTTCAAGAAATAAAATTGTTGCTCATGTCAATGGTTTATTTCTGTGAGGCCTCGGTCTCTGTATCAGCAAAATGGGGACACGTCGAGGCCCAAAGGGCCTGGGAGAAACAGGAATAAAGAGACACCTGGGAGAACCTGTAAGCTGAAGAACGAGGGCAATCACACAGGCAGTGATGACAACGTTTCCATGTGGATACCAGAAATGACGGTGTCCACCGTCTCTCACCCACCCGAGGTGAAGCCCTGCTCCCAGCTCAACGCTCAAAGCTCCTGAGGACCGAGAGAAGCCCTCAGAAGACACGCCCGAGCTTTCTTGCCTCATAGGAACAGATTCTGGGGGCCAGCGTCATGGCACAGCGGGGTTCGCTGCCCCCTGGGATGCCAGCATCCCACATCAGAGCCCCAGTTCAAGATCCAGCTGCTCCACTTCTGATCTACCTCCCTGCAACTGCACTGGGAAAGCCAGAGCAGACGGCCTCAGTACCATCCTGGAGATGGAGTTCCTGGCTCCTGACTTCACACTGGCCACTGTAACTACCTGAGGATAGAAGATCTCTGTCATTCTGCATTCCAAATAAATAAATCTTTTTTAAAGGGGGGGGGGGGCTCAGAAAAAAGGATTCTGTTTTAGTAAGTGGTTCAAGGTTTAAACACGAGCTCCACGGGTAGGAAGCCTGACAAAGCGACAGGAGTCGGCCACAATCACAACGGAAGGCACTGGCTGATGGGCCTCTACAACCTGCCCTGGGGCTGCACCAGGATCGCTCCTGTCACTGCACTCACCCATCCCTGCCACCAGATGGCGACCTGATCCCACAAGGTTGCTTTCAGTGCACCTGCTGGCAACCGGAGGACAAGGACAGAGGGCGCGGGAGGCTGTGCAGCCCGGAGACCTCTGTGTGGGACAAGTGGGTGCACATTAGCAGGTCTGCACACCTGCATGGGAGAGGCAGGGGCAGGTGGGACAACGACGTCTCTTCCACAGACACAGTGACCTGATGACATCTGTAATGGCTTGGGCTCTAAGACCCTGAGACTACTCCTCTGGAGAGACTCACAGGTGGGCGGGTGTGTGCTGGATTCAGAGGCACTGAAAACAAAGAATGCCATGCAAATCAGAGTCTAATGATCACCCCCTCAGGCACATCCACTCCCAGGAATCACTCTCAAAACCAATGGTATTAGATCTCAAAAGCACGAACAAAAGGAAAAATGAGGTAAGCCGGACTTCATAAAAATTTAATTCTCATGCTTCCAAGAACACCATCAAAAAAAAAAAAAAAAACTGAAAATACAACCCACAGGATGGAAGAAAGAAATGTTTGAATATCTGAAATGAGATCCAGAAGATATAAAGAACGCCAGCAACTCAAGAATAAAAAAAGACAGCTCTGAATAAGCCAAGGATCTGGAGGGACCCCTGCCCAAGGAGACACCCAGGCCCACAGCAGTGAAAAGATGCCCAAGGCTGGCACCGCGGCTCACTAGGCTAATCCTCCACCTTGCGGCGCCAGCACACCGGGTTCTAGTCCCGGTCGGGGTGCCGGATTCTGTCCCGGTTGCCCCTCTTCCAGGCCAGCTCTCCGCTGTGGCCCGGGAGTGCAGTGGAGGATGGCCCAAGTGCTTGGGCCCTGCACACCCCTGGGAGACTAGAAGCACCTGGCTCTTGGCTTCGGATCAGCGCGATGCGCGGCCACGGCGGCCATTGGAGGGTGAACCAACGGCAAAGGAAGACCTTTGTCTCTCTCTCTCTCTGTCCACTCTGCCTATCCAAAAAAAAAAAAAAAAAAAAAAGAAAGAAAGAAAGAAAGAAAAGATGCCCAAGACCACCAGCCCCCAGGGGTCCACACCTGAATCAGCACTGCCCACCCACCTGAACGTGGCTCCCAACGTCTCTCCCTGCACCGCACTGTCCTAGGTTTGCATATGGACTCACAACTCCCTACCTGCAAGGCCTGCCTTAGGTCAAGGGAGCAGCCACACAAGCTACTAGGGACTGGGCAGCTAAAGGTGCTGGCAGGCCACTGCCTCCTCCTAGGTCCTCACTGGGTTCTCCCTCAGCGCCATGTGCCCGGGCCTCTCTCCCTCTTCTCATAAGGATGCCAGTCACTTTGGGTGAGGGCCCCACCCTAACGGCCCACTGCAATTTAATGGCATCTTTAGAGTCCCCGTCTCCACGCACAGAGGCATTCTGAGGGCTGGGGGTGGGGTGCTGGGCTCCCACACAGGAGTTCCGGGGGAGAGGTGGGAACACAACTCCATCCCCAGCCAGGGCTCCTCTCAGGGGGAGGAGGCTTAGACACAGGCCTCTCACCACGGCCGAACAGGAACACTAAGTCCCCCCCCCCAGCACATTCTTCCAAGCCCTTTCCTTGCAGTGACCGGCCACAGGAAGGCGGAATTCTTCACTCAAACCAGGCATGGTCTGATCCCAAGGACAAACACAAATTTCCGAGCAGTTGTAGAACCGCTGTGCTCCACCTCGGGCCCTGGTCCGCAGGCTCAGAGCCCAGCGTGGTGCTCACCCACGTGAGTCCCCACCCACGGCACTGCCAGCAAGCGCCAGCTGCCGTCCACCTCGAGGAGCGAGCGGCTTCATTGTTTGAGGCAGCCACACGCAGGCACCAGCCGGTCAAGGCAAGGAGCGCACGGAGGACAGACAGCAAAGCCCGTGGCGCTGGTGCCACCAAGTGGCACGGAAAGCAACTGTTGGCGTCTGCCGCGGCGGCCGCCTCCCCTCCCCTCCGTCCCGCGGTCCTCTGCCTTCCTCCCCTGACGCGGCCCCACAGCCGTGCGCCCAGCTCTGGAAGGACTGCGGTGAGACGTGAGGGCCTCGAGCTCCCGCCCAACTTGACTGCAGTTCTGCTGCGTGTTAAGTCAGGTCAACGAGCTTATTTGTGTCAAATAAATTAGCCCGGCCGAGTGCTAAGCTGCTGCAAGACTATTTATCTCGGGCTTCCAAGTTCCCACGCAGCAGGCTGTGGGCAAAGCCCGAGCAGGTGCGGATGTCAGGGACGGGGCCTCGAGGGCCTCCCCCAAAAGGAGTACCCGGATGCAACTCCCCCAGGAGAGACTCCACATGCCCTGGGCTCCTGCAGGACAGCACAGCGGACTCTGGCTTCCAGCGTAGACTGCTGGTGGCCACTACAGAACACAGAGGCACAGTTCCGGAAGCTGACATGCTGGGGCCGGTACAGCAGAGCAGCAGGTTTTCGCGGCTGCTTCTGATGTCAGCATCCCATCTCGGAACACAGGTGAATCTCACTGCTCCCCTTCCGACCCAGCGCCCTGCTAATGTGCCTCACAAAGCAGGAGAAGATGGTCCAAGTGCCTGGATCCCTGTCACCCATGTGGGAGACCCAGAATGGAGTTCGTGGCTCCTGGCTTCAGCCTGGCCCAGCTGCAGCTGTTGCAGCCACTTGGGGTGTGAACCAGCAGACAGATGGATGATCTCTTTCTGTCACACTGCCTTTCAAATAAATCTTCAAAAATAAATACATAACAACGAGAAGTGGCATCCTCCACCCTTGAAAACCACCACATAGACCAGACATTCGCCTGAGCAGGGCTGGCCCTGAGGGAACCTGGGGCCGCCCTGAGCTGACATCATCTGCTCACAGCAGCAATCGCTAAGATGGCCCAGGGGTGCTCCGTGACCTGCTCATTTTGTTCATTTCTGCACTGAGCGATGCTCCAGGTGACGCTCAGGAGACGGGCAGCAGCCTTAGCCTTTTCTGCTTCTCTCCTCTCGCTTAGCAAAGTGGAAGGTAAACTGCAAATGTACCGCCTGCCTGGACAGGTTTTGTCTCCACAGTGCTTAGCGTGCAGGTCAACTCGGGCCACGGCAAATGCTTTCATTTATTCGTGAAGGACAAAAAAGACTTCTTCCCCCAGTGCATAAAACCAGGCAAGGAGAAAGGATGCAGAAAGGCAAAGCCAGGCCTGTGTGCAAAGACAACAGGGTTTTCACCTCTCTCTCTGGGTTTCCACTTTCAGGGCAGGAAGAAAAGTGGACCATGCACCTTCCCACGCTGCAAATGAACAGGCTATAGCTGGACGAAGGCAATCTCCCAGGAACTGACGATTCTGAATGAATACGTGCAGCAGGATCCTGCCTTTTGTACTCACACATGTAAAACACACATTTACATACCAGACGCGGGCCAGCGTTTCCACAGGTGCTTCCATCAGTGCCTGTCTTTCGGGGGCCAGGAATCTAATTTGGCAACTTTTTTTTTTTTTTTAGCAAGTTTGTACATTTTAAGGTTTCTGCCTTTTAACACAAAAGAAATGAAAGGAAACCCTTTCACTGAGCAACACCTACAGCAGCCCTGCTTAGCAATTCCAGGCTGCTCTGGGTACCTCAGGTTAAGCACATCTAAATAATTCAGCACTGTCTGAAGGTGCGGCCAGTTACACCGTCAGTTCTGGGCCTTCCTGCCAAAAGGCTGCTGCTTTTATGACAGAAGACACAGCAGCTGTGTTCACAGGTGCAGGGCGGCAACACACGGTGCAGGGGGTCCCAGCAGGGAGAGAGATGGCGAGTGCTTAAAACCTGCGGGAGAAGAGGCGGAAAACGGCTCGTCCCGGCCGAGACCCCCAGGCAGGGGCAGGGAAGGCCTGGTTTGAGGAAGACGGGTTCCAGGTGGCTGAATCCACCTCCCTTGTGAGAATCACGGATACCTTGGCAATCACCCTCGAAGGACAAACGAGGAGACACCACGCCAGGAAGGTTATCTACCCAAGGTCGCTGATGGTTGGGCTCCTGCTGACAAGGTCAGATGCCACTCACACACCAATGGCTGAGGGGTGGGGACACACCCAGAGAAGCACATGTGATGTCACACTTCACACACGTCAGCATGCCTACCACCTGCATTGGCCAGCTTTCTGTTACTTTAGCTACAATACCCATGAGGGGCTTCTTGGGAAGGAAAAGGCTTATTTGGCTTACAGTTTGGTGGCTATGGTTTAGAATCGGGCAAGCCCATGAGGCTGGGATCTGGTGGGGGCTGACCTCACGGAGGAGGCACACAGGGATGACCACATGGAAGCCAGTAAGCCAGGACGCAGACCGAGAAGCCAGGCTGAAGCCGGCTTATATAACCCTCTGGCGAGAACCATCTGCCGAAAGTGGTCCCCAGTGGCCGAAAGACCTCCCACCAAACCCACCATAATTAGATCAAGTCTCCTCCTTAACCCATCAGCCCCTTAACATCAAGCCTTTGGAGTTTAAACACTTGCATGAGTCGGGGGTGTCAAGTTCTGTCCAGCCCACGACACCATCCAAGTGAGCATACTGATCAGCCATTTGTGCAGGAAGCACTTTATTCAATATTTCTTATCACCTTCCCTCCCCAAATACAACTTAGTGGCATGGCCCATCCTTACAGGACAGGAAAACCCACACATATCCACGCCTACTCGGGAACAGCGGGCTGTGGCCAACAGTCTAGAATCCTGAATCGCTGGTAACGGTGATTTCTCACCAACGCCACCTTTTCAAGTGGGGATAATCTGGATGCGTACCGATCAGAGCTTACCAACTCCACGCTACATAGAGAATTTATGAATGAAAAAATTCCAAGGACTCAAGAAACTACTTTACTATATCAAGAATACTCAAAACTCCCACATACAAGCAATGTACTTCTAGCAGTGGTGTGTGTGGATCCAGCTGGTCCCATGGAACGCACATCCTGAGAAACAGTAAAACTGGACTCCTGTTAAAACATCCGAACCACTGGGGGCGGTTCCGGCCCGGCAGTTAAGGTGCCCACATCTCATCCCAGAACACCCGAGTTTGATCTCCAGCTTCCTGCTCACGTGAACCTAGGGAGGCGGTGGCGATGGCACAGGCACTTGGCTTCCTTCAACTCCTCGGGCCACTGTGGGCATTTGGAAAGTGAAGCAGCAAATGA
Source organism: Oryctolagus cuniculus (assembly GCF_964237555.1). Lineage (NCBI taxonomy): Eukaryota > Metazoa > Chordata > Mammalia > Lagomorpha > Leporidae > Oryctolagus > Oryctolagus cuniculus. Next base: position 13,136,224 of record NC_091452.1, read on the forward strand.
GAGCTCACTCTATCATCTCTCTCTGCCTGTCAAATAAAATTTTAAAAAGATATTTGAATAACTGCTTCCTCTATTGGTTCTAAGAGGCAAGTTTTTGTTTCTTTTTTTTTTCTTTTTTTTTTCTTTTTTTTTTTGACAGGCATAGTTAGTGAAAGAGAGAGAGAGAAAGGTCTTCCTTCCATTGGTTCACCCCTCAAGTGGCCGTTGTGGCCGGAGCTACACCAATCTGAAGCTAGGAGCCAGGTGCCTCTTCTCGGTCTCCCATGTGCGTGCAGGGGCCCAAGCACTTGGGTCATCCTCCACTGCCCTACCGGGCCACAGCAGAGAGCTGGACTGGAAGAAGGGCAACCGGGACTAGAACCCGGCGCCCATATGGGATGCCGGCACCACAGGTGGAGGACCAACCAAGTGAGCCACAATGCCAGCTCCAAGTTTTTGTTTCTTTACTACAATATTGAAGGCTGTACTTCATCTGAGACAATTCAGCAGCTCAACTCCAAATCACAACGATTCAAGTTAAACAGGAGAAGACAAACACCTGGCTGTGCAGAGCTGCAGAGCTGGCCACGTGAATGCAAGCACTTGACCCCCGGCTTAGCATCAGACCGGCGCCAGCCACTCGTTCCACTGTGCTGTGAAAGCAGACCGCAGCAGAAATGCCAGACGCGAGAGGACTTCAAGATGCTCAAGGGGCCGGCACTGTGGCTCAACAGGCTAATCCTCCGCCTAGCGGCGCCGGCACCCCGGGTTCTAGTCCCGGTCGGGGCGCCGGATCCTGTCCCGGTTGCCCCTCTTCCAGGCCAGCTCTCTGCTATGGCCCGGGAGCGCAGTGGAGGATGGCCCAAGTGCTTGGGCCCTGCACCCCATGGGAGACCAGGAGAAGCACCTGGCTCCTGCCATCGGATCAGCGCGGTACGCCGGCCGCAGCGCGCCAGCCGCGGCGGCCATTGGAGGGTGAACCAACGGCAAAGGAAGACCTTTCTCTCTGTCTCTCTCTCTGTCTACTCTGCCTGTCCAAAAAAAAAAAGATGCTCAAGGAAGCTGGGATTCAAGGATTAAATCTGGGGCAGATGTGTGGTGCAGGGGTTGGTTCATTAGGTGGGATACCCACACACACTGTCAGAGTGCCTGTTTCGAATCCCACTCCCACTTCAGAGCCAGCTTCCTGCTCATGTGCACCCTGGGAGGCAGCAGACGACAGCCCAAGTGCGTGGGCTTCTACTGCCAACTGGGAAACAACCTGAGTTCTGGAAGCCCGGCTTCGGTCTGGGCCAGTCCTGGCTGTAGCCAGGGTTTGCTGAGTAAGCCAGTGGGTGGAAGATTCTCTATTTCTTTGCCTTTGAAGTACAATGAAAATAAATAAATTTTTAAAGAGAGAACCCTCTTTTTTAAAAGGTTGTTTATTTTGGAGGAAAAATTTTTTTGAACTCCATGCATCCCAGGAGTCTTTTAAAAGGCCATGAAAAATGCATATGGTAAAGAAACTGGGTGTGGACGTCCAATGTACTTTCCTGGCATCCAAATGAACTCTTTTCATTCCACGTTTCCCCAAACTTCTTGAAATACGCGCCACACTCACACCACAAACACAAACTGCAAAAAAGCAAGGAGGGGGCCAGTGAAGCGGTACAGTGAGCACCCCGCCTCCGAGGGCCAGTTCAGGTCTCGGCTGCACCACTTCTGATCCAGCTTCCTGCGGACGCACCTGGGAAGGCACTGGATGACAGCCCTAGGGCTTCAGGCCCCATGTAGGAGACACAGACGGAGTTTCTGGCTCCTGGCTGCAGTCTGGTCCAGAACTGTCTGTTGAGGCCATTTGGGGAGTGAACTAGCAAACAGATCTCCTGTTACCCTGCCTTTTAAATAATCTCTCTGTCTCTCACACACACACACACACGCACACACGCACACACGCAGACAGGAACAGCCCTGACCAGAAGGCAATGCACTAACAAATGCCACAAAGACAGGAAGAGGAAACTCTCAATTTTCCGATTGGTTTGTGCGGTTACTATTTCTTTACGTGATCCTTTTTTTCTCAGGGGAATGACTAAGTCGGCTCAATAGACTACGGCAGGGCAGGCCCACCTCTCCTTCCTGTCATCACCCGCAAAGCCACCCCACTCGGAGAACTGCTGCCTGGGCGCAGCAGGGAGAGCTGGTCGCGGTGCAGGGGAGGTGGTGGTTGAAAGCCCAGCTGGCTCCGCAGCCAGGACGCTGGCCGTGCTCCGCTGAGCGCACCAAGGCCAGCGTGGCAGGGGAATCAGGCCGCTGCTCGAGGCAGCACGGGGCTGGGCTGGCAGGCACCTGTGAGGAGGTAACAGGCCCTGTGGGGACTGCAGGGTAATTGAATCAGCAGCGCTTCATGTGGCACAGAGCTAGGGCAGGAAAATAATGAAGTCTGCACTCAGCCACCGGGAGCTCCTCGGTCCAGCTGTGGAGGGGAACACAAGCTGCCGGGAGCAAGGCCGCCGCACCTGGGCACTGTCCACACCGGCGGCCGGGTCGTTCCGGGTCCTGGACGCTGCAGGATGTTCAGCAGCGTCCCTGGCCTCCACCCACCAGGCGTCACCTCCACGCGTGACAAAATGTCTCCAAACACTGTCAGATGTCCCCTGGTGGAGGGAGGCGGGAACTTGTTCCTGACTGAGAACCACTGCCCTAGAAAAACGAGAAAAGTGAGTTTGCGAATGTATGAGCTATTTGCTTGTAAGTCACACAGGACTGACAGAGAAGGGGTGTGAGGCTGCTTTCATTTAAAAATGCCCTGGAGTAATAAGGAAGTTTAAAAAAATAAAAGTGGAGCCAGCACTGTGGAGCAGTAGGTTAATCCTCTGCCTGCGGTGCTGGCATCCCATATGGACGCTGGTTGTGGTCCGGTTGCTCCTCTTCTGATCCAGCTCTCTGTTGTGGCCTGGGAAAGCAGTACAAGATGGCCCAAGTCCTTGGGCCCCTGCACCTGTGAGGGAAACCAGGAAGTAGCTCCTGGCTCCTGGCTTCCTATTGGCCCAGCTCTGGCCATTATGGCCATTTGGGGAGTTAACCAGCAGATGGAAGACCTTTCTCTCTCTCTCCCCCTCTCACTGTATAACTCTGCCTCTCAAATAAATAAAATCTTAAAAAAAAAAAAATGTAGTCATGGGGCCGGAGCAGTGGTGCAGCGGGTTAAAGCCCTGTCCTGAAGCACCGGCATCCCATATGGGCGCCGGTTCTAGTCCTCGCTGCTCCTCTTCCCATCCAACTCTCTGCTATGGCCTGAGAAAGCAGTAGAGGATGGCCCAAGTCCTTGGGCCCCTGCACCTGCATGGGAGACCCAGAAGAAGCTCCTGGCTCCTGGCTTCAGATGGGCGCAGCGCCAGCCATTGTGGCCATCTAAGGAGTGAACCAGCGGATGGAAGACCTCTCTGTCTCTACCTCTCTCTGTAACTCTGTATTTCAAATAAATAAAATAAATCTTTAAAAAAATATATGGTTGTGTCACAAACAAGCAATCGATCCCAGGAAACAATAAAACATGAAATGGGGTTCACCTCACCAGAAATTAGACAGACACAAGTTAGAACACTGAGATGCACGGGCAGGGAGTTTAAAGATGGTAACACACCGGGGTGGGCATGGTGGCAAGCAGGGTGGGCCACCGCTGAGGATGTCCTTATCCCACACGAGAGCACTTAGGATCGAGTCCTGCCACTTCTTCCAAATCCAGCTTCCTGCCCATGTGCACTGTGGGAGGCAGCACATAATGGCTCAGGCACTTAAAAATCAAAGTTTTAGGATGTTGCTTGGGACACCTGCAGCACATATCAGAGGTACCTGGGTTCAATTCCCAGCTCTGGCTCCTGACTTCAGCTTCCTCCTAATGCAGTCCCTGAGAGGCAGCAGTCAAGGCTCAGTAGTTGGGTTCCTGTCACCCATGTGGAAATCCTACACTGGGTTCCTTGGTTCCTGGCTTCAGCCCCACCCAGCCCTGGCTGTTGTGGGCATTTGGGGAGTGAACTAGCAAAGGGAGCTCTCCATCTCTTTGCCACTCATTAAAAAATCAAGAAAAATAGAGTTACTCGTGTGTGTATAAAGTCAATTGAAATTGATCTCAGTAAAAAATGACTGGGAATAAGAGAGGGAGGAGGAAGTTTCTAATTGTAAAGCTGTATAGTTGTGCATGCATTTATACAGACTTACTTCTAAGGGTACAGTTTAAAAACTTGCCACTGGGCCGGCGCCACGGCAGCCATTGGAGGGTGAACCAACGGCAAAGGAAGATCTTTCTCTCTTTCTCACTGCCCACTCTGCCTGTCAAAAAAAAAAAAAAAAAAAAAACACTTGCCACAGGACCCCGAATCCCATTAAGCTGGGTGGTAAAAATGCCATCTTAAGTGTTAAAGTGATCATATAGAAAGGATTAAGTGTTAAAGGGATCCTATAAATAAGATCAAATGTCTGATAATAATAATAGAATTAAAAAGGAGCAAATGCCCCAATATGGGAAGCAGTCCACAGAGCAGACTCAGAATGACAATCTCCTTAAACAGCACTCTGACCTCAGAATCAGCCCTTAAGGCATCTGGCCTGGCTGAAAAGCCCATAAGAGCATTTCAGGCATGGAAAGCCAAGACACTATGGCAAAAAATGTCCTACATGAAGGAGCTCTGTGAAACCCCAGTGGACAGAAGTGGCCATCAAGAAGGATGTACTTTTCTCCAAGGGAGGAGAGAACTCCCACATTGCTTATGGCCCTGTCTAAATACTGAGGAAGATTGTGGACTCAAAAGGCTTCCATAGCCTCGAGTGATCACTGATGTCATACAAAAGGGTATTAATTGTTAAATTAACAACAGGAATCACTGTGCACTAACTCCCCATGCAGGACCTCTGTCCTCAATGAGTTGTGCTATCAGAATTAACTGTAAAACATTCTCAAACAGTTTTTCTGTATGTGTGCAAATTGTTGAAATCTTTACTTTGTACACAGAAGACCAACTCTATACTAAGTCAATTGAAAATGAATCTCAATGGAGAATGGGACTGGGAATGGGAGAGGGAGGAGGAGGAAGAGGAGGGGAAGAGGAGGGGTGGAGGAGGGGTGGGAGGGTGGGTATGGCGGGAAGAATCACTATATTCCTGAAGTTGTACTTAGGAAATTTGTACTCCTTAAATAAAAGGTTTCTTTGGGGGAAAAGGTGATACAAGATAAAAATAAAGACAGAAAAAAAAGCCCTTCAATGACCACCCATTCAACTCTAGGAGCCCACCCACCCTCAATTCTTGCCCTCTACCCACTATTGCTCTCTGCTGAGCTCCAAGCCTACAGGCCCCTGCTCACACCAACAACTCGCAGCAGCCCTACAAGAGGCGGCTGCTGTGACCCCACTTCACGGATGAAAGGCCCAAAGACTCAGAAGAGTTAAGAAGCCAGCAGCATCCACTAACTCCAAGGCCCAACTGTAACGGGCCTATGAAGAGTGTGCCAAGTAAATGGTATCTCTGGTATCAATTAATGGAGTGACGCGAGGATGGTCAAAGCTGAACTGACACCAAATAAACAGTATCTTTGTACCAACTGTGTTTACAACTTATCTGCAAATCCCAAGGATGGGAGAAGCTTGCTTGGAATCTTGCAATCTCTGTGCCTGTTCACCGCAGTTCCCCTGGAACCAGCACTGACTGAGGCACTTCCGGGAGACCCTTTGGGGAGCACAGGGAGGCACAGCTGCTGCTCCGAAGTCCCCTCTGCTCTTCCAGGCACTGTGGAGCTCACCCTTCACTCCCAGCCGCGGGGCGGGCTGTCCGGGCCCACCTCACTGCCGATCAGGCCCTCCATGGTGGGTGCCCCTCAGCCTCAGAGCCGGGCACACACACTCTACTCTGTGCTCCTCTCCACTGCAGCCTACCTTGTCTCCACACCTCCAGCAACAAGCGAGCTGAGGAAGATGCAGAACCGAGGGAGACACTTTAGATTACCCAACTTCCTTCAGCCTAAAGCACTCGGGACCTCACACATTTCCTAAAGGCTCACCATCCAGCCCACGCTTTGCTAGGCTCTGTGCGTATAAAAGTCAGACAAGCTCCCCACTTGAGAAACCCTTGGTCAAGGGAACCAGAAATAATGCGCGGCGGAGAACGGGGATCTGTATGGGAGGCCAGAGAGGCTGACCACCTGCAGAGGCTTGGGTGGCCTGGCTCCCCCACGTGGTCTGAAGCACCCTGAGTTTCCAAAACAGTGAACACACCCCTAACGGATTTAAGTACAAAAAACATACCCCACAGCCAGATGGAAGTGACCTTTGGATTATCTGCCAGATTTGGATATTTATGCCACCTCACCCCTCTTTGGACCTGGACGACTGAAATCTACACGCTCTCAGGGGAGACGCTCAGGGATGAGTCAGCGCTGCAGTGGGCAGGGGCGGTGGGAACGCGGGACTGAGAATTCGAGATGAAGCTCTTGTTTGGGTTTTGTCATGAAGTCTCAATGGGGATCTGGAGGTCGCGGCACCTCTCACCGTTTCCCCGTCTGCAAAGCAGAAACACAAGCAAGTGCAAACCTCTCCTGTAAGGCCGCAGGTACCGGGTGTGAAAACGTTGAAAATACACGACGTGCTGCTCAAGTCAAGGTTGGAGAGGCACAGGCTGACTTCTGACACAAACTGCTCACGTTAAATCCAGGTTACATTACTCAAGCGTGGCAACAAGCTCAACACAGAGGCTGCTAGCCGGGTCAACCTAGGGAAGACTGACGCTCAAATCCCACAGCGCGGTACCGGAAAGGATGAGGCTGATGAAAACAGGCATACGGGCCAGGGTTCCCTCCCACTCACAGAAGCTTTGATTTTAGCGCTGCTGAGTACACACAGGATCTGAGAAGCCCAAGGCAAACAGAATAGATTTCCTGGGGCCTAATAATGAAAAAACAATTGCCTGGCAGTTTACCCTCTAGGAAAGCTTATTCCGGGGAGCCAATGACCTTGGGATAAGTGTAAGATACACACACGGCAGGAGGAGGAAGTGAAAGGACACAGCAGAAAGCAAACAAGGCCCAAGAGAAAGAAAGCACCAGTGGGAAAAACAGATGCTGAAAGGGGGTCATGGAAGCAGCAGTTTGCTCTGAGGTCAGGCAACCGAGCGACAGAAAAGATGAGCAAGACCTTGGCTGAGTCCAGGGAAGAGCCGGGCCTCCCAAGCCCAACAGCAGTGCCATGCAAGGCACAGGATGTCTTGATCCTAGGACCAAACGCTCTTCCATGTTCCAGCTGAAAATCGCAGGGGTCTGAGCCTGTACACCGAGGACATCCTGACAGCTGTCACGCGGCACTTTCCAGGCTGTCAGGCGCGTGCACGTCAGCCACTCAGGTGAGCTAAGAATCTCCTGCAGTCCTCTGGGAGAAAAGTCAGGATTTCTTTCCTTCTTCTCAAATCAGGGAAGTTGATCATTGTACCTACACCTCCCAAAGCTGAAAGCAACAGAGAACGAACGAACAAACGAATGACGGCACACCGCAGGCTGCTAACTGCATCTCCACCGAGGAACCACCTTCACAGTGGCTTCTGGGACAGGACGAGAGGCAGCGGCCCAGGGTCGTCCTGAGGCTCCCCTCGCGCCAGGGCCGAGGGGACCGCTGTGATTTCAACACAGCACAGGAAACGCGAAAACGGCAAGCCAGGAGCGCCCAGGCAGGAGACACGTGCAGAGAGGACCTGAGGCGTCCAGGCAGGAGACACGTGCAAAGAGGACCTGGGGCGCCCAGGCAGGAGACACGTGCAAAGAGGACCTGGGGCGCCCAGGCAGGAGACACGTGCAGGCAGAACCTGGGGCGCCTCAGGTCTGGCCTGGGGTCCGAGTGGAGCAGTCTCTGAGTTCTTGGGCAACTTCCGAGGCCAGGACACAGTTAACAGGTGGTATTCAGGGCTCACTTCTAGAGACACTGGTAAATACCTACAGAGAGCATTCATTCGAAGAGACAAACATTCCAGAGGCAAAGTGATGCTGTAATTCACGTAACACAAGAACCAACGACCAGAACAAAATTTCCTTGAGTGTATTTGACTAACCGGCAAGGCGCATTCCCATATACAACTTTACAACTTTCCCACCATGCCAGAAAAATCCAATAAATAATTTTACAGTGAAAGGGCCCATGGCAAAACTGGAGGTGAACACCTGGCCCGAGGAGCACGCACCAGGGCCGCGTCCTCTCCAAAGGCCGCCACCCTCACCCGGCCCACAGTCTGTCCTTGGAGAGCGGGACAAGCCAGGCTCCAGGCCACTTCACAGAACAGCTCCAGCTGGCGATGCCTGGGCAGTGCGCAACCAAGGAAGGTCACAGCCAAGGCCTCCTCGCGCTGCCCGTCTTCTCCCCGTGGACCAGCCTGGGTGCTGCAGCCCAGCTCCAGGCGCTGAGTTCATCAGAGGGGGCTCCTTGCCCCGGCCACCCAAGCAGGCAGCGCCCATCACGCAGGGAACAGCTCGGGCGGGCTCTCGCCATAGCAGAACTTTGCTATGGGATCCCTGTAGGTGTTCTCATGTTGCACGCTCTGTGGGCAAAAGGGAGACAGGAGGGTGGTGAGACACAGCAGAGTTGCACACAGAGAGCAGAGCGGCCGGCAGACACGGCCTGCAGGAGGCGGCCCACGTCCATCTCCACACCCACTAGAGGCGCCCAGGCACTTTGCGGAACAAAGGGTGCTCCGCACAGTGCCAGTGAAGGGCATGAAAGTGACATCGTTCGCAAGGCTGCTGCTTTCCACGCCCACCAGTGAGCTTCTTACCAACACAGCCGTGACCTCGGCGACTCAAGACACTTATTCTTTTTAAATGACTGAAAACAGGTTAAGATCCAGAGGGTGTGTGCACCTGATCCTGCGCTCCGAGAACCTCAGTTCCTGGGAAGGAAGCCCAGGCTCGGGAGGCGTCTCGTAACGCTCGTGTGCCCACAGGCGGCTGCGTGCGCCGAGGCCCAGCGTACCACGCAAGCCTCACAGGACGAGCAAGCTGCGGGCATGATTTAAGGCACACAATCATCCCTGATGGCTAATTTTTCAGCAATTTGTTTTCATACAAGCAACTTGCGTTTTTGGCTCATCTACAGTTCTCTAATTACCCTGAGACCAATGCTAAGCAACTGAATCGTAAGTATTAATCCAATTTAATAGACATACAGCCAAAGCATCTTTCTTGGGATACTGTTATCAAAACACATTGAATGGCAACTGGGAAATCTCTGTTTATAATAAAAGGCAAAGTCAGAAAGGATGGTAGCTTCACGGAAGACTGGAAATACCCCCGGGTTTTATCGGTTAAGCAAAGAGAAGACTTGGCCTTTCCCAGCACTTCGGACGAGAGGATCGGAACCCAGCGAGTCGTGCGTGCCGCCTTCCTCCACAGTCCCTCTGAAGCCATTCAAGCGGAAAGCTCTTCAAGCAAAACAAGACCGTCAGGAACGTCTTCATGTTTTCCAGCGCTCATTATAATCCCTGCAGCACTTACCCAGGGAAACTGAATACCCTCTGAACAAACCAGACACACAAAAAGGGGCGGAAAAGCAAAAGGCGGAGGACAGAAATCTGGCAAAGGGTACGAGAGCGACAGGGAACGCCAAATGACGCCGCGACTAGAAGCCAGGAGAAGTGTGCTTGTGTGATCAACACGTCTGCTGGCTTCACCAAGAGGCCTGCGACAACTGCCCAACGGGGCGTCGAAGAAGCAGGCGCTTCCTGCGGCAAGTGCGATACGCGACGACCAAAGAGCAGCGCATTTAATGACAGCATGCTGATACGCACCGAGAGCTGAGAGCTGGACACCCTACACCCGTCTTGGTGTGTTCCTAACCACCACCTGTTCCTGCCCCTTGACTCCTAAAGTAAACCGTAACTTTGACCCAGAACAGATTACTGCTTACTCTAAACCGCAGTTGCTAGAAAGCCATCATTAAATCTCACAGACGGGGTGGGGGACGACTTCTCTAGGCAGCTGGAATGCGAGGACTCCACTCAGATTTCAAAATAAGTTTGAGCTCACACTCAAAGTGTGAACGTGCCAACCAGAGAGGAGACACAAGCCTTGACTGAATGCAAAAGCCGTGCTTCCCCTACCTTGGACAAAGCTTGAATCTCAAGCTGGCATTCTAAGCATCATCACTCCACCCAACACAGCAGGGCTCCGTGCGCCCCTCCTCTCCACATCACCAACCCAAAGTCTACCTTCTTGTTTTCCCCCAGCCCGACTCTCACGCCACCCTACCCACCCCCCCTGCCCCCAGCGGCAGCTCACAGCCTCTGACCTGGGATGAAGTCCTGCATTTAGCCAAGCACAATTCAAAGTGATCCTCGACTGCCATGAAGAGGTTCTGGAACGCCACGGCCGCCCGGTTGAGGAAGCGCTCCAGGAGAAGTTGCTATGGAAACAAAAGTTGTACCTGTAATAAATTCCAGACTAAGGCAGCACAAGGTAACCTTGGAAATCCCTCCTAACTAAGAGAATGCTGACCCGAGGAGGGAGGAGGCTGGGGGCCAGGGACCTTATTCATGAGATTTCTGATTAGCAACACAATGATCCACCCTGCAGAAGAACCATTCAGGGCACTGGAAGACAATGGCTACTGTACCATGCAGCTGGTTCTTTTCTGCCTCCAGGAAAAGCCTAAAGCTCACGAGAACACAAGGGAGCAGCTCCCGTACCTTGTTGGGCTGCAGGCAGCAGGAGACGCAGTACTCGTAGGCGCTGCAGCAGCCGTTGGACAAGCAGCCGTCGCAACAGTACTGCTTCGTGCTGGGGACGTTGACGTTACAGCAGCCATTCACCAGCAGATCTTTCCTTTCACACACGTACCCTGAAAGTCGGAGACTGACCTTAGCATGAAGTCAGCAGGTGCCTTCCCTGCGAGGCAGCAATGACCGTGCTGCACACAAAAACACGGATGCCAAATCTGGAGTCTGGGCGTTCTCAGCACCTGGCCCTCATATGCTAAGGGCTTGCTTTCCCCAGGCCACAGTTCTGGGAAGCAGGGCCTCTTACGTCATAACTGGGCTTTGGTCATCACTTGCCTACAGCAACCTTTCAGTCTACGATCATGTCCGGGCTACATTTTCCTATCCTAACTTAGGCAAGCCACTCTTCCAGCTGGGCCTAAAGAAAGAAAAATGTCTTTTTTTTTTTTTTTTTTTTTCCAAACAAAAATCTGAGGGGCCAGTGCAATGCGTTAATGCCCTGGTCTGAAGCACCAGCATCCCATATGGGCGCCGGTTCGAGACCCGGCAGCTCCAATTCTTGTTTAGCTCTCTGCTATGGCCTGGGAAGGCAGTAGAAGATGGCCCAAGTCCTTGGGCCCCTGCACCCACATAGGAGATCAGGAAGAAGCTCCTGGCTCCTGGCTTTGGATCGGCACAGCTTCAGCAGTTGAGGCCATCTGTGGAGTGAATCAGCAGATGGAAGACCTCTCTCTAACTCTTTCAAATAAATAAATAAATCTTTTTAAAAAAAAAAGGTTTTAAAAAAAATCTGAAACAGGAAAAGCCAGAGGATTCTGAGAGGGGACACAGTCACAGTTATCCTTTGTCAACTGGCTGAAGGGAAACAGTCCCAGCTAACTTACAAACTGAGGTAGACTGTTGGCACCCCCGCATGCCAGGGATGTAAACTCCCTTCCGCATCAGGAAACACAATTCTCTAACATCCAAGGCAGAGAATGTCCAGCCCCCCCAACCCCCACAAGCCCATCGTCTCTAAACACACGCCCTCTGACCCCACGGATTCACACACACCTTTAGGGTAAGAGGCTCCTTACAGAAGCTACGCTACTGCTCGGAGCTGCTCAACACAGTTCTCTGCATCCTTCTGGGAGCAGGACAGAGAAATGCAAGAATAACTCCGCAGGGCCACGCTGTGGCCCCGGGAGACTCGCAGGTGTGCGTAGGAGCTCAAGGTGCAGGCTCAGGCTCCCAGGAGCCGCAGGTGCAGAGCAGCTGTTCCCAGCATCCTTCCACTCCAAATGCCCCAGCTTCTTTTCCTCAGAGACTGAGACTTGTAGGATATGGCTGTTTTCAGAAACCGCTCCGGAAAACATTCTGTACAGGCGCAGGAGGCGCCAGCAGAGCGGCGATGGAGGCGAGACGAGCAGCGCCGCACTTCGCACCTGGCACACTGAGGCCTCCAGAGAGGCTCTCGCTACCGGGGAACGGGTGCCTTCGCTGTGGATTATGCTGTTCTGTTTCCTAAGAGAGGATGATCTAACGTCATAGGAAATGTTTCTCAGGGTCTTCCTAACTATCCCTAAGCATTGTTATAGGGTTTATAAACAAACAAACAAAAAAATCCAAGTAAGTATTTTCTCAAAATCCTGCCCCAAGTGATAGACACACCCTGATTCCATCATCTCTCACAGGACGTGACAGGCGTGTGGCCCAACTCCCACCTTCTTTGTGCTTTTTCCCACAGTCAAGGGCCAGCATCTCAGGCTCCTTTGTCTTCGCAGGGCCCACCTGCAGCGGTTGGCCTGGAAACTGCAGCTCCTCCTACCCTCCGGGCAAAGAAAGCAAGCCCACGGGGCCCTCACTTCTCATCCTTCACATCCTCAGGCAAATGCTATTTCCAACAGGTGTCCGGGAGGACTGCAACCTCAAAGTGTGCGGCTATTGCTTGGGAAATGAATTTCCAACCACTGAAAAGCCTGGAACCCTACATCGTTGTCTGATTTAATAGTGCATTCCCCAGGCAAGATTCACGTGGCACTGGCCTGCTCAGTAATTATGGAAGTTTTCTTTATTAAACTACTTACCTCTCTCTCCTTTTCATGGAGTTTATAAATAACAAATACCATGGCTCGGATTTTTACTGCTTCAGCGAATGACTCACTCTCAGAATTTTTTACTCAAGGAGTCTGAGAGGGTTTGTCTCACCTAAATTATTCAGGAAAATATTATTTTCTGTCTATGATCAAAGAAAATGGTAAACTGCATTCATAACTCAAGGCTAAAATTTTACCTTTTCTGCATGAAGTAAGCCCTGAACTCCAAGTCAGGCTGGCTGGTGTCAGTCACAGGTCTACCCACTGACTACCCACATCATCTCTTCTCATTTCCCTTTCACTCCGTTTATAGACAGAACGGGTGGGCATTTGGCCTAGTAGTTAAGATGCCCACATCCCATATCAGAATACCTGGGTTCTATACCCAGTTCTAGCTCCCGACTCCAGCTTCCTGTTAATGCAGACCCTAGGAGGCAACAGCTACGCTTCAAGTAACTAGAGCCCCGTCACCTCCATGGGCGGTCTGGATTGAGTTTCAGGCTCCTGCCTTCGGCCCAGACCAGCCCCACCTATTGTGGGCATCTGGAGAGTGAAGACGTGGATGGGAACACGAAAACACTCTCCCAAGCCACGTTGCCACCACAAGGAACCCAGGGGAGCACTTCTGTGTGGCACTTCCAGCTCTTCTACCCCAGCCAGCCAGTTTTCCTCCAACTCCGGTCTTCATTTCCAAGTAATCTCTCTGGTTGGATGATTCTGAGGCTTGAAAACGTTCTGGTTCTCATTTTGCAGAGAATACAACCTACTTTTCCCTAATCAATAAGTGCACTGTGGTTTCCATGTTAAAGACAGCATGCGTCCTCACTGACTTCAGCTTTCTTGTGCACGAAGACGGCAGTGCCAGGCCACCTCTACAGTTTGCATGCTGTCACCTCCATAATCCACCTGTTCTGAGACTCGGACACTCACTCTTACAAGCAAAAGCTTGTAAATTTTTGCTTGTATTTTTGCTTGTATCTTGTATTTTGCTCCCAGCATTTGCAAACCGCCAGTTGAAGAGAAAAATCTGTGAAAGTAATTAAGGAATTTTGAACACTGGGTATTTGCTATTCAGGAGAAACTGTGACGTTTTTATGTGGTAATAGTAACGTGTTTAGGTTGTACAAAGGAGTCTTTGTCAATCCAGGGCAAGCTCCTTAATCTCTTGGTGCCTACACCTTCATCTATAAAATGAGTGCAGCCTCACCTTGTAGGATGATTCTTGCAAAATCAAATATGATGTTCAGGGAATGCATGTAGCCCAGTGCCCAGCACACAGCAGAAACTCAATCAGTGGGAGCCAAGCACAGCAGTTTTCCTTCGGAAAGACTACCTTCTTGTTTTGTTTTTTTTTTTTTTTTTTTTTTTTAAAGATTTATTTATTTATTTGAAAGTCAGAGTTACAGAGAAAGAGGAAGAGACACAGGGAGAGATCTTCCATCTACTGGTTCACTCCCCAAATGGCTGCCATGGCCAGGGCTGGGCCAGGCAGAAGCCAGGAGCTTCCTCCAGGTCTCCCACACAGGTAGCAGGGGCCCATACCCTTGGGCCATCTTCTGCTGCTTTCTCAGGCCATTAGCAGGGAGCTGGGTCAGAAGTGCAGCAGCTGGGACACCAACTGGAGGTCACATGGGATACTGGCACTGAGGGTGGTAGTTTCAGCTGCTCTGCCACAAGGCCAGCCCCAGAAAGACTGAGGAAAAGCCCAGCAGGTGTCTATTCCAGCTGCCCCACCAGAGCAGAAATCGCTGTTCTTACAGCTTCAGAGAAAGCACAGAAAACCTTATCAAACACACTGATGTTTCTACTGTAAGACTAACACATTTTGAAGCTTCTTAATTCATTTGGAATCATCTGGCCAGCCAGTCAACAAGTACCTTTACCATGCGTCAACACTACAGATACCATTCAGGTGAACAAGGAGGAATTGAACTCTTACCCTACCGAGTTCATCATCAGGTCTGGCAAGACCAGGAAACACTGGGGCTGAGGCGAGACTGGCAGGAAGTGGCCGATGGGCTGATGCATGACAAAATGCTAACGCCAGAAGTGCAGGCACAACGACCTTCTAAGAATCACAGCCATCACACCAAGCTTCTCTGGCACTGAAGGGAACCCAGAATGATGAGCAAGAAGGCAAAGCGATGGGAGAAATGCTGGAAACGTGCAAGACAGGAAACTGCACCGCAGGGGGAGCCCTGTGAAGACAAAGACCCTGCACACAGCCCCACGAGCACGGGCATGTTCAGAAAGTCCATGGAAGCAATGACAAAGGGTTTCCAACTGACCTTTGTAACTACGAAGTTTTCTACACTTGACCTGAGCTCAGAATTGATTTTTTAAAAAATCATGAAAAATGTGTATTTCATGAAAAAACTATGCATGGATTTCAAAACTGTTTTGCATTAAAATAAACCTACCTTTTTCTCTTAAGATTTACTGATTTATTTGAATGTTACAGTGACAGAGAAGGAGAGCTAAAGAAGAGAGATCTTCTATCTGCTGGCTCATTCCCCAAATGCCTGCAACAGACAAGGCTGGGCCAGGCCAAACCCAGGATCTCAGAACTCCATACAGGTCTCCCCCTTGGGCAGCAGGGTCCTAAGTACTTAGGACATTGCCATCTGCTGCCTCCCAGACACAGCAGCAGGAAGCTGGATCAGTAGTTCAGCTGGGACTCTTCCGGGTGTCCTGATAAGAGATGTGAGTGCCCGGATCTGGCTGAAAAGCCCATGAGAGTATTTCAGGCATGGAAAGCCAAGACACTCTGGCAAAAAGATCTCTGTGAGTGAGATCCCAGTGGAAAGAACAGGTCTTCAAAGAGGGAGGTGCCTTTCTCTGAAGGGAGGAGAGAACCTCCACTTTGACTATGACTGTGTCTAAACAAGATAAGAGTCGGAGAACTCAAGGGGCTTCCATAGCCTTGGAAACTCATAACTGGTGCATAGGGAGATTACTGATGCCATAAACAGGAGTGTCAATTGGTAAAGTCAACAACAGGAGTCACTGTGCACTTACTCCTCACGTGGGATCTCTGTCCTTAACGTGCTGTACACTGAGGCTTAATGCTATAACGAGTACTCAAACAGTATATTTCACTTTGTGTTTCTATGGGGGTGCAAACGACTGAAATCTTTACTTAATGTATACTAAACTGATCTTCTGTAAAAAAAAAAAAAAAAAAAAAAAAAAAAAAAAGAAAGAAATTATCAATTCCCAACTTGACTCTCACTGGGATTAAACATGACAATAGGTCTGATCTGATTTCATCATCATTTAAAAAAAATCATCTATTATTTTTCACTTTATGTTTCTGTGTGGGAGCAAACTGTTGAAATACTTACTTAAGGTATACTAAGCTGATCTTCTGTATATTAAGATAATCGAAAATGAATCTTGATGTGAATGGAAGGGGAGAGGGAGTGGGAAAGGGGAGGGTTGTGGGTGGGAGGGACGGTATGGGGGGGGAAGCCATTGTAACACATGAGTCGTACTTTGGAAATTTATATTCATTAAATAAAAGATAAAAAAAAAAAAGCCGGCCCCGTGGCTCAATAGGCTAATCCTCCACCTTGCGGCGCCGGCACACCGGGTTCTAGTCCCGGTTGGGGCGCCGGATTCTGTCCCGGTTGCCCCTCTTCCAGGCCAGCTCTCTGCTATGGCCAGGGAGTGCAGTGGAGGATGGCCCAGGTGCTTGGGCCCTGCACCCCATGGGAGACCAGGAAAAAGCACCTGGCTCCTGGCTCCTGCCAGGATCAGCGCGGTGCGCCGGCTGCAGCGGCGGCCATTGGAGGGTGAACCAGCGGCAAAAGGAAGACCTTTCTCTCTCTGTCTCTCTCTCTCACTGTCCACTCTGCCTGTCAAAAAAAAAAAAAAAAAAAAAAAAAAAAGATAAAAAAAAAAAAAAAAAAAAGAGATGTGAGTGCCCCACAGGGCGGCTTAACCCACTGTACAACAACGCCTGCCCCTAAACTTATCTTTTGTTTACATTTTCCATGAACTTTTTAAGTACCCTATTGTCTCCTGACTGTCAGGAGAGGACAGGGAGTCAACCTTACCCAGCTCATCTGTGATGAGGTGCTTCCCCTGAATGGAGTTCCGACACTGATTGCTTGGCCGGCTGCTATTGCCCAAGTTGAACTGCACTTTCCATGGGATGGGCTGATCATGGTCTTGAACCTGGAGGAGACTCCGATCTCTCACTGCCCTCTCCTCCTACAAAGAGACCATAAATCAGAGGTTAATTTCTCTTCTTGCAATCTCAGCCATTTTTCATAGAAACTCCAGTAAAAGGACAGAAACACTGCAAAAAGCTTGCAATACTGCACTCCTGTGGTGTAAGCAAAGCGTGAGCCAAAGTCAACATGAACCTACACAAAAAAGCACAAAGTAAGGGCTGAGCTTCAAAGCTGGCAGACTCACCAGCACTGCCCTGAATGACCTGCACATTTTTAACATGCACAAAGCTGTTAATCTTACGGGGGGAAAAAAACCTGGAGAGGTTTTGAGCTTCTTCTGATGGCAAGTCAAAAGAAACAAATTCATTGTGGGATAGGATGCAAAATGCAAGCTTACTTTTTTTTTTAACTTTTATTTAATAAATATAAATTTCCAAAGTCAGCTTATGGATTACAGTGGCTTTTCCCCCCCATAACTCCCCTCCCACCCGCAACCCTCCCATCTCCTGCTCCCTCTCCCATTCCATTCACATCAAGATTCATTTTCAATTATCTTTATACATGTAAGATCAATTTAGTATATATTAAGTAAAGATTTCAAGCAAACACACTTTTAAAACCACAGAGGAACCTCGCTTGTGCCTGTCATCTCCCGTCTATAGCACACGGTGTCTTCCATTTGCGGTTACAGGCACTTGGGTACACACAAGGGGACACTGAATTGGGGGGCCGATGTTCAGGGCGAGATGGAGCACGCCAACTGGCCAATGTCTGTGGTGAAAGCATCCTGCATGCGGACCCTCACAAGGCTACTCTGGAAGAAGACATCCAGTCCCACCAGCCTGCTCCCAGACCCACCGAGGGGAGAGCAGCCAGGAGGCAACGATCAAACCCATCCTCCCAACCCTGAAGCTATGCCAGGGCTCACTATACTGAGCTTTCAAAACTGCTTTCTTTCTACTACTAAGAGACTATGGGGGACGGTGCCCACATATCAGGAAGCAAGCCAAGCATGCGACAGTCATCTTCTGAATGCTTTATTACTGCAAAACAAAACCACCAGGAGACTCACTCCCAGAGGTCTGCAGGTACTTTATTCACCATTCTAACAGAGTGCTGTGGCTTTTCCCCTTAAGAATGATCCATCATAGGTCACTTGCTAAGAAAATGGTAATAACCTTGAAAACGTGATGGCAAATCTTATACATTAAGAAAAAGCACACATTTTTGGTTACTGAGATTTCTTTAGGAAAATAATTTGGGAAGAGCAATTAATATGTAAAATACATGTGTCCACACACACACTATGCTTTAGAAAACCCAGTGCAAAGGAGATGCAGAGAAGGTCTAGCACAGCACTGTCCCAAGGGGAGAAAGGGCCTGGACACTCAACAGCAGAAAAGTGACCGAATCAGCACCAGCCAGCATACGCCTATCATCAAAAGCAACCCAGATTCCTCTGGGATCAAGCTCAAGTAGCAATTCTTTTTCAGTATTTATTTACATTTATTTGAAAGGCAAAGTTAGAGAGAGAGAGAGGGAGACACAGAGATTTCCATCCACTAGTTCATTCCCCAAATGAGCACAATGACCAGGGCTGGGCCAGGATGAAGCCAGGAACTAGGAGCTTCTTCTGGGTCTTCCATATGGTGGCAGGGGCCCAAGCACTTGGGCCATCTTCCGCTGCCTTTTCCAGGTGCATTAGCAGGGAGCTGGATTGAAAGGGAAGCAGCCAGGACTCAAACCGACACCCATATGGGATGGTGGTGTTGCAGGAGGCAGCATAATCCACTATGCCACAATGCCAGCCCCAAGTAGCATTCTTAAACCTGACGTACTTTAGATTATATAGGGAGCTTAAAACAATTCTGACTCCTGAGCCTCCCCACAGAATGAGAAAACAACCTCTGTGGATGAGACCTGGAAATCAGTATTTGTATAGCAGAGAGATGAAGGCCAGTGCTGTGATGTAGTAGGTTAATCCTCCACCTCCTGCACCAGTATCCCATGTGGGTGCCGGTTCTAGTCCTCTTCCGATCCAGCTCTCTGCTATGACTTGGGAAAGCAGCAGAGGATGGCCCAAGTGCTTGGGCTCCTGGCTTCAGATCGAGCCAGCACTGGCCGTTGTGGCCATTTGGGAAATGAGCCAGTGGATGGAAGACCTTTCTGTCTGTCTGTCTCTCTCTCACTGTCTGTAACTCTACTTCTCAAATAAATAAATAAAAATCTTAAAAAAAAAAAAAAAAAGGCAGACAGATGATTTTAACACTTGGGAGGCAGAGCACTGGATATCTAGGGTGTACCAGGTGGAAAAGCAAGGTGCAAAGTAAAATGCATAATTACAACAAAATAGTATGCTAAAATTCTGACAATATACGTACACAGAGAGGTTTGTAAGATCAGAGACAAAGGGATGGAAAGAAAGACCATAGGCTATCTTTAATCACCTGTGAGGAATGCTTTACTTTGAAATTAAAATGATAAAAATATTAAAGGGACAGGAAGCTTATTAGCAATAGCAGAAACTAGGCAAAGAGTCTATGAGTAGTCTATACTGTCTTTGCAACTTTCCAATAAATCCATAGCTATTCCAATACGAAAAGCTTATTTAAAAGAATGATTACCAACATTACAGACAAAAACTGCCCATAATCCCATCCCTCAAGTAAAACTGTATTTGTTTTTGCATATTAACTTTTAGCCTTTAACCCCGGTATTTACAGAACAAATCAGGATGCACTGCTTTCAGCTCATCATGACACTAATTGGAGAGTAAAACATTTCCAAGGACCTACATTATCCTGATAATCACATTTTCAAGGCTATGTAATAAGAATCCATCATGTTGATGTGCCATAATTTAGCAAACACATCCTCTACAGATCAACATTAACCCTGGGTTTCTGTTGTCACAGAATGTACTGCAATAACATGTAGAGCTTTAAAAGCATTCTCTTGAATAGTCCAAAGTAAATGCTACAGTGCCAAACTTGCCAAAAGTTACATGTACCCTTTGTAACCTTACCGCCGGTTATGTACTGTCCGTAACCTTACTGCCAGTTAAGTTAACAGAATTTACATTCTCAAGTCTACCAGTATGGGGTTTTGTTCTTGAATTTCTTAAGTGTAGAACAGTCCTCCAATGTGGCTTTAATTTCTAGTCTGCCCCTCCCTTTTGTTCTTTTAAAAGAAAGAACTGGCATAGCAGGAGGACAGGCTGCACAAAACAACATCTGTATTCCTCGGTTGGTGCAAGAAGAGGAGCTAAGTGCAGGAGTCTTGGGGATTTGGGACAAATCACTCAGGGGCATCGTGCTTAGCTACCAGCAAATTCACCCCCTCTGCCCTTCTGGGACCCTGTGGCGGTCAGCTGCATAACTAAGCCATGTGCAAACTCAACTGAGCTGCAAATACTACTCTAGACAAATTCATAGCCATAAGGACCCACCACAAGGCTGGTCGCCGTACAGCAAACTGGCTCTTAGGACAAGGTTAGGAGTGCTCTTAGGCATTATTCCCAAGCTATCCTGTTATTCTTCCTGAAAGAAAGCAAGAGTTCACCGGCAAGTGCATCCCGGAAGGACTTCCGCTACACACTACACTTCTGGTAAACAGGAAAGCAATTCTCCCAGCACTTGAGCTTGTTTTCAAACATGAATACCCGAGACCTTGCCAAAGGAGCGCGTGAGTAAGGCGGAGATGACACAACAGCAAATACAATGAATTGGCTCATGTTCCCTTTTCTCAAGACCCAGCCTTGCCAACGGGGTGGGGAGGGAGCACCGAGGGAAGTTCTCCCAAACTGATGCACCTAACCAATGAAGCTGTCTCAACTTAAGCTTTTCCATACATACACACATGAACGCACCCCCCCCACACACACACAGTGCCATATTCCAAAGTATCAAAGTTCACCCAAGTGCTATGATACAGAGACAAAGGTAGGATCTCTGTTCGCAAAGTGCCTCCAGAGCTGTTGAGAGACAGGCATCATCAATCAGCACAAGCAGCCACTGTGGACACTTAGAGAGGTGTCCACACAGGATACCAGGAGAGAACAGGCACAGAAAGCAGCAAAATCACACGAGACCATCCTTGCAGAGGCTGCAGGGCTGCAGAATGCACTGATGCTACTACAGGTTACTTTGTCTCCGGCTTTAAAAGGGCTGCATTAATTGCTGTGTATTTTTCAGGGGTTAAAGAGTCAAATGAAATCAATGTTCCATGTAAGTAGCAAAGCACTGAAACACAGGCATCACAGTCAGGTTGTGGGTCCCAAAAACAGGCAATAAAGGCAGAGGAGCACCCGAATGTCTAATATCTGAGGAATGCTAAATGCAGCCCGGAAAACTGCAGTCATAAAAAAAGCTGCACACACAAAAAGCTTTTACAGATAGGGAAACACTTATATATGAAGTAAACTAACAGAACGCTGCAATTATGTTCATAAACAAATGTGAAAAATGAGAGTGGGGTGGGCACTTCCCACCTGCAGTGCCTGGACTGAGTCTGGCTTTGTTCACAACTCCAGCCTCCAGCTGAGGCACACCCTCTGAGGCAGCAGGTGACAGTCAGTAGTTGCCAGGGTTCTCACCTGGGCCCCATGCCTCCCGTGGAGTCAGGCCCTCCCTGCCACTCCACCATACCATCCTGTTTGTTTTGTGTCACAAAACATTATTTGGAATCATTTTGCTTAGTATCTCTCCTTCTTACCCCTGCCCCCAGCAGAAGCATGGAAACTTGGCCTGCTCTGTACCCAGGATGGTGCTGGGTACACACTGGGTGTTCACCACCTGTGCGTTAAAGAAACACACCCAAGTCACGTCATCCACCTGCCACCCCCAAAGCTCTCCCCCAAAGGCCTCCTCAGCACTGCCACTAATTTCTCCTGTGCTCCCATCTCTTAGCAATGAGGAAGGAGCCCCCAAAGCATTCAAGACATGAAAACCAGAGAAAAGAGGAATTCAAGACAGTAGTTCAGCTTCTTCTAGACAAACAGCTGCCGCATCTGCTCTGCAAGCTCACGGTGTCCCCGCACAAGAGCCCACGAGCCATCGGTCACAGATGAGCTCCGCCCCCCATAGCCAGCCTACCAGCTCCACGTACAGCTGAAGAACCTGAGGTGAAGGCAGACGAAGCAAACTCGACTCCGGGCACAGAGCTGGTGCGCAGCCAACAATGGCGGCCAACTCAGGTGCACGCAGCAGCTGCTAGTCCGAAGGGACTCAGGGGTGGCACTGTTTCTGGTCCCATAACCCTTTACATTTTTCATCTTAATTTTTTATTTGAAAGGCAGAGACAGAGATGAGGTGTTGGGGAGTGGAGGGGAGGAAGCGTCTTCTCAGCTGCTTCATTCCCCAAATGCCTACAACAGCCTGGACTAGACCAAGCCCAAGTCAGGAGCCAGGAACTCCACCTGGGCCCCTGAGCAGGCAGCAAGGCCCATGACCTGAGTCACCGCCTGCTGCCCCAGGGTGTGCTTCAGCAGGAGCTGGAATCAGAACTGGAGCAGGGAGCGAAAGGCACTGAGATGGGATAGGGCTATTCCAAGTGGCATTCTAACCACTGAGCCAAGTGTCCTCCCACAGTCATACTCTTACAATGGCAAGGACCCTAACATGCGGTCTTCAATGACTTGCAAAGGGTGATATTTGCTTTAATGAAAATTAGAATCTAAATTCTTGAGATATTTTAAATCAAGTACTTATTCATTTGAAAGCAATGAACTCATTGCATGTTAGCTCAATGTTTGTGAAAAAATGTTGAAAAAAATAAAATGAGAAGAGGAACAATGTTTTCCTATTTCTGCAAATCTTTCCAACATCTGGCTTAATAGAAGCCAGCTGGGGTCACACAGCTACTTCGGCCTTCAATCCACAAGGTTCGGTGTTTGGGCTGAAGCATGTGAAGAAACTCCGCCTCACACAGATGTGTAGCTGGGAACAGGAGTGGAGACAGATAGTATCAGCATTTGCAGAAAATTGTGGACACCAAATACCGCACCAAATGTAAGTGCAGTTTCTTCAAAGTTCTTTGCAAATGGCGCAGGCACTTTGGAAAACAGCCATGCAATTTCCTAAATGTTAGGCACAGGGTTAGCACCTTACCCACAAGAAATGAAAACGCAGGCCCACATGCAAACTCGTGAACCAGTCTTCTCAACAGAACTACTCACAGGGGCCCGAGGCAGCACCGAAGCAAACGCACACCGATAACAGATGGACCAACACACGGCCTCAAGACCGGTGGCAGGGAGACGGGAACAAACACCTGGAAATGCCACTTGACACTGTCCTAGCCAAAGCAGGCCATGTGGCCTTCCTACCTGCAGACAGGGAGGGAGGGCTGATCCCACTGTGCACCCAGGAGGGGGCCAGGCAAGGGTGAATGAGTGAGGCCCAGAGGAGGAGCATCTCCCAGGACCTAACGCACGCAGTCGGTTCAGTGCCCCGGCTATTTCTAGACTGGAATGAAGACCTCTGCTGACAGAGTGCCTGTTTTTTTCCAGAGAAGCCAGAAGGGAAGATTTATATGAAATCTCATACATTTTTAATCCCATTTTTAAAAAGCACTGTGTAAGCAAAACCAAACACTGCACGGAGTCTGTTTCATCTCTGTCACAATGGCTATGAATTAATGTGGGTTTTAAAGTCACGCAGATCTCAGATTCCCACTTGGAACCTTCACAAAAGAACAACAGCCTCTGTGAAGAATTCCTAGACAGTGACAAAAAGAAACCCAACAGTCAAATGGTCAAAAGAGGTAAGTCAATACAAAGAGCAGAACAGTTAAATTAGTAAGAATCCAGAGAAACCGGGGCCAGTGCTGTGGTGCAGTGGGTTAAGCTGCTACGTGGCACACTCGCATCCCGTATCAGAGTGTCTGGATTCAGTCCCACCTCTGCTTCTGTCTAGCCACTTGCTAATGCACGTGCTGGGAGACAGCAGGTGGGCTTAAGTATGTGGGTCCCTGCCATCCGTGTGGGAGATCTGGCTCCAGCCTGGCCCCGGCACCAGCTGTTGCAGGAATCCGGGGAGTGAACCAATGGATGGAAGATCTCTTTCTTTCAAATAAATAAAAACATTAAGAGAGAACAAAATGACATCCTACACCAAAATGAACTCCAAACAAAGCCAAGATGTAAAAACAAAAGGTAAAATAGGAAAAAGATACAAACCAGTCATGCTTGGAAAATCCAGCCCAAATGGCCTGAAGTATATGAACATGTGCTATGCATATGAAAACACACATTGAAATGTGAGTGCTGTCTGTCAGGCATCAAACTGCAGGGCAGAAAGGCTGGAAATGCTATGTCAGCACAGACACAGGCAAAGTGGCACTTCCTGACATTTCTGTTAGCACACACGGATGTGACCTGAAAACCAGGCACAGAACGCGGCAGCAGGCCACTGGCTGCGAAGCCAGCTGCACAGGAGGAGAACCCGCAGTCGCACAGGACTACGAGCTGAACGTCTGTGTCCCTTGAAAATTTACGCGGAAGCCTTTATCCCAGGTCTGATCGTATTTGGAGGTGGGGCCTCCAGGAGATAACCAGGTTTCAAAGAGGTGAGGGTGGTGGAGCCCAGACGACAGGCTGACACCCTCAGAGCTCTCTCTCCACCATGTGAGGAGGAAGAGGGCCCTCACCAGCTGTGGAATCCTCAGCACCGGGTCTTGGACTTCTAAGCCTCCAGCATAAATGCTCCTCACTGAAGCCACCTGTCTTTGGCAGTCCACCCTTGCAGCCCAAGCTAAGACACATGAGCTCCCCTCACATCTCCTTCCTCACTTCACAGTGCTCTACATTTAGTTCAAAGTGCTGCTGTCTCCCTCTCTCCATGGAACAATCAGGAAACAGTTCTGGGTTGGTGCCATGGTGCCATGATTAAAGTCGCCGCCTGGGCGCCAGGATCCCATATGGGCACGGGTTCCAGTCCCAGCTGCTCTGCTTCCAATCCAGCTTCCTGCTAATGTACCTGGGAAAGCAGTGGAAGATGGCCCAAATGCCTGGGCTCCTGCACCCACGGGGGGGGGGGGGGGGGGGGGACATTCCTGGCTCTTGGCCCAGCTCAGGCAATTGTGACCATTTGGTGAGTGAATCAGCAGATGGACAACCTCTCTGTCTCTTCTTCTCTAACTCTGCCTTCCAAATAAATTAATCTTAAAACAACAACAACAAAAAAAGCAAAAACACTGCCCAATAATTCTAGGTTTTTTTGTTTGTTTGTTTTTTAAGATCTGCTTATTTATTTGAAAGGCACAGTTAGAGAAAGGCAGAGGCAGAGAGCGAGTGAAGTCTTCCATCTGCTGTTTTACTCCCCTGGTGGCCACAACGGCCAAAGCTGCACCAATCCAAAGCCAAGAGCTTCTTCCAAGTCTCCTAAGTGGGTGCAGGGGCCCAAGCACTTGGGCCATCTTCTACTTCTTTCCCAGGCCACAGAAGAGAGCTGGATCGGAAGTACAGCAGCTGGAACTTGAACTGGTGCTGCACCACAGCACCGGTCACTCTAGGGGGTTCTTACTCTCTCCCATCTCCACTAAAACAAATTATAGTCACAAGTCACAGGTTTACCAAAGAACACTGTATTATTACTTGTTTTAAATGAGGATGGTGTGCTGGAGTGCCAGGGAAGCGGTGCTGGGGAAGGCCACAGAGCACCCGAGCCAGGCCGTGGAAGTGAGCAGAACTCTCCAGACTGAGAGGAGAGGGGAAGGCAGCCCAGTTAGGCTCATGCATTCGTCCAACAGGACGAGGTTCCTGTTCTCAAGAAGTTCTATTCTAAAATGAAGAGAGAGGTGAAACAGATAAACAAGCAAATGAACAGGAAATATTCTGTTAATGAGCAGTACCAGCTGCTCCACTTCTGATCCAGCTCTCTGCTATGGCCTGGGCAAGCAGTAGAAGATGGCCCAAGTGCTTGGGCCCCTGCACCCACGTGGGAGACCTGGAGGAAGCTCTAGGCTCCTGGCTTCGGATCAGTGCAGCTCCGGCCAGTGTGGCCAATTGGGGAATGAATCAGCGGATGGAAGACTTCTCTTTCTTTCTCTCTCTCTCTGCCTCTCCTCCTCTCTGTGTAACTCTGACTTTCAAATAAATAAATATATCTTTTAAAAAAATATTCAATCCTGGAGAAATCCTGGAATGGAATCTGGAGTTCTATCCAATTAAGAACCTGAAGAATCACACATGGGAGAACAGCATGATCTGATTTTATTTTTAAGATTTTGTTTATCTGAAAGACAGAGTTTCAGAGAGAGAGAAATCCTCCATCTGCTGGTTCACTCGCCAAATGGTCGTAATGGCCAAAGCGGGGCCAGACCAAAGCCAGGAGCTTCTTCTGGATCTCCCACATGGGTTCAAGGGCCCAAGCATTTGGGCCACAGTCCCTGGCTTTCCCAGGCCCATTAGCAAGGAGCTGGATCCAAAGTGGAGCAGCTGGGACTCGAACCAGTGGCAATATACGCCACAACGTCAGCCCCAGTCTAATCTCTTTAAAGATCATCAGCCCCACTGCCAGGCAGCGAGCAGACTGAGAGACAGGAAGGGTCAGAGGTGGTGGTGGCTTGGCCGAGGGTGACAGCAGGGACAAACAGAAGAATGAATAGGTGCAGGAGACACTGAGAAGGCAGGGCCCGTCTTTCAGATGCAGGAATGAGGGAAAGGAAAGATGAGGCCTCTGTGGCCTGAACTACCTGGTGAACGGCAGCGCTGCTTCCGGAGAGCGGGGTGGCTGCAAGAGGAAGCTGCACCGACAAGAAAATCCAGAGCTCCTTCTGGCCAGGACGAGAAGCCTGCACACCACTGACACGAGACATCAAGGGACGGGTGCCTAGCTGCCATGTGAGATGCGTGCATCTGAGTGCACGGGTTGTCTCAGCTACTCTGCTCTGATCCCACTCCCTGCTAACGTACACCCTGGTTTGAAGCAGTACTTGGGTCCCAGAAACCCACGTGGGAGACCTGAACTGAGTTCCCGTCTCCTGGCTTCAGCCCAGCCCAGCTCTGGTGTTGTAGGCATTGGGAGGGCGAACCAGTGAATGGACAAACACCTCTGTCTGCCTTTCAAATAAAATGACAATGAGAGAGAGAGGGAGAGAGGGAGAGAGGGAGAGAGGGAGGGAGAGGGAGGGAGAGGGAGGGAGGGAGAGAGGGAGGGAGGAAGAGAGGGATGGAAGGGAGAGAGGGGGAGAGGGAGAGGGGGAGGGGGAGGGGGAGGAAGAGGGGGAGGGGGAGAGGGGGAGAGGTGTGGGGTCAGCAGAAACTAGGATGGTGGTTACCAGGGACTTTTGCTGAGCAGTTTCAGCTTTTTCAAGATGAAAAGAGTCAGGGAGACGGAGGGTGGTGATGGCTGCCCAACACCAAGAAAGCACTTAACATCACCAGACTGAACACTTAAAATGGTTAAGGGACTCTTTCCCTTTGGCCACTGCAGATCCTGCTATTGCCATGGGCTGCTGTCCCGCCCAGTGCTGTGCCCAAAGTCTCACGTCTGTCCAGGGGTCCCAGATGCCAAGATCTGTGTGCTAGATCTGGGCCAGAAGGCAAAAGTGGATGTGTTCCCACTGTGTAGCCGTATGGTGACAGCTGAACAAAAGCAGCTCTCTCAGGCCATGGAGACGACCCAGATCTGTGCCAACAAGTACGCGGAAAAAAGCTGGGGCGGAAACCGCTCCCACGTTCGAGTGCAGCTCCGCCCCTTCCGCGTCATTCACATCCAAAGACGCTGACCTGTGCTGGTGCCCACAGGCTCCACACAAGTAAGTGAGCTGCTTCTGCAAAGACCACGGACACAGCGGCTTCGCACTGGCCAAGTCATCACGTCCACCCGTTCCAAACAAGAACAAGGAACGAGGGACTGGGGCCTATGCGGGGCCAAGTTCAAGTCCCCTGGCTGCGAGAAGATCCACATCTGCAGGCAGCGAGCTCTAACAGGTTCAATGCAGATGAACCTGAAGATGTCTCAGACGGCTGTGGGGTCAGACACCTCCCAACCACGGTCCCTTCCTCTATTCTGCCCTCTCCCTCATCAAACAACCAATAACAAATCCTGTCTGCCATTAAAAAAAAAAAAAAAAGGTTGAAAAGTATGACGTCATGAGTATTCGACCACAGAATACAGCCTGAAAAATAAAGAAGAGAGATGGAGCGGGCAACGGGACATAGGCGGTCAGGTTTGCCGCACAGGTGGAGGCCCCGGTGACAAACGGGGGATGCTCGCAGCATACAACTGGTACTGAAACAGTGGCTCAGAGATCACCGTCAGGTGGACACACTCAGAGGCCCACCAGACGGAGAAGCGACACCTTGTCTGAGCGGTGACAGAAACGAGTCACAGAAGCCCGGCGGCGCCCAGGATCACCCACACACCTGCGCCAGCGAGACAGCCTCGCCACCCAGCCTGCGGGCGGAGGGCTGGATCCGAGTCGCACCTCCCACTGCCCAGCCGCTAAAACGGGGGTGGCCAGGCTGTTTTATCTACTTCTCTTCGCTTCTATTTTCTATCCACGACCACGACCCTTGAGAGAGGAAGGCGGACCTTTGAATGATTATTCCGGACGACAGCACAACCCAAGGCCGTCCTGGGTACACCCCGGGGTGGACTTAAATTGCCATCTCTCCCAGAAAGTCTCACACGGAAGAAAACGAGGAGAGAGAAAGCCAAAGAGGATTCCTGCCAACCTCGAGTCCACCGAGGCACTTGGGGGGCTCAGCACAGCCCCCCGAGGGGCGGCCTCCCCGGCCGAACCCTCCCTCCTGAGGCTCGGTGTCCTCGCGGTAATGCGAGGACCCCCAGCGCCCCCAGAGCCGCCGCGAGGGTGAGACGGGAGGACGCCCGCCCCCACGGCCCCCGACCGGGCAGGTGCAGGCGCCCACCGCGTCGCGCCGGGCTCCCGTCCCAGCCAGCTCTGGCCCTGGCCCGGCAACGCCTCCCGCCCCCGGCCCCCCGTCCACGGGCAGGTCCCTCCGCCCGTCCCGAGACCCGCGTCTTCGGACCCTGGGACGCACGGGCGGCCACTGACCTGCTTGAAGGTGCTGCTGAGGAAGTAGACGAGCGAGAGCCCGAAGACGAGGGCGAGCACCCACCTCTTCCGCAGAAGCCGGCGCCACACCATGGCCGCCAGGTTCACCATCCCGGCGCGGACGCAGGGCGCGGCGGCCGGGACGCGAAGCGTGGCAGGCCCGGAGACCCGGCGGCATGGCCCCTACGAGCCGGACCGGCTCATGCCTCGCCGGGAGCACCGGCCGCGGGACCCTCAGCTGACCCAGCTCCCGGCAGCCTCCCCGCGCCGGCGCACGTCGCAACACGTGACACCCGGCGCGCCCCGCCTCCCTTCCTGGGCGTCACTGGCCCACCCCTCCTTACCATTGGGTCCTTGAGGAGTGGAGGTCTCCTATTGGCTAAAGTCTGCGAAGGGGGCGGGCAATCGTTTCCAAGCGACCAGAGCAGCTGTGCTGGGGTCCTAGCGCCTAGTGCCGCAACCTGGAGAACGCTCGGGAGGAGAAACCGGAAGCACTCGGAAGTCACGTGCTGCCCGCGCAGCGCCAGCGATTGGCTCAGATGGACGTGAGTGATGCGGCTGTGATTGCTGAATTGTCTGGGCAGGTAATAGCAGAACGCTTTTTTTTTTTTTTTTTTTTTCTTGAAAACCGGCTCGGTCTATGAAGTCAAGCCTTGCAGCCCAGAGCGCTGGGCGCTGTGCGTGGGTGGCAGGAGCGGACAGCGCTCGCGACGTTGGAGCGGACGCACCTGCCTGCTTCCGTTGCAAGTACTGCAGGAGATGCTTTCTCGCGTGCGCTTGTGCAGCAGTGTGGCGGCCCGCGCACGACGCACAGCGTCGCAGGCCTCGGAGGGTGGCGGCGCGGCCCTCCCCGAGGTAGTGGGGAGCTCTGGGCGATGCGTTCGGTCCTGGAGCTCCGTCCCGCGTGCGAGCCTTGGTTCCAGAATTCGGTTTTGTAGGAACTCACGGACCGCCTGCCTCCCACAGAGATTCGGACACTGCGTGGAAAGCAAGCGTGCGAACTAGACCTTGGGCATTGCGTTTAGGAGGTGTGCGGGCGGCCCTCGGGAGCCTGTGTCGTCTCCAGGGATTTGCGGGTTGGGGGGCGGGGGCGGGGGCGTTGAGCAACAGACAGGTTCTTGAGAACTCTGCTTAATGGGCCTTCCTTTGTGTAGGGACATGGTAGGCCCAAGACCCACTTAGCCCAAAGCAAAGGAGACATAGCTGATGGGTTCTAGCTCCACTCAGTGGTCCTAGGAAGCACGACAGGGCCCCCTTGAGAGGTTGGCGGGGTTCGGAAACCACTCCACAGCCGGAGAGGTCAGCGGGGTGGCCAGGGCCCTTGGGAGAAGGGGACCTTTGACCTGCCATCTGCAGAGCAAGTCAAAGGCACTCCCTGGTCCCAGAAGAGACAGTGAGACGTGTGCACCCACCTCGGGCAGGATCCCTGGGCTGTGAACAGAGCCTACTTATTCTGCTTGGGGCGGGGAGCCCTGGGAGGATCTGAAACGTGTTTACCTCATTCCCCAGTCAAGTCTTATCCTGGGATAGTGGATTCAAATACGTGATCTTAACTATGCAAAAGTGTTGCAAAGAGGCATCAGCAAGTGGATATGGAGCTGCTGGCGTCATTTGCCCATTGCAACCAACAATGTTGCAGACTTACCGGGCGCAGAGCACCCACGGGCTGTTTACCCAGGTGTTCTGTGCCGTCCAGGGTTTGGAGCGTCCCGGCCAGCTACCCTGACCTGTGCATCCCTCCGGAGAGGAAGAGGAGGGAAGGCCTGCCGTCTCCGGGCTCCAGTGACCCTCTCCCCAGCAGGAGCGCCAAATGACCACCCCCGGTGTTGGCAGTATGGAGTGCTGACGTCCATGTGGCTACTCGCAGTGAAACAGGTGACGGCCGTTCCCGGGAATGCACGTCCCCGTGGCCACTTTATTACATGTGTGGCCCGGAAGAAGTCTGACCTCTCTAGGCCTCCTAAGTGGCTGAAGCCACAGAGAGGTAGCTGATGTGTGCAAGGTCACACAGCATGTTAGGGGCAGTGTCAGTCCAGCATCCAGCTGCACAGCGCACTGCTGGCTCCTCTCGCCTGAGGACGTCCTGCACCTGCGAGTCTCATCATCTCACCTGGGAGATGGGCTGACCACACTTCCTTCATGGGATTGCAAGTCAGATGGAAGCTTGGGTGGCATGAAAGACCAAAATGGGGTCCAACAGAGCCCTTGTTGATGGTTACCATGGCAACCTGATAAGCAGTGGGCGTGTCGGGAGGTTCTGACTCTCCTGTGTGTTGGCTTTCAGGTGTTAAGGAAAATGCAGAGACGCCACAGCAGCAACACAGATAACGTCCCGCCTGAAAGGTAGGGCTCTCTCGGTTCCCTTCCATCTGAGTGCCCTGGGTGTCTGACGGCCAGAGGGAACCCCACGCTGGATGGAACGACCCCTGCCTCTCAGAGTTAGCTGTCAGCCTCGCCAAGGAGACGGGCGTGGAAGCCGCTCTGCGCAGGGACGGCCTTCCGCAGGGCCAGTGACAGCACCTGCGGGATTTTGACTTCTGGCGATGCCTTCATCCGTTCAGGCAGAACGCTGGGCAGCTTAGATGGCAGACGGGGACGTCTTAGGGTTCTGGAAGCTCTGAAGTCCAACACCAGGGCACCAGCAGAGCTGGTATCGTCTGGTGAGGACTTGTTTCCTGATTTAGGGCTGTTTCTTTGACAGGCTGGCAGGGGCCAGGGATCAGTCTGTTCTTTTGTTTGTTGTTGTTGTTACTTTAAGATGCATTGATTGATTTGAAAGGTGGAAAGTCAGAGAAGAGAGAGATCGTCCATCCACTGGTTCACTCTCCAAATGCCCACAACAGCCAGGGTGGGGCCAGGCCAAAGCCAAGAACCGAGAACTCCACCTGGGTCTTCCATAGGAGTGGCGGGAACCCAAGCACTTGGGCCATCACCTGCTGTCTTCCGGGTGCATTAGCAGGGAGCTGGATTGGAAGCCCAGGGAGTAGCCAGGACGCACACCAGGCCCTCTCGTGTGGGATGCAGCTGTCCCCTAGGGCAGCTCACCCGGCTGCACCACAGCTCTTTCTGTGTGGGCACTCATCCCACAGAGAAATCACTTCCCAAAGTGATATCCCATTTCCTAATGCCATCCTGTTGGATTTTAGCATGTCAGCGTGGAAATGCGGGGCACACAGGCCTTCAGTCTGAAACACTGAGAGGCCAGGGACTTTGCAAGGGGATTTTCCTTGCTTACATATTGGGGGGGGGGTTGGTGGGGAACAGCACCCGGAGCCACAGTGGGAAGCTCCAGTGTCAGTCATGAGAGCAGAGGCCAAGCCTTGTTTGTGTTTTCCATGCAACAGATGAGGCAGGGCAGGGGGACAGCTTAGGACCGGCTAGAGTGAGCAGTGCTGGTGGGCTCCAGTTGTTTGCTGTCTGGCCTGGGTGATTTAGGGCAGAGGAAATACTGGCTGCATGTGTGAGGGTTAGAGTAAGAGGTGACGGGCTGGAGATGAGCCGCTCTGAACCACAGCGGGGATACAAATAACTTTGGCCCTGTAAGCAATAAGTAAATACAGGATCTAAGAAAACACTCACGAGCTAGACTTTCTATGTATGTAAACCCAAGATTATACACGCCATGTGGCCTGTTCCCAGTTAGTGACAGTCTCCCTGCCCTGGCGCTAGCCCACGTATCTACCGAGCAGAGAGCCAGCGATCTCGTCCCTCGCCATCCTATTCCAGGCTCCCTCAGCCCCCAAGGTCGGCCGCACAACCACCCAGAGTGTCCTCCAGCCACAGCCTTGGGACCTAGTTTTATGTCGGTCGTCGGTCCTGCCTGTTTTTTTTTTTTTTTTTTTTTTTGACAGGCAGCGTGGACAGTGAGAGAGAGACAGAGAGAAAGGTCTTCCTTTGCCGTTGGTTCGCCCTCCAGTGGCTGCCGTGGCGCAGCGCACTGATCCGAAGGCAGGAGCCAGGTGCTTCTCCTGGTCTCCCATGCGGGTGCAGGGCCCAAGCACTTGGGCCATCCTCCACTGCACTCCCTGGCCACAGCAGAGAGCTGGCCTGGAAGAGGGGCAACCGGGACAGAATCCGGAGCCCCGACCGGGACTAGAACCCGGTGTGCCAGCGCCGCTAGGTGGAGGATTAGCCTACTGAGCTGCGGCGCTGGCCCTGGTCCTGCCTGTTCTACTCGGAATAGCACTGGCTTCAAGTCTGACAACCCTTGGCCAAAACCCCAGGACAGCCACTTCCTCCCCATCACCCGTGGGTCTCTGTGTCTTCCTCTGTAAATGGAAGATAATCAGACGCAGGGCTGCTGATGAAGGAATGAACTTGACCGTGTAGACACAGCATCCGGCGTTCAGTGTTAGAGTTTCCCAGTCTCTGAAGACAGTGTTGCCCTCTGCTCTCAGGGGAACCAGGAGATCCTTGAGGGAAGAGACCACAGCAGAAAAATCATGGCCACCCCATGTATGAGGCACCCTCCCTGGAGCCTGGTAAGATCAGGGCTGCTTTTAATCCCCATTGTACAGATGGAGAAACTGAGGTTCAGAGAGGGGAAGTATATTACCTGGAGTCATACAGCCAGGAAGGGGCAAGGCCGAGATTTGGGCCCCAGTCCGCGTGTCCCCCAAAGTCTGTGCTTTGAGGCACCCACCGCCTAAATGGACAAATCCACTTCTTCTGGGCTGCCTCCAGCTCTAGCCCTTAAGGGGTTAAATTGGAAGTGGAGCCTCTGCGCCCTCCAAGGAGCATTTAGACTGAAATCCCGGCTAGATGTGGGGAGGCCGGCTATAAACAGCTTCTCGGTGGGTTGAGTCTTCCCAGGTCATGCTGACATCCCCCGAGCCCAGTGAACTCAGAGTACCGGAAAGGTCAAGGGCGTGTGGAGGTGCCCCATGGGACAGTAGGGGGCCGGGGAGAAGGTGGCCTCCACCCAGGCCAGCATGGACACCTGCCAGGACTCCTGCTTTCTGAGCTCTGTTTCTTGGAGAAATAAAAAATAAACAAAAAATCTCCAGGCCCCCTGTGGTGCGCAGCTAGGTGTCCATGGCTGTCGTCATGATTAATACCAACATCGTTATCCAGAGCCCGAGGGAGGTGGACTGCATGTTTCCTGGGCCTTGGAAGCCAGCATGGATGAGGCGTGGTGGGAGACAAGAGGGGGAAGCCATCTGCAGGGTACCCCAGGTTTAGAGGAATGGACCCTCAGGCCCGGTTTCTGAAGTTCCCTGCTGTGTTTAACTGGTGAGCTTCATAGATTTCCCATGGATCAGAGGGATCCTGTCACCAAACAAGTTTGGGAAGCACCGGTTCAAACAAAGTTGATTTGTTTCCTGTTGCAGGCCTTCTCGGGGTCTGTAGTGTGTGTTCATTCAGTCCCTTTTTCAGGCCACGTTTAGTGGGCGCGTGCCGTGTGCCAGGTGCACCTGCCGGTGGTCGGGATGCACAGGGAGCTAACACTGGCTCTGACCTTGTGCAGTGCAGCCTGGTCCGGAGCACTGCCTTGCAGCGCTGACTGCCTGTTAGGATCTCCAGGGAACTCGGAGGAACCCTAGGAGCTGGGAGCTCGACTCGCCTGTAACTTGCAAAAGCCCCCACTCCCCAGTGATTGCAGTGTGCAACCAGGGTTTGAGAGCCACAGGCAAGTCTAGAGCGAGAGATAAGGAGTGAACCAAGGTCTGATCAGTCCCAGGCAGGTGAGTGAGGGTGCAGGGAGAAGCAGCAGCAGGGAGCACTCTGTGTCTGGGGTCGGAGAGGGGGAGGCTGCACCCCAGAAGAGAGCTTTCAGCTGAAATCTGGCGGATGGTCACAGGCTACCCGGGTGGGATGGCACAGCCCCGTGAAGGCGGCTCTCTCCAGGAGCAGGCTTTGAGTAGGGAGTTCATCTCTCCAAGTCTAAGTTTCTTCTTTTTTTTTTTTTTTTTTTTTTTTTTTCTGGACAGGCAGCATGGACAGTGAGAGAGAGACAGAGAGAAAGGTCTTCCTTTTTGCCGTTGGTTCACCTTCCAATGGCCGCCGCGGCCAGCGCACTGCGCTGATCCGAAGGCAGGAGCCAGGTGCTTCTCCTGGTCTCCCATGGGGTGCAGGGCCCAAGCACCTGGGCCATCCTCCACTGCCCTCCCTGGCCACAGCAGAGAGCTGGCCTGGAAGAGGGGCAACCGGGACAGAATCCGGCGCCCCGACCGGGACTAGAACCCGGTGTGCCGGCGCCGCAAGGTGGAGGATTAGCCTAGTGAGCCGCGGCGCCGGCCGAGTTTCTTCATCTGTACAGTGGGAATGACACCGGTGCCTATCAGTAGGCTTTGAGACTACGGGAGGGAGTACAGCCTGGGAAGTCCTTGATGGGATAATGAAATCACTGGATATACATGTTCTAAAGTGTTCCCTGGTCTCTGAGAGAACGGATTACACAGGATGAACTATGAATACAGCGTAAAACCTCACTCACTTGGGACTGAAATAGTAGCTGGTGTGCATTTATTAAGCACCAACTGTGTGCCCTGGGTTGTGGGATCCAGAGGATGAATGAAGCACAGGTCTTGCTGTTAGTGAGCTCATGGTGTATTCAGATTGCTGTGGGGGACCTCCTGCAGGGTGCACGTCGCCTCCCCCCTCCTCCCCGACAGGTGCACATCAAGCAGTGTAGACTGGATCCCCACGTAGTGTTCCATGGGAAAAGAGGACAGGGAAGGAAGGAAGGAAGGAAGGAAGGAAGATGGCATCCGGAACCCTGGGATTCAGCGTCCATGGACACCCCATCTGCTCCTGGGCTCCCCCTTCCTACAGGGGTGACTCCAGGCTGCTCTGACAGAGTCCTGGAGTTGTTTGCCTGAGTCCAGCCCAAGAACCCATGCTAGGACCTAGAAAAGGCAATTTGGCCCCAGAGTGCCTCCCTGGGAAAAGAGAGTGTGGTTCCCAGGTATGAAAGAGCATCTAGGAGGCTCCAGGTACGTGGCAAAGGGCATTATCAATTTTATCCCCCGGAATTCTAGGCCTGAGGGAACTTCACACCCATTTTTCAGGTGGGAAAACCAAGGGCAGCAGGATAAGGTCCCCTAGTGAAGGTGGCATTGGGGTGCACGTGGGGGTCTCTTCCTGCCATTCCTGTGTGCCCCTCTTGGGACCTGGGAGTCCCTGAACCTGAAGGTCCCAGAGCCAGGGGTTCCTTGGGTTCCAGAGACTATTCCAGAAGCACACAGAATCCTGAGCTCGGGTTCAGTGCGTACAGCAGGTAGGAGAGGAGGCTCTGGAGTGAGCCGCCTGGGTCTGCACTGCCCGCTCCATGCCTCGCCCAGTCTCCACGGGGTCTCACCTGCTCGGCCTGTAAAGCGGGGGTCTCACTAGCACCTACTGCCAGGGTGGAGAGGAGGATTCCGGGGGTCGGGGCAGCTGAGCACTTAGAAGTGAGTCTGATGTGGAGCAAGTGTTCAGCGCCGCTGGGGCCGTCCTCCCAAGGTCCTGCAGACCAGGCGGCTGCAGCCACAGGAAGTCCTTCCCTCACCGTTCTGGGGGCGGGAAAGCTGGGATCCAGGGGTGTGTGTGAGTGGCAGGGGGTCCTTCTGAGGCCTCTCCTTGGCTTGTGGATGCCATCTTCTGCCCATGGCTTCCCAAGGTCCTCACTCTGCATGTCTGTGAGCTAATTTCTTCTGAGGATGCTGGTCCTACTGAGTGAGTGCCCAAGCTTTGGTTCTCTTGGTAAACACCCATCTCTACAGGGGGTCCTGTTCTTAGGTCTCCAGGGGTTAGGACGTAAACATACCAGACTGAGGGGTGGGCGTTTGGCCCAGAGGTGGGCCACCTGGGACTCCACGTCCCATATGCGAGAGCCTGGGTTCGAGTCCTGACTCTGTGTCTGCTCCAGCTTCCTGCTAGTGTGAACCCTGAGAGGTACCAGGTGATGGCCCAGGTACCCAGATCCCTGCTACCCATGTGGGAGAGCTGGATGGAGCTCCTGGCTTCAGCCTGGCCCAGCCCCTGCTGTTGGGGCAATTGGAGAGTGAGCCAGCAGATGGCAGATCTGTGTGTGTCCCTGTACCCTTCAAATAAACAGGCATGAATTGAGGGCTCACAGCTGGGCGCCCCCATTGCTACTCTTACTTGGCCAGCGCCCCACCCACCTACCCTCCCACCCCGCCCCCACCCCCCACCCCTGCACTGGGGTGCCACGCCCCTGACTCCTCTGCCCCCTGTCCTGCAGGAATCGCAGCCAGGCGCTCAGCTCTGAGGCCAGTGTGGATGAGGGTGGCGTCTTCGAGAGTCTGAAGGCAGAAGCGGCCTCCCCACCCGCGCTCTTCTCCGGCCTCGCAGGCGGCCTGCCGGCCAGCCCTTTCCCAGCCAGTCTGGTGCTGGGCGCAGCGGCCAGCGGCGGCGACGTGTTCATCCAGATGCCTGCGGCACGAGAGGAGGGCGGCACCTTCCACCACCGGCCGCCCCACCACCACTTCCACCACGGCCCTGGCACGCGCGGGGGTTCCCTGCTGCAGCATGTGGGCGGCGACCACCGCGGGCACGCGGAGGAGGCCGGCGATGAGCAGCCGGGGACACCTGCGCCTGCCCTGTCCGAGCTCAAGGCTGTGATGTGCTGGCTGCAGAAGGGGCTTCCCTTCATCCTCATCCTCTTGGCCAAAGTATGCTTCCAGCATAAACTCGGTGAGGCCTGGGGCTGCACACGGGGGGTCCCTGTAGTGTGGGGGGGGGGGCGGGGGCTGGCAAGGGCAGACCTGGCTTCAGATCTGGCTGGCTGTGTGACTTGGGGTAAGTTTCTTGGCTTCTCTGAACCTCAGTTTCCTGATCTGTCTAATGGGGGCAGTGATAGGAAGCTGTTCAGCTGCTTGGTTGGTAGGAGCAGGAGCAAGCTTGGATGGCTGGAGCCTGCACCCCACTGTGCCCCTTCCTCACCCTGTGACCCTGGGAACAATACCGAACCTCTCTGTGCCTCAGCATCCATAAAACAGGGGTTGTGATGGGACGTGCAGTCTGCCCCCACCCCCCGTGGCCACAGGTTCTGCATCCAGAGTCCACCCACTGCAGATGGAAAATATTTGGAAAGAAAATGCATGCGCACTTGGCGTGTATGGACCTGTCCCTGGCCTTATTCCCTAAACAACACAGGATAATAGCTACGTGCGTAGTGTTGGCTTTGCAGCAGGTGTTACAAGTCATCTAGAGAAAACAGAGTGTGTGGAGAAGGGGCATGACCTGGTCACAAGTACTGTTCCGTCACATACAAGGGATTTGTGCGTCCATCGGGAGGTTCCCGGATGCCAACAGGCAGCTGCATCAAGCTGTTTGCTTGATGGGGTCACAGGCTGAGTCTGAGTGAGGCATGGAGGACAGCGCCTGGCACCTGGCTACCGTGCAAGTGTAAATTGTTACTTTTGTGATTTTCATTTGTTTTAACACACATGAAAATACTTGGCTTAGTACTGGCAAATAGCAAGTGCTCATTAAACACCACTTCTCATTCGGAAGTGAAATAATGAGTCATGACGTGCTTAGCATAGCACGTGGCGCAGGGCTCATATTGCCTAAGCGGTCTCTGGTGCATTGTTACCATTACCGACTGTCACTGGGTTGTGATGTGGCCATGCCCTGGAGGGCTCGTGGGTGGCCATGCCAGTCCTGCAGCAGGAACCCTGGTGAGAACTGTCCATGGCCCCTGCTGCTTCCCACAGGGGATGTCCACAGATCAGCCCACATTCCTGACTGTGGGGTGCTACCCTGTCAGCCCCTCCCTACGTCCTGGAAGTGGGAGCTGCCACGCAGATCCCTGCCTGGAACTCCACAGCCCCCGCCTCTCTGTCACTCTGCAGTGTGGTCATTTTCTTTGTCAGTTGGTGGGGTTTTTTGTTATTGTTGTTTATTTGCTTTAAAAAATCATTTTACTTATTTGAAAGGCACAATGACAGAGAGAGAGAGCTTCCATCTGCTGATTCATTCCCCAAATGGCCACAATGGCCATGGTTGGGCCAGACTGAAGATAAGAGCCCAGAAATCCACTTAGGACTCCCACGTGGGTGGCAGGAGCTGAAGCACCTGGGCCATCCAGCGGGGAGCTGGATCAGAAGTGGAGCAGCTGGGGCTCCAGCCAGTGGTCTGATATGGGTGGGAAGCTGGTGTCACAAGGGGCAGATTAACCTGCTGCACCACAATCCAGCACCATTTGTTTGCTTTTTTAAACAAAGAGGAGAGGGGGAAAAAACAACTGTGGCATTACCCGTTCGAATTTCATGTTTTTAATAAACATTTTTATACCTGGAGTATACTACATATTTATAATATATAAAATGTAATATATATTTACATCTGAAATACCTGGATATGCGTACTATTGAAAAGTGAGTGAGTGCCAAGCACATCATGTGAAAACAGAATCCTTTCTACAAAGAAAAAAAAGTAGCATTTGAAAATCAGTATTCAAGAAGAATTCCAAGATTGTAGTTTGGCAAACAGTAGCAATTAAATGAGTTGTGGAATAAAATTCAGTTCCGTTCCCCCATCTGCCTGGGTCATGTTTGCCTGTTAGCCAGGATTTTTTTTCCCCTTTAACGTTCAATTT
Source organism: Oryctolagus cuniculus (assembly GCF_964237555.1). NCBI lineage: Eukaryota > Metazoa > Chordata > Mammalia > Lagomorpha > Leporidae > Oryctolagus > Oryctolagus cuniculus. The sequence continues at coordinate 13,175,745 of NC_091452.1, forward strand.
TATTTCCTTATGGTGTTGTGCGCTTTTTCTGTTTTTTATTGCAAATAACGCACCTCAGACTCTGTTTTGAAAGTAGAAATAGCGGTGAATGTTTAGCACATGTTAAGCCATCCCTTGGCACGCCTGCATCCCATATCAGAGTGCCTGGGTGTGAGTCTGGATCCACCTCTGATTCCAGCTTTCTGCTGATGCGCCCCCTGGGAGGCAGCACTGATGGCTCAAGGACTCGGGTCCCTGCCACCCACAGGGGAGCTTCAGACTGAATTTCCAGCCCCTAGACTGACACGGAGGGAAGATCCATATCTCTTACCTCTCTCTCTGTCTCTCTATCTTCCATGTAAATAAAAATAAACTTTTTAATTAGAAAAAGGAGAGGGTCAGTGTTTGGTGCAGCAGGTCAAGCTGTGCTCAGAGCACTGGCGTCCTCCGCGTTGGAGTGCCAGTTCCGGTACTGGCTGCTCTGCTTCCGATCCAGTTCCTTGCTGATGCGCCTGGGAAAGCCAGCAGCAGATGGCCCAAGTGCTTGGGTCCCTGCCACCTACCTGGGAGACCTGAGTTTTCAGCTCCTGGCTGCAGCCTGGCCCAGCCCCAGCTGTTGCAGCCCTCTGAAGTGTGGACCAGCAGTTAGAAGGTCTCTCTTGCTTGCTCTCTTTCTGTCACTCTGCCTTTCAAATAAATAGATAAATCTTTAAAAAAACAAAGTAGAAATAATCAGATGATGTTCTCTAAGCGTTATCCCTCCACTAGGTAAGGACTGGTGTTATTCTGTCCATTTCACAGATGAGGAGACTGAAGCCCAGACAGGGGCAGTGACTTGCCCAGGCTCACACAGAGAGGAGGTGGCAGGACTGGGGTTTGAAGCCAGGTCTTGCCAGCCTGCCCAGGCTGTGTTCCCATCCTGGTGCCATGAACTATCCCCCAGTGGCCTCACCCCGCCCCTCAGCCAGAATGGCTCAGGGCCCCCAGTGGTTCATGCAGGAACTAGATCCCCAGAAGTGGGATCTTCTCCCTCGTCTGTGGACTCCCAGGGGACCCGGATGTGTCCCTCGCCAACGTTGCTCACAGACTTGGGCCGGGCCTGATGAGTCTGAGCCGGTGGTGTTGAGCCCTCCTCTGTCCCGCAGGCATTGCTGTGTGCATCGGGATGGCCAGCACCTTCGCCTACGCCAACTCCACGCTCCGCGAGCAGGTCTCCCTGAAGGTGAGTCTCCACGGCTGCTGGGAAAAATGGCTGTAGGCTCAGCGGTGCCAACAGGACGTGCTCATCACCCGGCGGTTCCGCAGGGCGGAAGTCTGCAGGCCAAGACCAAGGCCAGCAGGGCCGCATTCCTTCTGCAGGCCCGAGGGGAGCATCTCCCTGCTGGTCTCTTTGGCTCCTGGCCTCTTCCTCTTGCTTTGGGCCAGTGGGGTTGCATGTCCGCAGCCTTCCATGTCCTTCCATACTTGCATCTCCCTCTTCCATGTGTAAGGGCTCCTGTGATTATCCCAGCCTGCCTGGGTCATGCAGGCAGCGCGGGCTGACTCCTAACTGATGCTGTCTTCTTACCTCTTGGCCAGGGAGTCGCTCACACAGGCACAGGCTCCAAGGGTCAGAGTGTAGGCTTCTCGGGAAAGCATGCATCTTGGGCATCTTGGGAACGCCTTCTCCTGCTACCCCTCCCGCTCTGCTGTGCCCCATAGAGACCAGTCCCTCCAGCCTCTCCTCCACGTGCCCCAGACCAGCCCTTTGCCCTCCTGACATTCAACTCATTAGCTCACTCGCAACCCACATCAGGCTTAGGGCTGCCTTCCTCCTGCTGATGCCGCCACCGTCCGCAGTGTTCTCTGCCGCCAGCACAGCCCTGAGCCCCTTCTTCATCTCATCCTGTAGACTCAGCCCAGCAACCTGGAGGAGGCAGAATCATTCTGACTTCACTTTCCTAACGATGGAACTGTGGCTCAGAGAAACTAAGTTTCCTGCTGGAGGTCACAGCTGGTGTCAGTGGTGACATCAAGATTTGAACCCAGGCAGTTGAGAGACTGCTGATTCCAAGCTCAAATGCCAGCCCCCCCCCCCCCAACCTGCAAGCCCACAGGTGGATTACCTTGGTCATCTCAGGTGTTCCCTTAGAAGAGGGACTACATACGGTCTTGACTTAATGGTGGTCCAGCTTAGACTTTGCAATCTTATGATTGTGTATAACTGAAGGTATCCAGTGGAAGCCATCCTTTGAGTTAGGAATTTGGTTCTTTCCCGGGCTGGCGATACCCCGGACGATCCTCTCTGGGGTGCGAGGTGGCGGCAGTTCCCAGTCAGCACTGCAGTCATGAGGGAAACACCTAGCTGTGGACGGCGCGCTTGTTGCCGAGCTCGGAGGCCCAGGAGGTCAGATGCGGTCAATGCACTTGGACTTGTGTTTCTGCTTACCATGGCTCTGTCAGGATGTGACGGCGCTGTTACATGAGTCAGGGGCACCTGTACTCGTGCCCTTTTGTAGGCCCATCTAGAGGATGAGAGGAGAGGTTGCATAGCAGGTGTTTAGCACAGTGCCCGGCTTATCGGCAGCATTTATTGAGCCGTGTAGAAGCCCATGTTTGCACTAGTGACGGATACCCCATCTTGCTCTTCTGGAGCTCACAAGCACCTGGGCCTCCGTGTCACCTGGACAGCAGCTCAGTCTCCACGTGCGCCAGGGTTGGACCCAGAGCCAGGGGGCTCTTCTTGACCCTTATGCTCATTGTCCTTATGCAAAACCCCGTCTACCACAATTGAGACAGCAGGTGGATTCCACACCCAAGAGGGAGGATTGGAAGCTGCCCCTCTCTCACAGATGCAGTAACGTATGTGGAAATTTTAGGGACCCAGTGGATGCCTGGACAGACCTCCTGGGGGCCTTGACCCCTAGGAAGACACGGGTGTGTGTTGCCCATGTGTGCATATTTTCTGAGAGAAGGGTCTGCACGGCACCTGAGCTTTATACTTGAGCGCTGCCCCTTTTGTCTTTCTGAGTCTGTCCTCTCGGGGCTTTGCTCATTCCCTCTCTGTCGCCCGGTTCCTTTGAATCTGCGAAGAATCAAACGGGAATCTATTATTGATTGAGGCAAAAGGGCTGCTGAGTGGATTAATCACATTGATAAGAGCAGGCAGTTGGTTGCAGCTGGTTTTCAGAGTCGTTAACCTTGACCGCTCCTGGCATAATGGGTACATAGAGATGCATTTGTTTAGTCCGCTCTTTGGAAATGTGCATCCAAACAGGGCGCGGGGCGCTGAGCTGTGTCTGGAGACAGCATGTATTGAGAATTTACCGAAACCGCAAGGAAGGTTACCCTGGGAAAGTTATGACCTCATCTTGTTCCAGCAATGTAGCCGCCCGGTCCAGGAAAAGACAAGCTTTATGAAGATCAGCAGCAGAGGGGTCCTCGGGCTGGAGCGCACCCTTGCTGCAGCCACATCCGGACAGTTCCTGCGATCGCTCACTCGCCCAGAAGCTGCAGCAAACGGAGAATGGCTTCTGGTTTTTCTCCCCGGGAACTAAGTCAGAGTGAGGCTAGCAAAAGAGAGAGAGGGCTGGATTATGACAGGTGCTGATGGCCTTGTGCATGAGTTTGATCCCATCAGGGTGGCCCTACAGCGAGCAGGATCAGTGCGGGGTGGTGGCATAGATGTCTGTGCTAGAAAAAGCCAGCGCAGAAGTTTCGAGCACAGAAGTTTCCAGAACTGCGTCTACTGCCGGGCTGGAGACATCTAGTCGTAGGTCCTACGCGGTGTAAACCTGATGTGTGTCTGTACCACGCCAGACGTTTGCTTATTGGATAGGCAAGTGGATAGGCAAGGGGAGAGTTAAATGGAGAGAAAGAACTCCCACTCACTGTCTCACTGCCTGCGTGCCTGCAATGCCTGTGGCGAGGCCAGGCCGAAGCCTGGAGCTGGGAACTGAATCCAGGTCTCCACATGGGTGGCAGGAGCCCTATTATTTGAGCTGTCACTTCTGCCTTCCAGGTTGTGCATAAGCGGGAATCTGAGTCAGGAGCTGGAACCAGAGATTAAATCAAGGCCCTGTGAAGTGAGACGCAGGCATCTTAACCACTAGGCCAAATGCCCACCATAGACTGTATATTTATTTTATTTTATTTTTTACTTGAAAGAGTTACAGATCGCTTCTCGGCCTTTTGGCTAAGATCAAGTGTGTGGAAGAGTTACAGAAAGAGAAGGAGAGGCAGAGAGAGAGAGAGGTCTTCTATCCGCTGGTTCACTCCGCAATTGGCTGCAATGGCTGGAGCTGAGCTGATCCAAAGCCAGGAGCCAGGAGCTTCTTCCGGGTCTCCCACGCAGGTGCAGGGGCCCAAGGACTTGAGACATCTTCTACTGCTTTCCCAGGCCATAGCAGAGAGCTGGATTGGAAGTGGAGCAGCCAGGACTCGAACCGGCACCCACATGGGCTGCCAGCAATGCAGGCAGCGGCTTTATAACGCAACAGCACAGCGCCAGTCCCTGAATATTTAGATTTATTAATTTGACCTAATCCTCAGTCACACCCTCGTTTTCAGATGAGGACACTAAGGGGTAGCACGTGTGCCCTTGAGCAAGAATTATCTAATTTCTGTGTGTCTCATTTGCTGACAGGAAATGTGAACTGCGACTGCCACTCGCTGGGCGTCCCTCCAGGAAGCACTGATGTACATTAATCCTCACAGTTCTGGAAGGCAGGCAGTAATACCAGGGGACTTCAAAGAGTTCAGAGAAAATGGAATTAAATGGATGTGTTTATTTTTAAAGGTTTATTTATTTATTTGAAGGTCAGAGTTACACAGAGAGGAGATGCAGAGAGAGAGAGAGGTCTTCCATCTGCTGGTTCACTCCCCAGATGGCTGCAATGGCCAGAGCTGCGCTGATCTGAAGCCAGGAGCTTCTTCCAGGTCTCCCATGTGGGTGCAGGGGCCCAAGAACTTGGGCCATCTTCTACTGCTTTCCCAGGCCACAGCAGAGAGCTGGATTGGAAGAGGAGCAGCCAGGACTAGAACTGGCTCCCATAAAGGTTGCCGGCACTTCTGACCAGGGTGTTAACCCACTGTGCCACAGCGCCGGCCCCTGGATGTGTTTATTTTTATGTGTGTGTTCACAAAGGGTTTTTTTATACTATAATGGAAAATGTATATTATTAAAAACCAATCAAAGCTTAAAAATATTTTTGTTTCAAAATAAACTCATACTTTTTTTTTTTTACTTCTTAAAGATGTATTATTTATTTTCATTTTATTTGAAAGACAGAAGCAGATCTTCCCTCTGCAAGTCCATTCCCATCAATGCCCACAGCAGCTAGGGCTGGGTCAAGATGAAGCCAGAAGTTGAAAACTTGGGGCTGGCATTGTGGTGTAACAGGGTAAGCCACCGCCTACAATGCCAGCATCCCATACGGATGCTGATTTGAGTCCTGGCTGCTCCACTTCTAATGTGCCTGGGAAAGCAGCAGAGGAGGCCCCAAGTCCTTGTGCCCCTGTACCCACTTGGGATTCCTGGGTGAAGCTCCTGGCTCCTGGCTTCAGCCTGGCGCAGTCCTGGCTGTTGAGACCATTTGGGGAGTGAGCCAGCAGATGGAAGACCTCTCTGTCTCTCCCTCTATCTCTCTCTCTGTAACTCTGCCTTTCAAATAAATAAATAAAATGAAATCTAAAAAACGAAAAAAGAAGTTGAGAACTCAGTCTGGTTCTCCCACATGGGTGGGGACCCAGCTACTCAAGTCATTGCCTGCTGCCTCCCAAGGTGCACGCTAGCCAGAAGCTGGAATCAGAGGCAGAGCAGGGACTCATACCCAGGTGGTGACATGGGACGTGAGTATCCCAAGTGACATCTTAATGACTGCACCATATGCCTGCCCTTAACTCAATCTTTTAACGCCATCTTCCCTTGAACTTGGTGAAGTGCTCTCCTATGTACAGATGTGCAAGGAGAATGCACTTGCCTGAGACTAGACAGCTCCCCAGCTGCAGACGGAGGATCTGAACCCAGGCTGTCTGGCTGTGGAGTCTGTGCTGTGCGCCACACTGCTTTCTAGTCGTTCCAGATGGTTCTCCAAGACGGTGTCCACCCTTACCCCCCTTTCCACCCCTTGGGTCCCAGTGGGATGGAAAGATGCCAGTGCCCTTCCCTTCACTGTAAGCCCAGCTTCCTCCAAAGCTTTAAGAAACTGGAAGGTTAAAGGTCAACAGAGAACATTCTGGAACATTCCATCGTGTGTGCCTTTGGCATCACAGTGTCCCCACAGATATCTCTCGCTTTGTCTCCAGGAGAAGAGGTCAGTGCTGGTCATCTTGTGGATCTTGGCCTTCCTGGCGGGGAACACCTTGTATGTCCTCTACACCTTCAGTTCCCAGCAGCTGTATAACAGGTAAGGAGGGGAGTCTGACACCAACCCCAGCAGGGCTGGGGGGCTGTGCTGGGCTTGGGGCACACACCCTTCGCTTGGGAAGAACGGTGCACCAGCTCTGTGTCACATTGCACCTTTCAGATCCCACCTTGCTGTTGGGGCACACACTTGCCCATAGCAACTCTCTCTGATAAAAATACAATGCAAGCCACATAGGTAAGTTGACACTTTCTAGTTGCCACATCAAGAAAACTAAAAGGAAACAGAAGAAATCACTTTTAACAAACGATTTTATTTAATGCAGGACAGTTAGCCATCTGTGTCTGTAGGCGCCCCATCCGTGGATTCAGCCAGCCACAGATCAAAAATACTGAGCTGGGCAGGTGTTTGCTGTAACAGTTAAGATATCACTTGGCTATCTGCATCCTGAGTACCTGGGTTTGAGTCCCAGCTCCATCTCTTTTTATTTATTTATTTATTTGAAAGGCAGAGTTATAGAGAGGCAGAGACAGAGAAATAAAGGTCTTCCATCCACCTGTTCACTCCCCAAAATGGCCACAATGGCTGGGGCTGGCCCATCTGAAGCCAGGAGCCAAGAACTTCTTCTGGGTCTCCCACATGGGTACAGGGACCCAAGGACTTGGGCTATCTTTGTCTGCTTTCCCAGGCCATAGAAGAGAGCTGGGTCAGAAGTGGAGCAGCTGGGACTCAAACCAGTGCCAATATGGGATGCTGGTACTGCAGACGGTGGCTTAACCCACTATGCCATAGCACCCCCGCCACCTTCGCCGCCACAGATCCACTTCTAATTCCAGCTTCCTGCTAATGCACACAGGGAGGCAACACATGATGGCTCACGTAGTTTGGTCTCTACCACCCTTGCGGGAGACCTAGATGGAGTTCCCGGATCCATCTTTGGTCTGGTCCAGGCCTGGCTCTTGATTCTTGCAGGCATTTGGGGAGAAAACCAGTAGATGGCAGATCTCTGTCTCTCTCTCTCTCTCTCTCTCTTTCTTTTTTGCCCATCCTTTTCTGGTTCCAGATCTCAGTGGGAATGCTTCCAACTTTCCCCCTTCAATAGGACACTATTGGTTTTTCATAAATTGCCTTTATTGTATTGAGGAATGTTCCTTCTATACCCAATTTGCTTAGAGTTTTCATCATGAAAGGGTGTTGTAGTTTATCAAATGCTTTCTCTGCATCTATTGAGATAATCATATGGTTTTTATTCTGCAGTTTGTTAAAGTGGTGTATCACATTGATTTGTGAATGTTGAACCATCCCTGCATACCAGGGATAACTCCCACGTGGTCTGGGTGAATGACCTTTCTGGTGTGTTGTTGGATTCAGTTGGCCAGAATTTAGTTTAGGATTTTTTGCGTCTGTGTTCATCAGGGAACCTGGCCTGTACTCTTTCTCTGTTGTATTGTTTTCAAGTTTAGAATTAAGGTGATGCTGACTTCATAGAAATAATTTGGGAGTATTCCCTCCCTTTTGATTATTTTGAATAACTTGAGAAGTGGAGTTAGTTAGTTCTTCTTTAGATGTCTGGTAGCATCTTTGTGTGGTCCTTGTGGCAGAGTGGACAAATCATATACTCACAGAGGCTAGTGTCCAGGCACCAGTTTCCTTCAAGGTGAGGAGCTCAGCTGAGTCTATGCCAACAGACAACAAAACACCTCCCCTGAAAAAAAAAATATGTGTGTGTGTATATATATATATATATATATATATATATATATATATATATATTTACCTTGCCAAACCTGGGTGTGTCACCTCAGACACCTTCACCCTGGGGCACTGAACAGAGCTCCCTGGCCACTCCCACCACACACCTCTAGGTAGTCCCTGAAAGCAGACACTCCACTAATCCAGTCAGACATAGTCCAAAGATAAAAGCCACCACAGCGAAGAAACAAAGAAGAAACCAATGAGTATCCCCACAAATGCCAAATACAAACACACCAGTCTAGGAAATAAGAATAAGGAAGACAACATGACACCCCAAAAAGAACACAACACCTCGATACTGGATTGGGAAAATGAAGAGATTGAAGAAATCCCAGAAATGGGATTCAAAAAAATTGATCATAGGATTACTGAGAAGTAATCAGAAGCAAATGCATGGCCAGCACCGTGGCTCACTTGGCTAATCCTCCGCCTGCAGCGCCAGCACTCCGGATTCTAGTCCCAGCTGGGGCACCGGATTCTGTCCCAGTTGCTCCTCTTCCAGTCCAGCTCTCTGCTGTGGCCCAGGAGGGCAGTGGAGGATGGCCCAAGTGCTTGGGCCCTGCACCTGCATGGGGGACCAGGAGGAGGCACCTGGCTCCTGGCTTTGGATTGGTGCAGCACGGCCATTTGGGGGGGGGGGTGAACCAACGAAAGGAAGATCTTTCTCTTTCTCTCTCTCTCTCTCTCTCTCTCTCACTCTCTCTCTCTCACTGTCTAACTCTGCCTGTAGAAAAAAAAAAAAAAAGAAGAAGAAGCAAATGTACAAACTAATGAAATCCAAACATGACATGAAAGAAAATTTCTCCCACGAAATTGAGACCTTAAAGAGAAATCAAAATGAAATCTTGGAAATGAAGAATTCAGTGGAACAAATAAAAAATACAATGGAGAGCCTTAACAACAGAATCGGTGAAGCAGAAGAAAGAATATCCAACTTAGGAGACAAAACACAGGAAATTATACAGTCAGACCAAAAGCAAGAATAAGAAATTAGAAAACTAAAAAACACTGTTGGGAATCTACAGGATATTATCAAATGACTCAGCATATGGGTTCTAGGAGTTCCTAAGGTGGGGAAAGAGAAAGGATTAGAAAGGCCTTTTTAGTGAAATAGTAACAGAAGTGGATAAATCTGCCACCTGCAGTGCTAGCATCCCATATGGACGCTGGTTCAACTCCCAACTGCTCCACTTTCAATCCAGCTCTCTGCTATGGCCTGGGAAAGCAGTAGAAGATGGCCCAAGTCCTTGGGCCCCTGCACCCGCGTGGGAGACCCAGAAGAAACTTCTGGGTCCTGGCTTCAGATCGGTGCAACTCTGGCCATTGCAGCCACTTGGGGAGTGAACCAGCGAATAAAAGACCTCTTTCTCTGCCTCTCCTCTCTCTGTGTAACCCTGACTTTCAAATAAATAAATAAATCTTAAAAAAAAAAAAAAGGCAATTACAGAGACAGATCTTCCATCTATTGGTTCACTCCCCAAATGATCACAACAGCCCAGACTGGACCAGGCCAAAGCCAGGAGTCAGGAGCTTCTTCCGGGTCTCTCACATGTGCACAAGGAGCCAAACACATGGGCCATCCTCTGCTGCTTTCCCAGGCGCATGAGCAGGGAGCTGGATTGGAAGTAGAGCAGCTGGGAATTGAACTGACATCTGTGTGGGATGCCAGTGTGGAAGGTGGAGGCTTAACTTGCTGATAGACAATGCTGGCCCCCAAATTAATGTTTTTAAAGAGCTTAGCACAATGCCTGATGGATCAGATTCCCTCTGTCCTTCCTTTTACCTCTGATAAAGCCTGCTGTGGACGCCTAGAATCTGGAGGGGCACTTAATGATGTTCGCAGTCAATCTGGTCACTTAACTCTCAAGAGAATTGAGGCTGAGTGAGGTTAAGAGACCCACCAGAGGTCCCATGGCAGGTGAGTAGCAGGCTCGGGAGCAGGCACAGGTGTGCAGTTCAGTGTCCCCTCCACAGGTGACATCTGTGGGACTCCCGAGTGCGGGCCTGGCACTCACTGAACGTGCTGACTTTCTGAATCCCCCCCACAGCCTCATCTTCCTAAAGCCCAACCTGGAGACTCTAGACTTCTTCGACCTGCTGTGGATCGTGGGGATTGCCGACTTTGTGCTGAAATACATCACCATCGCCCTCAAGTGCCTCATCGTGGCCCTGCCCAAGATCATCCTGGCTGTCAAGTCCAAGGTAGGCACTGGGTGTGGCTGCAGGTGGCCCCACTGGCACCGATTCTGCAGGAGATTCAGGGCATCTTCTGGGAGAGGAGGGGATGGGCGAAGGCAGCACTGATGCCACTGCGTGGAATACACAGAACCAGAGCCAGTGGCACCTGCCACCCACCTCCTGGTTCCTGGAGGCGAAGCTTGGCTCTTTGTCCTCCTTCCTTCTTGTCCCACCGCCACCCTCCAAGTTCATCTCCTGGGTTCTGTTGCTCAGAGCTGCCCTGGATACTGCTGTCATCTGTGTCAGTCCATGTGTGTGGCTATAAGTAAGCACCCAAGACTAGATGGATATGAAGAAAGGAGGTTTGCTTGGCTCGCTACGGCAGAGGCTGAAGGTCCATACTGCATGGTGCCAGCTCTTGCCAAGGCCAGCCTGGCTGCTCCCACTGTGGGAGTGTCATCACAGCAGGTGCAGTGTGAAAGGAAGATATCACAGGGTGAGGACCAGAAGCTGGGGCGAGGTCAGGCTTGCTCCTTTTATACAGCCCTCCTATGAAAATGATTGAGCGTCCCATGAGAACGACTTTAATCCCTTCCAAGGGCAGAGTCCCCAGTCATCTCCTGACCTAATGACCTTCTACTAGGCCCCACCCCTTAAAGGTCCCACCATGTCGTAACATTTGCCACAACAGGAACCAAGCTCCCAACATGTGAGTCCTTGAGGGGCAAACCACATCCAAACCATAGCTTCCTTGAAATGTCACCTGAGAAAGGAAAAAAACATGTGAAATGCCCTATATCTCCCAAGGAGGAAGGGGCCTAACAGGTTTTCAACTGTTTGTGATGCCTGGATCTCATTTTGTAAAAGGTACCTAGGCTCAGGAGGAAAGAGCTCTGTGATCGATTAGTAATGTCTGCCAGGGACCCAGGTGGGACAAGCAGTAGCAATGGTACTACCTTGGGGAAGGCCTGCATTCCCGCTTTGGGATGGAGAGGTCTTGGGGAGTAGCCAATGGGGTGCCGAGGACTGAGCTGGCCTAGGACAAGATATCACCTGTGGGTTATAAGAACTGCCAGTGCTTCTGAAAGGTGACCAAGGCAGGTGGGTTAAAGAGGGAAAATCCACATATTTCAAGGTCAGAAAGCTCAGAATGTATGCCAGGCATTGCTTGGAGGAAGAGGAAATGGAGAGGGGAAACAGTGGGCCTGCAGTGGTCCTAAGATGCCCTTATCTGACCTCCAAGACCACCATCACCATCCCCAAGCCTGTGCAGTGTCCCATGACACTCCACCATGTACTAGGCCGTGGGAAGCAGTGCTGCTAATGGTTATACTTGTGGACATGGGCTCCAGACACAGCCACCTTCAGGCCCCAGCTATGCCCCTCTGTGGCTGTGTGACTTCGGACAGGTGACAAGCCTTTCTCAGTCCTGGTATACCAAAATGGAACCTCCCTGGCTGTGGTGTGGCTCATGGTCTGCCACCTACCAGAGCCACCGTCACATGACTTGTCCTCTTAGCATTCTGCAGCTCATGCACACTCCTGGGCCCAGTCCCCATCTTCCACCAGCTGGACTGTGGGGGGTGTGAGGGTCATGTGGCCACCCTTTATCCAATCAGCTGTTGGCCAAGAGGGGGTGATTTCAAGTAAGCTAAAATATGGCCTCCTGAGGAAGGCTCTGTCAGCATTGCTGGGGTTGAGGCAGACAAAGGAACGAGGCACAGTGGACTGATTGCCAAGAATGAACTTGGGAGCTGCCTCAAAGCCTGGGCCTCCCCCTTGCTCTGCATCTCAGAGGGCTGCCCCTCCATCTGCCGCTTGCTCAGGTCAGCAACTAGGAGTGACCTTGGTTTGTCTTCCTCCTCTTCCCTTGCTTTTTCCAGTCCATAACCAAGTTCTTTTTTTTAAATATTTATTTATTTATTTGAAAGTCAGAGTTACACAGAGAGAGGAAAGGCAGAGACAGAGAGAGAGAGAGAGAGGTCTTCCATCCGATGGTTCACTCTCCAGTTGGCCACAACGTGGTGGAGCTGCACCGATCCGAAGCCAGGAGCCAGGAGTTTCCTCTGGGTGCAGGGGTCCAAGGACTTGGGCCATCTTCTACTGCTTTCCCCGGCCATAGCAGAGAGCTGGATCGGAAGTGGAGCAGCCGGGTCTTGAACTGGCGCCCATATGGGATGCCAGCACTTCAGGCCAGGGCATTAACCCGCTTGCACTACAGCGCCAGCCCCCATAATCAAGCTCTGATGACTTTCTCACCTTAAACAATGTAGAGTGTGTCTGCCATCTGTGTCTCCAGCACCACCACCTTTGTCCTCAGCACTGTGACACCAAGCAGTCTCCCTCTGTTGGTCTCTCCAACCTTCTCTGCTTCACTCTCTTCCCTGCGGCCGGAGCGGCCTTCATTTTCGGTGGACCTATGATAGTGTACAGGTGTATGGGGCACAACGTGACACTGCAGTAACCTTGTGCAAAGACCGGAGCTGAGTAACAGTGCACCCACGACTTCCAGCACTCAGCACTTCTTTATGGCAAGATGCTCAAAGTCCTCTTTTCTTGCGTGCAATCTGAAAAGCCTATCTCTTGGAAGTAGAGATAGACTAATGATTACCAGATGGTGGAGGCAGGGAGGGGTCAGTGGGTACAAAGCTACACAGCAGGAGTAACTCTAGTGATCTGTATGGCAGTAGGGTGACTGCCGGCGAGGGGACTCCCAGACTTCCTGGAAAATGGAAACTGGTTCATTTTGGTGCCAAAGAAAACTGAAATCCCATACATAGAGGGGTCATCCAAAAGTTCCCAGAGGGGCGGGCATTTGGCCCAGCAGTTAAGATGCCAGATACGATGCCTGTATCCTATATCAAAGTGCCTGAGTTCAATCCCAGCTCCGCTTCTGACTCCAGCCTCCTGCTTTGCACAGGGAGGCAGCAGTGGTGGCTCATGGAGCTGGGTTCCTCCTCCCACGTGGGAGCTCTGGAGTGCATTCCCGGCTCCCAGCTCCATGTGGGAGTGAACCAGCAGATGGGAGCTCGCTCTTCCCTGCTCATGGTTTTAAAAAACCATGGAAGAGGCCAGCGCCGCGGCTCACTAGGCTAATCCTCCGCCTGCAGCGCCGGCACCCCGGGTTCTAGTCCCGGTTGGGACACCAGATTCTGTCCGGGTTGCTCCTCTTCCAGGCCAGCTCTCTGCTGTGGCCCGGGAAGGCAGTGGAGGATGCCCAAGTGCTTGGGCCCTGCACCTGCATGGGAGACCAGGAGGAAGCACCTCGTTCCTGGCTTCAGATCAGTGCAGCATGGAAGATGCACGTTATGAAAAAAATCTGTGCACAGATTTCCAAATATTTTTTGCACCAAAACAGACTTTTAATTCCATTTTCCTATGAACTTTTTAGAAGTACCCTTGTATGGTAAATAAAAATACATTGTATATCTCACAATAGGCAGCGGAGCCACCTGGTAGAAAACAGCTCAGCTGCGTGTTCCTGCCCAACACTTCTCACTTCTGCCCATCCCAAACCCTGCTATGAGCAAGGTCAAGTTCCATAGACCCGGCTGCAGGGCCCGCCCTCCCCCTCAGCAGCACCTCCAGCCGCGCTCTGCGTTGCGTGCCTGCGCCCTTCTCCCTCCGGTCCCAGCTCCTTGCGCACGCCCTCCAGATCCATGGCGACGCTGCTTCTCCAGTGGCTGCTGACCTCTGAAGCTTCTACTCAAAACACAGTCAGTTCTAGACCCTCCTGCCTGAGGCCTGGTCTGTCCTTCGAAGCTTTGTGGGGCTTTGTCGTTACTCATCCGTGTGATTGTTAAATTCCCTTCTGCCTCCCCCTGGCCCCAGTGTGTCCAGACATCTTGGACAGTGTCAGGCAGACCTGCGTGCGGGGATAGTGGGGACGCACAAGAGAAAGGGGCGCTAGACTCAGTCCCTGCCCTTTGCCCTCTGGTCTGCAGCTGCAGATGGAAACACGACAGGAAATATTGTTTATTTTTGCATTTTTTTTGTAAAGCAGAGAGAAAGAGACAGACAGATAGGGAGAGGATTCCCACTTGCTGGCTCACTCCCCAAATACCCACTATGCCCAGAGCTGTGCCAGGCTGAAGCCAGGAGCCAGGAACTCCATCTAGGCCTCCCATGTGGGTGGCAGGGACCCGACTACTTGAGCCATCACTTGCTGCCTCCCATAGTGCTTTAGCAGGAAGCTGGAATTGGGAGTTGAGCTGGGACTCTGATATGGGATGTGGGTATCCTGAAAGGCACCTTGACCACTGCCCCGAACTCCTGCTCCAGGAAATCTTCCTGCTGTCCAGGGAGGGCAGGAGACGTGAATCTGTATGTGGGTGAAGCTAGCTTAGTGGTGCCTGGAAAAATAACTGTCACAGTAATAACTTGCAGTCATTGAGCACCAGCTGTGCACCTGTGACGGTGCTAGGAGTACTTTGGGCGAAGTCCTCCACCGAGCCTCGCGGTGTTTCTCTGCCGTGAATAGCATTGGTTTCCCTAAGGGATGAGGAGTCGGCGGGCTGACAGATGGGTGCCTTTGTAGCCACACATCTGCTGCACGGCAGGCAGGGCTGGAATGCTGCCCTCGGTCGTTCCAGCCTTGAGGCTCAAACTCCACCTCAAAGTGGCTTTGGAAGGACGATTAGGCAGGCAGGTACTGACCGCTTAGGACATTCAGGGTGCCGGCCGGACTCCTTCCCTATCCTGGCTCTTGGACGGCTCTCAATTCTGAATGAAAACTGAGCATCCATTTTTTGTGGCTGCTGTAACGACAAAGGTGGTGGCTTGAAATGAGGGAAATGTATTCTCTCATGGTTTGGAAGCCAGGAGTCCAGAGGCGGGATCACTGGGCCGAAATCAGGTGTGAGCAGGACTCCCTGTCTCCAGGGACCCCAGGGGAGGACCTGTTTGTGCCTCTTCCAGCCTCAGGTGTCTGGCAGCTTTCCCCAGCTTATGGCCATTCCATTCCCAAGTCACATCACCTTGTCCTCTCCTGGGAGTGATGTCTCCCTCCTCCTCTCTCATAAGGATACATGGGCCTATGTTTAGGGCCCACTCCGATAATCTAGGCCAACACCACCAATCATCTAGGCCAACACCGTTCAGTCCCTTGTACCTGCAAAACCCTTTTTTCTGAAGGTTCACTCACAGGGCCCAAGCATTAGGACTGGTCTCTTTGAGGGGTCATTATTTCATCTGTCTAAAAAGCCCTGAGCCAATCAGCCCCAGAATCAGCATATCAATCTGTCTTTGAACACCCAAGGCCACGGCCACTTCTTGTTCCTGATGATCTGGCAGGTGGAGCAGAGGCTGGGGGCTCTGGGCCAGTCCCACCCTGAAGCTCTGCAGCCATGGGGCCTTCAGCAAATCACTTACCATCGCTGAGCCTGCCTCCTCCTGCAGGAAATGGAGATGCTACTCTTGTTGAGATGCCAGAGACAAAAGGGCTTGATGGATGTGCCTGGACGAAATGTGAGGTGGGTTGTTATCACCTGGGGGGAGGCAGGGGAGGCTGTGCAGCCTCCACCAGGCCCACCTTCCTGGCCAGCACCCTTACTCACTGTACTTCCTCCCTGCCTCCCACCCTCTGGTCTCAGCGCTTCAGCTGGGCTCTACTTCTTTCATTTCCTTTACTCTTTAACTTTCCCGTGTTGACAGTATCGCCCTATGGCAGTTGCTTGTCTTATCCCGTTTCCCAGATGAGAAAACTGAGACGCTGAAACGCTAACTGGCCACCACCTCTCAGAGTAGGTTTCAGAGTCGGCTGTGTGCCTTCCTGTCTCCTGCCTGCTGTGCCTGCTGGCCCATCTGCCTCAAAGACCCTTCTGCCTTTCATACGTCTTGACCAATTCCTGTCCCTGCTGCAGGGTTGGCACTTGTTCTTGTTTATTTGAAAGGCAGAGTTACAGAGAGGAAGAAGGAAAGAGAGAGAAGGGGAGAGACAGACAGAGAGAGAGATCAAGAGACCAATCTTCCGTTCCCTGGTTCACTCCCCACATGTCCACAATGGCCAAGGCTGGGCCAGGCCAAAGCCAAGAGCCAGGAGCTTCATCCTGGTCTCCCAGGTCTGGCCCACACCACCCTGACGGTAATTGCTCGTTCCCCACTGTGCTGCCTCCGTGACAGCAGGAAAGGAACGCAGCTCATTTGTGGGTGAGTCACCTGCCTCTGTGATACACTCACAGGCATCCATTGCATGTGGTAAGATGTGTGTGTATTTGTGTGTGAGAGAGACAGACAGACAGTTGGCAGGCGGATGAGTGAATGCATACATAGGTGGACAGGTTAACTTGTATGGCTGGATGAGAAGGTTTTTAGATGGGTGAATTGGTGGGCAAGTAGGTATTAATTACATGGATGGATGCTGGATAGTTCAGCCGGCTGTACTAATTCCTACCACCTCCTCTTTTAGCAGATCAAACTGCTTATAATTGGCAGGTGTCTACACACTTCTGTCCTGAAGTCACAGAAATCCACAAGCAAAGTAGCACTCATTTCTCTGAGCCAGTAGAGACCACAAGGGGGTACCAGGAGTTATGAACACAGCTAAATACTGCTGAGCAGTGACCAGAGGCCAGGCAGGGTGTGTAGCAATGCTGTTCAAGCAATTCTTGTTGAATTCCCAGCAATGGGCCGGGCTCTGTTCTAGGCACTGGGAATACAGCAGAGAGCGAAGTAGACAAAAACCCTCATCCTCACAGTGTTCACGGCCTCCCAAGGACATTATCTCATTTAATCTTTTTTTTTTTTAAGATTTATTTATTTATTTGAAAGAGTTGCACAGAGAGAGGAGAGGCAGAGAGAGAAAGAGAGAGAGAGAGAGAGAGAGAGAGAGAGAGAGAGAGGTCTTCCGTCCGCTGGTTCATTCCCCAATTGGCCACAATGGCTGGAGCTGTACCAATCCAAAGCCAGGAACCAGGAGCTTCTTCTGGGTCTCCCACGTGGTGCAGGAGCCCAAGGACTTGGGCCGTCTTCTACTGCTTTCCCAGGCCATAGCAGAGAGCTGGATCGGAAGTGGAGCAGCTAGGACTAGAACCAGCGTCCATATGGGATGCCGGCACTGCAGGCAATGGCTTTACCCGCTACACTACAGCGCTGGCCCCCTCATTTAATCTTACCAATCCCACGAGGCCAGAGGCCACAAACCTCATGATGACAATCCTGGTAGCTGCAGAAGTGGCCCGTGTCTGGTGAGCCCTTCCCATGGCTGGGCTCTGCTCAGCTCACTTCCTTCTGACATTAGGCTTGCAAGTCTTGGGGTGTTTTTTGAATTGACGTAGAAGTCACCTGTGGGGAGCAACTGGGAGCAACTCGGACTAGACTAAGTCACTGGAATTAAGACTTATTCTATGCATCTGCTCTCCCACAATATGGCGCTGGGAGAGGAGAAAACAGCTTCTACCCAGCTGCCTTTCACCAACTTGACAAGCTGCAGGAGCTGCTCCTGATTGGAGGAGAGCAGCGTACTCGGCGTGTGGGTAGCAGAGTTGGGATTGGTGGAAGAGGACTATAAAGGAGGAGAGAGACAACATGCACCAGGAACATCTGAGGGAACATCTATCTGAAGGAACACCTGAGCAGCCCCCGAGAGAGCCGGCCGGCAGTGTGCTGCTCCCCCGCGGAAGTGGGGAAAGTGGCAGGGGGAACCGCCCTTCCACGGAGGTGGAAGGGATGGTAGCCAACCCGGGAAGAACCAGCAGCAAACCCGGGGAAGGCCGAGCAGACAAAAAAACAGCACAGGGTCCTGTGTCGTTCCTCCACGAAGACGGGGAGCGACATAATGGTGCCGTGACTCAGATATGAAGCCTAGGCAGGGTTTAGTGTCGTTCCTCCATGAAGAGGGGGAGCGACAGTCACCTAACTTATAATTAACGATTAGCCATCCAGCGGCACTTAGCACATCCACAATATTGTGCAACCCCCACCTCTGTCTACTCCCAAAACATTTTTACCACTTCAGTGGGAAGCTGCATGCCCAATAAGCAATTGCTGCAGCCCCTGTTGCCCAGCCCCCTCCCCAGCGATCGGCATCTGTCTATGGACCCACCTGTTCTGGACACGTCCAGGAACGCAGCTGTACAATGGGTGGCCCTTTATGTCTGGCTGCCTTTGGTTTGCATGATACTCCCAAGGTTCCTCCACATGGTAGCACCAGTACTCCATTCCTTTCTGTGGCTGTGTAATATTCCACTGTGTGCCAGGCCACAGTCGGCTTAGCTGTTCATCCAGGGATAGGCATTTGGGCTCCTTCCACTTTTTGGCTATTGTACTGTGAATGCTTGTGTGCAAGTCCTTCTCTGAAGAGTTCCGGGTAAATAGCTTGAAGTGGAGTATCTGGGTCTCGGCATCATTCTTTTTAACTCTTTGAACCACTTCACATTCCTAGAAGGAGAAACAAGAGCAGGAGAGGTTAAGGAAATAGGCCGAGGCCACTCAGCTTGTAAGTGGCTCTGCAGGGACTTGAACTTGACTCCAGGGCCCTTGCTCTGAGCAGCCAGACTGCCCTCACTCCCACAGGAGTTCCCGGAGTTAGGGACAAGAACCCCACCCGGTCTCCGTCAGATTCCCCCATGTCCTGCCAGAGTCACCTTCCTTCCTTCTCCCCGGGTGGGCACTGCTGGGGGCGAGGGGCGGGGCCGGTCGCCATCCGAGGTGTGGGCGACAGTTACTAATGCCGCGCTGGCTACAGTCCAGCTCCCTTTTTCGGATTATTATTATTTTATTCGACGAGATTGATGTGCCGGGTCAGCACATCATGCAGGCTGTAAGAAGAGCTGTGAATGCCGTGCCCAAGATAAATTGCAGCCCTGGAAGAGGTTCACAGCCTTTCCCTGCCTGTCTGAGTGCTCTCCCGAATCCTCATCAATCCTTGTCTGGGGGGAAGAAAAGGACGGGCCGCGTCTGCAGCTGGCGTGGGGGTGGGGGGACGGCACATCTGTCAGGGACCCTGAATGGCTCACAGCCCAGATGCTCCTTCCCGCACCGCCACGCCGTCTGCGGAGGGGGCGGCTCGAGCGTTAATGTGACAATGACCACGTTGGAAGAGCCTTGGTATTTCAGCCTGCTTGATGGCCTTGCTGTGTGAGGCCGAGCGAGCCCCCCTGTCTGGGGACTCTGGGAGTCCCTTCATTTTCCTCCTCTCTTAATCATCCCTCCACCAGTGCCCGTTCCCAGATGCCCCCCTACCCCCGAGAGTCCGTCAGGAATCCCTGCGCCTGGGCATCCCAGGACAGCCAAGCTCACTGGCCAGCCAAGAGGGTCAAAGATGGCGATAACTGATCTTGAGCTTCAGCCCCAAACCATCCTGCAGCACAGGTGCCTCGGGGCCTCTTCTCGTTACAAACCCAGAGAACTGTGTAGCTCCTGTGCTTGGCCTTGCCAAGTCTGGCTCCTGCTCCGCCTCTCGGACCTCCTCACCCACCACTCCCTCCCCTGCTCCCTAGGGCTTCACAGTGCCCCCAGCGCTACCAGAGCTGTGGCTCTGAATTTAAATCCACCAAGTTTCAAATTCACTTCCTCAGCCACACCGTGTTTCAGGTGCTCAATCATCACATGCAGGGCCGTGCATTTAGCAGCCAGTAAGATGCTGCTTGGTACGTCTGCATCCCATGTTGGGGTGCCCAAGTCCAAGTTCAGGTCCAGGCTCTGCCCCTGATTGCAGTTTCCTGCTAGTGCTCACCCTGGGAGGCAGCAGGCGATGATGACCCAAGTATCCTGGTCCCTGCCACTCAAGTGGGAGACGGGGGTACAGCACCTGCCTCCTGGAGCTCAGGTAATGAGTGATGGAGGGAAGATCTGAGCCCAGTTGGGAGCTCAGGACCCATGCTCTGTGCCCTGCAGTGCCGCTGCCCCTTTCAACTGCCCCATGCAAGTCTCAGAGATGTGCCTGTTTTTCTGTTTCTCCATCTGAGAAGTGGGAAGAATGGCAGCTGCCTGCTAGCTATGTAAGCTATATAAGTCGGCAGAATCAAAGCCTATCCCAAGAATGTTCTAGAACAGCACTGTCCAACAGAACTTCCTGCAATGATGGAAACATCCTGTACTTGCATTATGTAGCATGGTAACCACAAGCTGCTTGTGGCCGTTAATTCAATTTTATTTGATGGAAAGAGCGGAAGAGGTCTTCTCTGTGCTGGTTTACTCCCCAAATGTCCACAACAGCCAGGGAGAGCTAGGCCAGGCTGAACCCAGGAGCGGAGAACTCAGTCTGTGTCTCCTGTATGACTGACTGTCATCTGCTGCCGCAGGGTGTGCATTAGCAGGAAGCCAGAATCAGGAGCAGAGCTGGGACTTCAAACCCAAGCACTCCAACATGGGATGCAGGCATCCCAAGCAGCATCGTAACAGCTGTGCCAAACGCCTGCCCTGGGCTGTCTTTTCTGCAGGGGTCAGGGCGGGAGCCCTTCCCGTGTGCTGTCTCACCTCAACACGGTTCTGCTTCAGCCTGCGTAGCCTAATGTCCTAGACAAGAGGCTCTACCAGGGCCAGATTCCCTGAGCTCCCAGCCCTATTGGTTTTTCTCCAAGTACACGGGAGGAGGGGGAGGGTGGGCCATAGTGAAAAAGGTGTTTGCTTGACATAAGAGACAAGAGGATTCATGGGGCTTTTTGTGCCATTAAAATCCCTGCGTTTTCTGGGCCCTGAACCTAGCACTTCTGCTCCCAGAGTGGTTTCCCATTGATTGTGTCCTTTTCCCTGCTGGAGGTCAAACATCTCCCGCTCTCCCTCCCCCAATCCCCTCCCCAAGCAGACATCTGTCTACACCAGGGCGGGTCTGCCATCTAAGCTGCGGTTCTCACAGCGCTCCCTCCCGTGTGCAGAGATGCAAGGCTTCTCTTTCCCATGGAAACGAGAAGCTCCATGAAAAACCAGCCGCACATGTCCAGTAGAAGGGGCTCGCTCAGGACTCCCAGCCAGGGGGACATTGGGAAGTTTTAGGAAGCAGTTTTGGTTGTATTCAGAGGGCAGAACCAGAGATGCTGTTCACTTCCTGCCAAGCGCAGGACAGGCCCCTGCAGCGGAGAGCCATCTGGCACCAATGTCAGTGGGAACTCTGGGTTAAACTTTGCTTTATGGCCCTGGGTCAGCTCCCCTACTGTGTGAGCTGAATTAGGTCCCCCAAAACTTCTATGTTGAACTTTCAACACACAGTACCCTAAAATGAGGCTGTATCTGGGGACAGGATCTGTAAAGAGGTCAGTAAGTTAAAGCAGACCGGTAGAGTGGGCCAGGGTGCTTACATGAAGAGCGGAGTTGGACGTGGACACAGAGGGGAGACCACGTGAAGATGTGGCAGCCATGCCAGCCGGGGAGGGAGGCCTCAGAATAACACCGCTGACACCTTGATCTGGTCCTTGGAGCCCCCGGCGCTCTGAACTGGCAGAACAAGCGCAGAGGACACCAAAGTCTACATGGCCTCCATGACAGTCCCTGACTGCTGGCTCATGACAGTCCAGTGCAGGTCAGCTGAGCGGCTCTGCTCAGTGCGGTGTTTAGGGATCCAGGCTTCCCCCACGAGTGAAACTACCATCCCTTTAGAACAGTTGTTCACACTTTAATGTCCATAAAAATCATCCACGGGGTTTATTCACACGCTGCTTCCTGGGCCTCACCCCTAGGGATTCTGATTCACCTGCTCCCCAGAAGAGCCTGAGATTCTGATCCCTAGCAAACTCTCAGGTGGTGCTGATGCGGCTGGTGCAGGGACCATGCCTAGAGTAGGAAAGGCCCGGGACCTTATGGCCTCACTGGGACCTCGGCACCCAGCCGATCTTGTGAGCAGAGAGAAGTTGGAGGAGTGCGTGGAAGGTCTTAGGCCCCACAAGGTGGTGCAGGTCACTTGCATCCTGATTTTCCTGCTGGCTGGAACTCAGCCAGGGTGCCCCCCGCTAAAAGGAGGGCATTCTGGGAAATCTTCCTGAGGCCCGAGGGTAGGGGGGAATAAATGGGACTAGGACAAAATCTCTGCCACGTTCTGTAAGATTTTTTCAGCCTCTCTCCCACCCGCCAGGTAACCACTTGTGGTTTATTTGCTGTGTGTGTGTATCTGTGACAGGCTAGAATACTGAGTGTTGTGCACAAGTTAACATAAATGGTATCCCATGCATACCGTTTTGCACCTTCCGCTGTCACACAACATTGTGTTTTGGGGTTTTTTGTATGAGGGTACTTCAAAAAGTTCACGGAAAGTAGAATTAAAAGATAAGCTTAGGGGCCGGTGCTGTGGTGTAGCTGGTAAAGCCGCCGCCTGCAGTGCCAGCATCCTATATGGGTGCCAGTTTGAGTCCCGGCTGCTGCACTGTGGTGGAATGAGAAAGCCATGCCAAGATGGCTGCTAGCAAGCTAGCGTCTGTTACTCAGGAATGACTTTGAAACCCACCTGGCAACAGAGCCTGCCTGGCAACAGGCTGTGATTGGTTAGGGCATAAACCACCCCTTGACCGGATTGGCTGCCTTGGCTATATAAGCTGCTGTACCATCTGAAACAAACGAGTCTGCAGGCTGCTCCCCTCTGGCCAATTTCACCCGACTCCTGGGGTCTGTGTGGTGACTCTGCACCTCTTGCCCCTACCACGCTCCTCCTCTCAGAACAAATCCTCAGCAACGTCTGGCACCCAACGTGACACCCAGCATGTCGGACTTGGTGAGGTCCCCCCTTGATTTCGGCAAGAAGGCCCCTCCGTGTTTTGTGTGCTGTTCGGTTCTGTGAGGGTGACCACAGAACCCCCTCCTACACCCCTTTCCTTGCCCTTGTCCTTGGTCGAAGAGACCCAAGGTTAGGCACACACCACCCAGAAGTGTACGTCGCTTCTCGGTTCCTCCTTTTACTTTCGATTCGCCCGGCGATTCACATAAGGGACTGATCATCCCAGAATTCCTAACCAAGTCATCTTCCCTCACTCGAGAGAGGTGACACTCCAGGGACACCGTGTGGGCATACGGCCTTGACCTGATGAATCAAGGAAGTCCCCCACTAAGCACAGGACATACATACGACCTGACACGCCACTATCTGTTCGCCTAACATAGGGAACCCCCTGTAGAATGCCATCAGCCGCTGAGGTGCTAGGGATTAGCTTTGTATGGCAGCAGTGCTGTGCGTGTCTTTCCTTTGGCTAGAGTTGGTGTGGTGTGCCGCTCTTAAGTGCTCAAACATGGGAAAGATACCCCTCCTCTCAGAAACCCACACAGATTACCAAACATTATGAATCTGTGAGTGATAAGAGCCTGACACTCCAGGCCACTGCCTCACAGGCAACTGTTGATGACTTGGGGAGAGAGAGAACTCCGACAGTGAAAATGACATGACAGCAGACAACGCAGCAATGCCTAGTCAGCCACCCCCCAAATACCCGTGGGATGAACTTAGACGACCTTGAGGCAATAACCCATGCGAGGTCATCCCATCCGCACCCAGTGAGGATCCCCACATTTGTGGCACTTTCCCATCTCTGCTGTGGCCTGGGAAAGCAGTAGAAGATGGCTCAAGTCCTTGGGCACCTGTGCCCACATGGGAGACCCAGAAGAAGCTCCTGGCTCTTGGCTTTGGATCCATGCAGCTCCAGCCATTGCAGCCAACTGGGGAGTGAACCAGTGGATGAAAGACCTTTCTCTCTCTCTGCCTCTACCTCTCCTTCTCTCTGTGTAACTCTGACTTTCAAGTAAATAAATAAAAATCTTAAAAAGATAAGTTTATTTGAGGGCAAAAAAAATGGTGAAATCCATGCATAGTTTTTTCATAATAGGTGTTTCCAATGAAATTTTTCAGATTCCCTTTATGCACAGATTTCAGAGTTTTTCACACCAGAATGAACTTGCTTTCTAATTGATTTCTGAAGTCCCCTGGTGCAGCCATGCAAACCCAGGTGTGGTCCCTGACCCACAGCTGCTCTATCACCTGGCACCTGTCAGATATGCAGATTGTGGACGGGACATTTGGCGCGTTAGTTCAGAGCCTGACTGGGACAGCCTCACCCCATCGCAGAGTGCCTGGGTTTGAGCCCCAGCTGTTTCCAGCTCCACACCCTGGGAGGCAGGATCGTGGCTCGAGTGCTTGGGTTCCTGCCACCCCTGTGGGAGGCCTGGATTGAATTCTGGGCTCCTGGTTTTGGCCTGGCTCTGGCTGTTGTGGGCCACTGGGGAGTGAACCAACAGATGAACATTTTTTTTTTTCTTTTTCCCTTGTTCTCTCTGCCTTTCAAATAAATTTTAAATTTTTTAAAAAAATGCAAGTTCTCAGATCCTGCCCCAGACCCAGTGATTCAGAAACACTGGCCGTGGGGCCCTGCAAGGGGTGCCTCAACAAGCCTGCAGGTGGCTGGAACGTGCAGTGAAGTGTGAGAACCACTGAGCCTTATGGGTAGGGGTAGCTCCCGTTCTCAGTTTGTTCACTTCAAGCGCTGTCTGAGAACCACTGAGCCTTATGGGTAGGGGTAGCTCCCGTTCTCAGTTCACTTCAAGTGCTGTCTTGAGGTGCATGGTTTACCCACCCTACTGTGACAGTCAGATTGCTGCTTCATTCTTTGCAGGATGAAAGTGTAGTGATGAGTATCTGCATATCTTTCTGGTGTCTTTCCCATGTGTCTGGATGCACCCAGGTTTCTCTAACAGAGTCACTAGAAATGGAATTGCTGGACTGAGGGTCTTCAGCTTTGTCAGGAACTTCTCTTCTGGACTTTACACCTCCTCCAGTGCTGAGAACGGATTACTGTTTGTCCATGCCTTGCTTTAAGCTTTTTTTTTTTTTTTTTTTTTTTTTTTTTTTTTTTTTTGACATTTATTTATTTGAGAGGCAGAGTTACAGAGAGGGAGGCAGAGCGAGAGAGATCTTCCATCCGCTGGTTTACTCCCCAAATGGCTTCAAAAGCCAGAGCTGGGCTGATCCAAATCCAGGAGACAGGAGCTTCTTCTGGGTCTGCCACGTGGGTGCAGGGGCCCAAGGACTCGGGCCATCGTGGAGGGCTGGATCAGAAGTAGAGCAGCCAGGACTTGAACCATATGGGATGCTGGCACTGCAGGCGGCGGCTTTTCCCGCTACGCCGCAGCTCCAGCCCCCTTGCTTTAAGCTTTTAGCCGCCACTTTGAGGTCCGTAGTCTTCAAGGAGGACCAGGAGCAGACGTCCAAGGAAGCAGTGTGTTGTAGAGGCTCTGGATTGGCACATGGAGGCAGACCTGGGCTGCACCTCTTTCACCACCCGTCTTTTCCTGGGTGCTCACTGGGCCACTTCTTGCTGCCTGATTGTTTTCTGTCCTGCCAGAGGCACCCGTGGGCAGTTTCCCCTGCTCCCTGATCCCGGAGAGAACACCTCTGGGGTCCCTGTGTCAGAGCACCGCAGAGAAACAGGAGCAGCAGAGTGCGTGCACAGCAAAGATTCATTTCCAGGAATGGGCTTGCAAGCCTGTGAGGGCTGACGGTCACGGGCCCGGCTGGGAACTCAGGCAGCCACGGCTGCTGCAGTCTCCAAGCGCACGGTCCCCTTTCTCAGGAACACCTCAGGCATGCTCTTAAGACCTTGCAGCTGATTGGATGTGGCCCCGCCACAGTTGTCAAGGGTGACCTCAGTGGTAGATGTTAGCTCAAGTACAAACACCCTCCCAGCCACGCCTGGGTCAAGGTGTGGGTGCGTCGCCAGTACTGCAGCCTTGCTAGTGCCATCAATGCGTGGAACTGACTGCCACAGTCCCCCGTCGACCCCGATGCCAGCTTTAGGGTTGAGGCCAGTGTTTGATCACAGCAAGAAAGCATCCATCTAGTCCAACTTTCTGAAAGTGTTCAAATCAGAAATGGTTGTCGAATTTGGTTGAAGAGCGTTTGCGTGTTCTCCTTCGAGCCTGCGATAATTGGATTTCCTAGCAGTGCTTGCATTCCTGAAATGAGCGCCCTTGATCCGGATACATTATTCTTTGAATGCACTTGTGGGTTCTGTGTGCTTTGCCATCTGTGTTTGTCAGTGTTTTGTGATGACCACTCAGTCGTCCCATCTGCACAGTGGCCTGGGGAGCTTCCTCCTGCAGCTGGCAGCCCATGGACCTCAGCAGAAATGCAGATTTTCGTTATTTATTTATTTATTTATTTGAGAGAGAGAGAGAGAGAGAGAGAGAGAGGTCTCCCATCCGCTAGTTCACTCCCCAGATGGCATCAACAGCTGATCTCATTTTGAGATTCTCAGTTGAAAGGGAAAGGGGATGGGGACGCTGGGTGGTGGGTGGCTCTTGCTGTCTCCGTGCCAGGGTGATCAGCCCTTTTTTATAGAGGAAGGACCTGAAGTTCAGCAAGGGGAGTTCACTTTCCCAGGGTCACACAGCAAGGCTGAGGCAGAGCTATGATGTGAGAGGTCAAGTCCTACAGGTGCCCAGGGAGATGTCCCCAGGGACTCACAATACTACTAGAAGAAGAAATGCTATAGAGTGATGCAGAGCAGTAATAATAAACAACGTGCACTCAGGTCATCCTTGCAGTCACCCTCTGGGGGGGACTCTTCTTATCCCCAATTTGCAGCTGGGCAAACTGAGGCACAGAGAAGTCCAGTGCCTCGCCAGGGTAACCACGTGGCAGGGCCAGGACTTTGGTGCAGTGGTTGAGTTACAGCGCCCTCATTTCTCTCTCTCTCTCTCTCTTTCTCTCTCTTTCCCTCTCTCTCTCTCTCTCTCTCTCTCTCATATTTAAGAGGCAAAGAGAAGCTTCCATTTGCTTTTTCACTCCCCAGATGCCCCCACAATAGCCAGGACTGGGCCAGGCTGAAGCCAGGAGGTAGGAGCTTCATCCTTGTGTCCCACTTGGATGGCAGAAACCCAGGCTCTTGAGCCGCCACCGTTGTTAGCAGGAAGCTGGAGTCAGGAGCCAGAGCCTTGCTTGAACCTAGGCACTCTGATACAGTGTGTGGGCATCACGATTGGCATCTTGACCACTGTGCTAAATGCCTGCCTCTGCACCTACTCTTTTTAAAAAATATTTATTTCATTTATTTGATAAGACAGAGTTACAGGGAGAGGTAGAGACAAAGAGGGAGGTCTTCTGTCCACTGGTTCACTCCCCAAATGGCCACGACAGCCAGAGCTGAGCTGATCCCAAGACAGGAGCCAGGAGCTTCTTCCATATCTCCCACGTGGGTACAGGGGCCCAAGCACTTGGGCCATCCTCTGCTGCTTTCCCTGGTGCGATAGCAGGAAGCTGGATCAGAAATGGAGTAGCATTGAACTGACGTCCATGTGGGATGCCAGGAGCTGCAGACCGGGGCTTCAACACACTGTGCCCCTGCACCTACGCATTTTTCCCTCAGAAACTTTATTTAAGGAATACAAATTTCATGCATTTCGTAAGTACAACTTTAGGAATATAGCAATTCTTCCCACCCACACTTCCACCCCTCTTCCTCCTCCCTCTTCTATTCCCATTCTTATTTTTTACTAAGATCTGTTTTCACTTAACTTTGTATACGTACGATTAACTCTATACTAAATAAATTGTCCAATAAATTATATTAAAAAAAAAAACTGTTCCTCAACAGTCAAGACAAGGGCTGTTCGAAGTCTTTGCATCTTGAAGTGTTAATTTCACTTCTATAGATTACCTTTTAGGTGCTCTGTTAGCTATCACAGATCAGGGAAAACATATGGTATTTGTCTTTTGGGACTGGCTTATTCCACTAAGTATGATGTTTTCCAGTTTTATCCATTTTGTTGCAACTGACCAGATTTCATTTTTATTTTTACTGCTGTGTAGTATTCCATGGTGTACATATCTCATATTCATTCTTCAGTTGACAGGCATTTCGGTTGATTCCATGTCTTATCTATTGTGAATTGAGCTGCAATAAACATGGCAGTACAGGTAACTCTTTCATATGCTGATTTCATTTCCCCTGGGTGGGTTTCCAGGAGTAGGATGGCTGGGTCATATGGTAGGTCTGTATTCAGATTTCTGAGGTATCTCCATGCTGTCGTCCACAGCGGCCATACCAGTGTACCTTCCCACCAACAGTGGATTAGGGTACCATTTTCCCCGCATCCTCGCCAGCATTTGTTGTTTGTTGATTTCTGTCTGAAACCTCATTGTGGTTTTGATTTGCATTTCCTTAACGGCTAGTGATCCTGAGCATTTTTTCATGCGTCTGTTGGCCATTTGGATTTCCTCTTTTGAAAAATGCCTATTTAAGTCCTTTGCCCATTTCTTAGCTGGGTTGTTTTGTTGTTGATGAGTTTATTGATCTCTTTATATATTCTGGTTATTAATCCTTTATCTGTTGCATTGTTTGCAAATACTTTTTCCCATTCTGTCGGTTGCCTCTTCACTTTGCTGAGTGTTTCTTTTGCAGTGCAGAAGCTTCTCAATTTGATGTAATCCCATTTGTCAATTTTGGCTTTGATTGCCTGTGCCTCTGGGGTCTTTTCCAAGAAGTCTTTGCTTGTGCCAGTGTCTTGCCCGGTTTCCTCAATGTTCTCTAATAATTCGTTGGTATCGGGTTGTAGATTTAGGTCTTTAATCCATGTTGAGTGCATTTTCGTGTAAGGTGTAAGGTAGCAGTCTTCATACTTCTGCATGTGGAGATCTGCACCGACACTCTTAACCACTGCACTGCTCCTGCCTGTCTGCCCCCTTCCCTCCCCACTCCTGCAGCCGCCACCCCAGGTGCCACACACGCTCGTTCCCCTGTGTCTCCCTTCAGGTACCTGGCTGTCCCCTCTTCTGTCTCCTGGGTTTGCATGTCATTTTGTTGTTTTGTTTTCCCTTCGTTCCCTGGGAGACTCGCAAAGGCTACATTCTGCCACCAAGGGAACCACAGGGACAGAGCGTGAGCCGGCACCTGGGATTTCCCCACATCCCAGCAGCCTCCACTGGGGGGGGGGGGGCGTCTTGGCGTTACTTATTTACTTATTTATTTATTTACCTATCTATCTGTCTATCTAGTCCTGCCCACTCCACACCCCCCAAGCTGTCGTGCCCCAGTGGGGAAGATGAAAACCGACCACAGACAATGGAGGACAAGGCTCGCCACATGGCCCCCGCAGTTTAATTTCCTTTAATTTATTTTATATTGAACCAAATAATACTGTTTGTTTTTAATGGCAAACACTCAGCAGGGAGGAGGGGCGGCCAGGCCCCCTCCTGGGGAATTAGGAACACAGCTGCTAGTTTAATGCTCCTGCCCTCTCCCACCCTCCTCCTGCGCCCACCCCTGGCGCGGGGGGCCTTGGGAAATCGATTTCCAGGTTGAAAGATGATGCCTTTCAGCAGCTCCCGTGGTCACTGCTGGAGAGCGGGCCTGGCTCCACCCCAGCTGCCGTCATCCCTGTCCCAAGGCCCACCCTTCTCTGGACCTAACTGCAAAGGGGAGGGCGCTGGCCATGGCTGCTCTGGGTGGCCACCCTCCCCTGCCCAGTGCTAAGTGTCTCAGGCAGGCACCGGGAATGAGAGGGGAAATGGAGGAGCCCAGGGGCTGGGCACAGCCAGACCCGAGTGCCTTCAGCTGCCATCCAGTGCCTGGGAGCAGAGTCAAGGCCTGTGCCCCCGACCTGCTGCATTGGAATCTGCATTTTAACCCAACCCCCAGTGACTCCTGCACTTAGGAAAGTTGCAGAGGGCTGGGCAAGAGGAGGCCAAAGGCCCCGGCGTGAGTGCTGCCAGGACACATGACCTCTCCCCTCCTAGCCTCCCTCTGCAGGTGCTCCCTGGACACCAGCAGCGTGCCAGGCGCTGCGCTGGACAGGGGAGCTCCCCATACCTGGGACCTCCTAGCTCAAAGCTCAGGTCCAGGGTGTGGGGGCGGGCAGGGAAGCAGCGACTCCAGGCCCTCTTGGAAAACAGAAGGGGTCTCCAAACCTGCCCCCAGCAAAGTCTTCCTCGAGATGGAAACCACGGAACCCAGTTTCAAGGTCTGGGTGGGAATCAGCCAGGCAACATGAAGCCGACAGGGTTTGCCCAGAGAGGGGCAGCCAGAGCCGTGGCACACAAGTGGGCAACAGTTTGGTGCCTGCGTTTCTCCAGATCCCTCTCAAGCATCTCATTCCGCTGTGCGCAGCGTTGAAGGTGTGCAGTGACTTTCAGAGGAAGGAATGGTGGAGTGCGAGTGCTGGGATGAACTTGCACACGGGGCGAGGCGGGGAGGCCCAAGCGCTTGGCTCCCTGTCCTACCTTTCCAAACCACGGTGTGGGGACACAGCGCAACCCCTGCCCTGGGGCGCTGCAGTGATGCCAGTCATCTCATGCCTTGCCAGCTCAGTGACTGGGGAAGCAGCCCTGGAAGAGTCCAGCGCACCTGGCATTGGGCGGGGGCTGCTGCTCTGTGGGTCTCTGACGCTTGCCCCCACTCGGGTGGTTGGATGGGTTTCTCTGTCAGCCTGTGCAGAAGGTTCCAGAGTGGATGGGCAAAGCTGGGGCACGGGGGTCAGTGGATCTGAGTTGGAATGCCGGTTGTGCTAGTTTGTCAGTATCTCCTCTGGTCATTCCTTGACCCTGTCCGTGCCTCAGTTTCCCCAGCTGTGAAAAAGGAAAGAATGGCTTTTACCTCTCAGGGGTGAGAGGGACTTGTGAGACAAGGTGAAAAGCAGATTGAGGCAGTGCAGGTGGGGTGTGCGTGGTCATTCCTGGCAGCTCAGGGCGCTCTGTGTGTGTCTGGTTTTTCCTTTCTGAGCATTTCCCCCTGGTGACTTCACGTGGAAGGCCCGGCCTTGTTATCCCACGGCTCGGTGGCCCTTTGAGGCTTGGCGGGTCTTGGGCCTGCTTCTTGGGACCCAGAGGTACCAAGGGCAGAGCTTAGAATAGGCCAAAAAGCCGGCACTGCGGCTCAATAGGCTAATCCTCCACCTTGCGGCGCCGGCACACCGGGTTCTAGTCCCGGTCGGGGCACTGGATTCTGTCCCGGTTGCTCCTCTTCCAGGCCAGCTCTCTGCTGTGGCCAGGGAGTGCAGTGGAGGATGGCCCAAGTGCTTGGGCCCTGCACCCCATGGGAGACCAGGAGAAGCACCTGGCTCCTGCCATTGGATCAGCACGGTACAGTCATTGGAGGGTGAACCAACGGTAAAGGAAGACCTTTCTCTCTGTCTCTCTCACTGTCCACTCTGCCTGTCAAAAAAATAAATAAATAAGAATAGGCCAAAAAGGAAAAAAAAATGATGAAATGGTTTTCTTGCTAAGTGCCTATCTGAGCCGGTCCTGGGCTTGGTCTTGGGGCAGCCTGGTTTTGCTGTTACCTGTGCATCCTCAGACAAGTTCATGGCTTTGAGTGCCCTGTCTGCCCCTGTGACGGTACAGGCTAAGTATCTTAGCCAAAATGCTAGGGGCCAGAAGTGTTTCTTCTGACTTCAGCAATTTTGATTCGCAACCACTGGCATGGAGTATCCATTGAGCACCGATAATTTGAAAATCTGCCCCACAATGCTCTGCTCTCTGGTTACGGATGTTCAGCCTGTCTTACCCTCCCCAGGAGGGCTCCGTGAGGGTGAGAAGGGTTGGTGCAGTTTCCAGGGCCTGCTTGGTCTTAGCTGTTGGGATACCACCTGACCGTGCCTTCAGGGGCCTGCAGGAAAGGGAGGGAGGAGGAGGGAGACCCAGAAGAACAGGGGCGCACAGAGGGAGAGGGCCCTGGGACACGGAGCCCTGGTCTCTGCTGTGTGCTTATTCCTGGTGCCTGGCGCACCGCAGCCCCTCACAGGTGGGTGCCGAGGGACTGCAGCAGAGGCAGGGCATGACAGGGGAGAAGGGCCCTGTTTTGTGTCCCTGCAGCTAGACCAGGTCACGGCAGGGCTCTGGGGCTTCCTGGTACCCGGAGCAGCCCCGTCTGCACACTGCGGGTGGCAGGGGATGGAGTCCCTGCGGCCAGGCCTCGGTGTCTGGGGCTGTTCTGTTTAAGAGGAGAAAGTCTTTGAGTACCTCGTCCACAGTCCTGCAGCCTGCCAGCGATGTTCAGAGGGGTGTCCTCTAGGTCTCTTCCAGCTCACACCCTTTCCTTCACTTGCCAGATTTTTTTTTTAATATTTATTTATTTAATTTGAAAGTTACACAGAGAAGGAGAGGCAGAGAGAGAGAGAGAGAGAGAGAGAGAGAGAGAGAGAGAGGTCTTCCGTCCACCGGTTCACTCCCCAACTGGCCGTAACAGCCAGAGCTGCACCCATCCGAAGTCAGGAGCCAGGAGCTTCCTCTGGGGCTCCCACGTGGGTGCAGGGGCCCAAGCACTTGGGCCACCTTCTGCTGCTTTCCCAGGCCACAGCAGAGAGCTGGATGAGAAGTGGAGCAGCCAGGATTTGAACCCACATGGGATGGTGCCCACATGGGATGCTGGCACTGCAGGCGGTGGCTTTACCCGCTGCGCCACAGCGCCAGTCTCCACTTGCCAGGTGTTTTGAACTTCACTTAGCTCCCACCTGCCACCCCCAGACTGTGCCCTTCTCTTATTCCCTCTGCTGGAAACGCCATCTCCCTGGCCCCTCAGCCCTGTCTGGCTTACTCTGATCACCCTATCATCCTGGGGTCTCTGTTTAGATGTCACTTTCACTGGGAAGCCTGCCCTCACCTGGCCCCAGGTGGGATTGGGTGACTCACCTGTGTGCTTCCACGGCCCCTAGGCTACTTCTGTTTTGAATGCATCACGCGATGTTGTGATTGCTGGGTTTCTGCCCCACTAGACTTCACGTGCAGAGAACAGGAACCAGGTCTCTTGAACGTTTTGTCTCATCCCCAGTATGGCACATGGCACAGAGTAGGTGCTCCAGTCACCCATGCTGGGACTAAGGGATGGCAGTGTTGCACAGGTACAGTGTGTTGGCTGTCTTGAATTTCTTGATTTTTAAACGGGAGACCCTGAATTCTTACGTTCTACACTGGGCGTCACACATGCGGGTGACAGATTCAGTCTGAGGGGTGGCCAGGACCACAGCAGCCAGGGAGTGGCCTCTTCCCGTTGTGCCACGGAAACCAGCCCATCCGGGATGCCCCAGCCGTTCCATCTGGCCGCTGTCCTAGCGACAGCAGTAATTCTCTCTTCCCTGTAGCAGTTTCCTATGGCTACGGTAACTAATTACCCGACCTTTGCGGCTTCAAAACCCCATGGTTTTATTATCTTGCAGTTCTGGGGGTCACAAGTGTCACTGAGCTGAAATCAGCGTGGCAGCAGGGCGGCCCCTTCTGGCACTCCAGGGGAGAAGCCGCTTCCTTCCTTGCAGTGGAGGAAACTGAGGCTGAGACCCCCAGCTGGGGCGGGGGGCTATCTAGTTGGAAGCTCCGGGCTCCCGGCCACTAGGAAAGGAGGCCCTTCCGTCCATCTCTGTCTCCCTCCTGCCCCTTGCACGTCCCCCCACAAGCCCAATCCCTGGTGCTTTTCAAGGTAGCCAGGCACCGGCAGTTACAGCCCAGAGCATGTGTGCCCATCGCAGCTGACACGGGGACAGATAAGCACATCCATCCAACTGGGACCCGGACAGAGGGACGAGGCCGCCCTTCCAACCGCTAACAGGGTCCCAGGCCACTTAATCATCAACATCTTATAATTAGGCCTCTCCTGGGTGCCACAGAGCGGGGCCCTGTGCTACAGAGGCTGTGCTGCACAGCTGCCAGGCCACGTGGCAGGGCCCTTCCAGCTCATGGGCCCAGGCTCTGAGAACAAGGGAACCGTGGCCAATGAAACCAGGAGCCCGACTGCTGCTGCTGACGGCCAGAGTTCTCTACCCAGCCTGGCAGTTCCTGCGGGGCCTCGGCCTGGCCCCAGGGATTCCCGTCAGCCACCCCTGGGGCCGGAGCGCCAGAGCCTGATCCCAGCCCCAGCCGCTGGCACGCTCTCTGGCCTCCTCCTCATCTGGCCCCGGAAGCCAGAAGAGCAGACTGTGTAGGAGGTTGGGGGCAGGAGGGAGAGAGAGACACCCCCTTTTGTGGGCTCTGGTCTTTAGCAATGAGTGTCCAGTCACCAGGAGGCAGATGTGGCCGCGGGTCAGAGCAGCCAAGCCGACACCAGACAGGCCTGGATTCCAGATCCCAAATCTCTCAGGCCTTAAGCAGAATGATGACCCTCTCTGAAACTAAGGGTCAGTGTTCCTCATCCACGAACTGGGGGGAATCGTTTGTCCTGTCCCTGGGGATGTTACCATCAACTGAGAAAATAGCAAGCAAATTTTCAGCTAATGGCTTATTTTAAATAACATATGTAAGGATTAAAAAATAACTAATACCTACGTACCCAGCTATTTTTATAAAAAAATTTGGGGGGGGGTGTTGGAGGTAGAATCAGAGGTAGAATCAGAGGCTTGCCGGTGCTGCAGTGAACTTGGATTGTAGAGGCCCTGAGCAAGCGCCGGAGCAAAGGACGTGTACCAAGGGGCTTGCACTGCCTAAAGCCTGCGGATGACGGTCAGCACTGGCCACTAGCCTGAGCCACCAACTCTGCATTCATTCCAAAAAAAAAAAAAAATTTATACGTTTTAAGTATGTACTGTATGCTAGGCACTGGGTGTTGTAAAGATGACAGTGAATGAAACACGCCAACCCAAACAGACAGGGTCCCTGCCTCCCTGGGGGGATCACCAGTAACCACACACACAAAACTCAGACTGCCAGAAGCCTAGGAAGTAAAACTAAACAGAGGCCATGGAGGGTTCCTTTGGTAAACAGGAAGGCTTTCGCGTGGACTTGACACTGAGCCTAAACCGCTGCTCCCTCGCCACGTGGCTTTGATTCAAGGAAGCCTCATCCTCGCCTCTGCAAAGTGGCCGGGAAGTAACGCCCTGCCCCATGCGCCTTCGGGGACAGGCGCTGACCGGTGCCAGGGCGCGGTGAGCTCTCCCCTTCCAGCTGCTTTGACGCGTGGGGCCGGGAGGGCTGCTGGCCGGCGTCTTTTTCAGGGTACCAGTGTCTGCTGTAGGGTCAAGGGCACCTGGTACAAACCCCCGCTCCGCAGCGAGTCACTCGCCCCTGCGGACCCGCCGTGTGGAACGGCCCGTGCAATCCCCCTCCGGTGGGGCAGGGACCCGAAACACTAACTGCCCAGTGTCTCGTGGGCGCCTGGCCAGTGTGGCCGCGGCCGCTGTTCTCCCGGGAGCAGGGAGAGGCTGCTGCAGAGGTCTGGGGTGCAGGAAGGGAGTCGGAGTGACGGGCCTCTGCCCTGCGGGGGCACCCCGGCTCCCTCGTCTGGGAGACAGGGCCGAGAGCTGTGTCCCCTCGCACGGCCCGTCAGGTAGGTCGTGTCCACGCACCTCGGGGTTCACGGAGCGCGCAGCCACGGCGGTCACCCTCTGCTGGCCTTAGGGGCGACCTGTTAGCAAACAAGGGCGGGAGAGGGCGGACCCAGAGGCGTAAAAGAACAGCAAAGGTGGCTTTGGCCCTCCATGCGGGGAGGCCTGAGGGCCGGGGGCCGGGGGCTCGGTGTCCGGAGGCGCCGGGAGCCCGCGGCGCGGGGCTGTGACCTCATCGGCCGGCGCCGTCCCGCGGGGCCATGAGATCATGAGATGCCGGCGCTCGCCTAGGAGTCGATATGTTGGGAGCGCGGGGACAGCCGGCCGCCGGCTGAGGTGATCTCATCCCGGCCCGGGGGAGGAGGAGGAGGAGGAGGAGGAGGAGGAGGTAGGCGGCCCACCCCGCCCGCGCCGCCGGCCGGTGACGTCACCGCGGCGCCCGTTGCCAGGCAACGCACGCCCCCTGGACGCCGTCCCCGCCGCGGGCCCGCCCTCCACCGACAGCGCGCTCCTCCGTCTCCTGTTTTATCTTTAATTGAGGCGCGACCTTGTATGGCAAAGGGCCTAGGTGTGAGGATTGCACTCGGGCGGTTTCCACACACTGTGGCCGTGCAGGTCCGCGCACCAGCACAGCCGCGCAGGGCAGAGGTCTGGAGCCAGTCAGTGGCCGTGGCCGGCCTCGCGGACTTTGGGAAGCGGGCTACTCAGCGCAGGGCGCGCGCCCAGTGGTCGCTTGGGCGCTGTGGGTGCGCCCTGGGTGCGGGGCTGCCGCACCGCTCTGCTCTCTGTGTGCAGGAGACAGACGCTTTAGTCTCCTGTGTGTGTCTCGCGCGCTCTGCACATCTCAGTCCAGGGCCCGGCAGCCGTGTGTGCCCACGATGTCGCCAGCGCTGACGTTCAGAGGCAAAGGCACCCGATCCTCTGTCATCGCCCCTCTCCAGGCCCCCCTCATCCCTCGCCCCCACCCCCACGCCCCGCTGTTTCTCTCCTGTTCCTCGGAGTGCCGCAAAGCAGCCGCTGGGAAGTCAGGACGGGTTGGAATCCTGGCTCTCACACTGTCGGGCAACTCGACCGCGTGCTCCGTGGCTCTGAGCCGGGTTCCTCCCCTGTCACCTGGGGCGGATAAGAACCAGTCGCTCTCTGGGGGCTGTCAGCTTGGGGGCAGCACGCAGGAAGTGTGAGCTCAACAGAAACTCCCAGCTCACCAGCCCTGGCCCGTGCCCTTCCCTCTGCAGGTTTCATCTCTTGCCCATCCTGTGATCCCCTCCCTTGTTTGGCCTTCTGCTTTGGTCTTCCTTCCGCTGCCTCTGGGTTGGAGCTTTCGCACCTGACGAGTGGGATTGGTCAGGGCCACCCACAGGTTCCCCTCCCTCTCCGCCCCCTTGCCCTTCCTTCTAGCTCCTTCTGGCCTGGAACTCCATCTTCCCTCCCGCCTGAAGGCCCGCTCTCCTGCCCGGCTTCTCCCTCCTCCCCTGCATTCCCCCTCCACTGCCTTTCCACCCACAGCTGCCACGTCCACACTGCTGTCCGCCACTGCTCCTGGCCACACCTGTGCTTAGCCCTCACACCCCCCCCCCCATCCCTTTCCCAGCCTTTTCTACACAAGGAAGACCCCGCTGGCCCCTGTGCTCAACAGCTCAGCCCCTCAGAGGTCTCAGCTTTGGGGCTGTTTTGTTCTGAAAGGCTCTGTTGCCTCTGTCCCCATAGCCTTGTGATCATAAAAGACGTGCAGGCTACCTTCCCAGGAAAACAAGCCTTTGTTGTCGGTCCCTGGTGGGGCCCATCCTGCCCATGCCGGAGCAGGAAGCGTGGTCCATTCCCCTGTGCAGTGGAGAACTGAGCTGCAGTCCAAGGGCCCTTTGCTCTTGAACACGCAGGGGCCTCTGGTCCAAAAGGCTGCCAGCATTTCCTGCTTGTCTTCCCCACGTTGAAGGAGGGCATCGACATACAGGAGCTGTTTATCCCCTGTGTGGCACCGCCCCTGCCCCCTCCATGCTTCCAATCACAGGCAGGGTACCCAGCCCATACCATGGCCATGTGACCAGGCCTGACCAGAGAACCTGATGGCCCCAGATGCCCTTCCAGCTCAGTCTCAAAGCGGCCACTTGACTCCAAGACTTGCTGGTCCCTGTGGTAAATGAGCCCAGGGAGGAATGTGGGTGCCTTGTGGCTTGGGTCTGACAGTGGCCATCTTTCCTACCGGATACAGGTGAGCCAGCCCTCTCCTGCCAGCCCTGTTACCTGATCTCTTGGTGCCTCTGATTTTCCCCATCTGTAGAAATGGGAATGTTGCTGGCACCTGCTCGTGGTTCTGGGCGCAGAGGGGGCCTGGCACTCAGAGCTGAGTCATCACCACGGTCCCCACTGTGATTCCCACCTGCAGAGGGTCTGTGCTTGGCGGAAGAGCATGGGCTTACACATCGAGAGGGGACAATCTGAATTGAGATTTGGAGAAGCCACAGAAATAGACACTTAAAAAAAAAAAAAGATTTACTTACTTATTT
The DNA here is from genome assembly GCF_964237555.1 of Oryctolagus cuniculus. Lineage (NCBI taxonomy): Eukaryota > Metazoa > Chordata > Mammalia > Lagomorpha > Leporidae > Oryctolagus > Oryctolagus cuniculus. Next base: position 13,213,654 of record NC_091452.1, read on the forward strand.
GAAAAGAGTTAGAGAGGCCGGCGCCGCGGCTCACTAGGCTAATCCTCCACCTAGCGGCGCCGGTACACCAGGTTCTAGTCCCAGTTGGGGCGCCAGATTCTGTCCCGGTTGCCCCTCTTCCAGGCCAGCTCTCTGCTGTGGCCAGGGAGTGCAGTGGAGGATGGCCCAAGTGCTTGGGCCCTGCACCCCATGGGAGACCAGGAAAAGCACCTGGCTCCTGGCTCCTGCCATCGGATCAGCGCGGTGCGCCGGCCGCAGCGCGCTGGCCGCGGCGGCCATTGGAGGGTGAACCAACGGCAAAAGGAAGACCTTTCTCTCTGTCTCTCTCTCTCTCACTGTCCACTCTGCCTGTCAAAAAAAAAAAAAAAAGAGTTAGAGAGAGGGAGAGACAGAGAGATCTTCCACCTCCTGGTACACTTCCCAGATGGCCACAAAAGCCAGAAATGAGGAGCTTCTTCTGGGTCTCCCACATGAGTGGCAGGGGCCCAAACACTTGGTCTATCTTTTGCTGCTTTCCCAGGCCATTAGCAAGGAACTGGATCAGAAGTGCAGAGGCCCAGACTCAAACCAGAGCCCATATAGGACACCGGCATCCCAGGCAGTGCCTTTACCTGCAATGCCACAGTGCCAGCCTGAAATAAAAATCCTTGACTGTGGGGAGCAACTGAGACTAGACTAAGTTACTGGAATTAAGACTTATTCTCTGCATCTGCTCTCCCACAATATGGCGCTGGGGAGGAGTAAACTTCTACGCAGCTGCCTCCAGTTCGACCAATAACCTGCAGGAGCTGATCCTGCTCCTGATTGGAGGAGAGCAGCGTGCTCGGCGTGTGGGTAGCGGAGTTGGGATTGGTGGAAGAGGACTATAAAGGAGGAGAGAGACAACATGCACCAAGAACACCTGAAGGAACATCCGGATAACATCTGAGCAGCCCCCGAGAGAGCCGGCCGGCGGTGTGCCGCTCCCCCGCGGAAGCGGGGAAAGCGGCTGGGGTGTGTGTGTGTGTGTGGAGGGGCCGGCAGCTAACCCGGGTCGGCGTCGTTCCTCCACGAATGAAGGAACGGCAGCTAACCCGGGAAGGGCCGAGCAGACAAAAGAACAGCGCAGGGTCCAGTGTCGCTCCTCCCCAAATGGGGGAGCGACACTTGACTACATCACTTGATCTGCACATCCTGGTTACACTCGAAGCCAGAGCCCTGCCTCCCCATCATGCGACCTAACGTGTTTGCGTCTTTGCGTCAAGCTAGTTCAAGTCAGCTTTCCGTCACTTACAACCAGAAGTGACACTGGTAACCGTTTTAACAGTGGCTGGAGGCCCAGAGTGTCACCGCTGGGTCCACAGCTGCATCGCACAGAACACTGAGGCCCAGAGGCAGATAGTAGGTGGCCCTTGCCACCCAGCTGCAAAGGAGGCACACCTTGCCCTGTGGCTTCACTCGCCGCACTCGTAGCACTGTCTTCACGTTAGCGACGAGGACCCCCGATAGTCAGCTCTTCCCATTCTGCTCTTCTGGGCCTCAACTCCTTCAGCCTCCTCGGGAGGGACTTCCACCAACCCCCTTTTACCAACGGAGAATCGGAGGCACAAAAGGGTAGAGGAACTTCCCCAGGAACTCAGCAAGAGACGGAATCAGAGTTCAGGCCCAGGTCACCTGAGCCCCAAGGTCACACCCTGCACCCTGGTACTTGCTGGAAGAGGCGGGGCTGAGCCTTGCACCCAGGCTGCTGTCCACGTCTGGCCTACACTGCTCGTCTTTCCCACGGCTGCGTGCCCAGCACAGCAGTCACTGGTCAGTCCTCCCCTTCCCTTAGCCTTGTCCCGTTCCCAAATGTTGCTAATGTGCAGACTCCTGGTCCCCAGGAGCTTCTAGAACCCTGCCTGCGGGAAGCCTCCCTGTGTGAACCACAAGGTCATTTAGTCTACTCATTTATTCATTCAACAAACATTTGTTAGTTACCCATAAGGGCCAATCTTTCTGTAGTAGCTAAGATTCCAGCCAACTAGAACCGGTGTGCTGTGGTGTAGTGGGCAAAGCCATCGCCTGCAGTGCTGGCATCCCATAGAGACACCAGTTTAAGACCCGTCTGCTCCACTTCCAATCCTGCTCCTTGCTAATGTGCCTGGGAAAGCAGTAGAAGATGCCCCAAGTGCTTGGGCCCCTGCACCCACGTGGGAGACCCAGAAGAAGCTCCTGGTTTAGGATCAGCTCAGCCCTGGCTATTGCAGCCCTTTGGGTAGTGAACCGGAGGATAGACCTCTTTCTGTCTCTACCTCTCTCTGTGTAACTCTGTCTTTCAAATAAATGAAATAAACGTTTAAAATGAAGTTATCAAGAGAGGCTGTGATGTATAACAGAGGGACATGGGTGGGTTCTGTGCAAACATCAGGTCATTTTATATCAGGGACTTGCATGTGCACAGGTTTTGGCATCTGGGGGTTCTGGAACCAGTCTCTGTGGGCACTAAGGGAGAGCTGGACCTTGGGTATTGGGGCTTCAGTGTATGAATTGGGATGGGAGGAGACATTCAGTCCACAACGCCAGCTATGTGTTGTTGTTTTTTTAACCATTTTTTTTTTAAATATTTATTTGACAGAGTTAGAGAGACAGAGAGAAAGGTCTTCCTTCTGTTGGTTCACCCCCAAAACGGCTGCTACGGCCAGAGCTGCACCGATCCGAAGCCAGGAGCCAGGTGCTTCCTCCTGGTCTCCCATGCGGGTGCAGGGCCCAAGCACTTGGACCATCCTCCACTGCCCTCCTGGGCCACAGCAGAGAGCTGGACTGGAAGAGGAGCAACCGGGACAGAATCCGGTGCCCATATGGGATGCTGGCGCCACATGCAGAGTATTAACCAAGTGAGCCAAGGTGCCAGCCCTGCTACGTGGTCTTAAATAAGTACTCTAGTACGATTTTTTTTTTCTGGCTTAAAACTACAATCATTTTATCATCTCTCTATTCTGAGGCCCAGGGAGTTGAGTCAGGGCCATGGGGCCAGCTCATCCCTCTCCTACTTGGCCTCTGCTGGGGCTGGACCACCCAAGACAGTGTCATGGCTCCCAGGTGTCTGTCTCAGCTGGAGTGGCTCACGTAGTTTCTGTATGTGCCTCTGAGTTCTCACAGTGGGCTGAATCCCGCGCTTCTCCTCCTCCTTGCCATCTCGGAGCCATTTCTCCACGTGGCCTCTTCCCCTGGCCTCTCCTTGTAGCCTGGGTTTCTCCCACCAGGCAGGAGGAAGGTAGCCGTGGCTGCTGGATCGCCAGGCCTGGGCCTGGAGCCTCAGAGGTCTCTTCTGCCTGCATCCCAATGTCCCTTGGTTCTGTGAACCTCCTGTTTCTCCTCTCGAAACTACAGTGAAAACAGCATAGTGCTCATATTCCTTGCTATGCGTCCTTCATCCAACAGCTAGCGAGTGTCTGATTATGTCTCGCCCATCCTTCTTCCCCACGATCCCTCTAGTCGTCTGTCCCGTCTGCGTTCACACAAATTCTTTGTTCCCTTCGTGTGCTGCTCAGCACCCACTCTCCCTCACCTGCCACCCCTTGTGGGGCCAGCCCTCTGCTGATTCCTGGTTCCCCACTTCACTCTTCCCACCCCGTCCTGGCAGAGAGGAATAGACTCTGCCCCATCACCAGAGTCCATGCGGGGAGCCAGCAGTGGCCCAGCGCCGCCTGTGACAGTGGCTCCCGTCCCCCGTGTGCCTCCTACTTGGACAGTTCTCCTGGCTCGCCCACACCCCAGAGAAGCCCACATTCCGTTTGGTGGAATTCCGAAACGACTCAGGGAGCGAGGACGTCCCTGGGAAATGCCCCGTTCTCCCCGGGGGTTTGGTGTCCCCCTCAGAGCGCCCCTGCCCCCGCAGCTAACTGCTGTCTCATCACTGCCCTGCGTCTTCCGGGACATGCGTGCTCGCTCGGGAGCAGTTCTGTCTGCAGCGTTCCACAGCGAGGGGTCGGGAAGCTAATGCGAGGAAGAGGGTAGACTCTCTAGCTTCACGGGCGCAGCGAGCACCCGCCGTGTGCTGGGTGCTGGGGAACACCCACAGCCAAGGTTCCTCCTTCACCTCGGGCCGGCGGGGAACACGCCTTCCTCCCTCGTCCTGCTCATCCACGCAAGCGCTGCTGCTCGGGCTTGACCTTGCACTCATCCTCTGGGGACCTTGTGGAGCTCGAGTCCTCGGGTGAGGCCCGAGACCCTGAATTCCTGCTTGCCCGCACTCGGCCATCGCTGATGCTTTGTGCATGGGCCGCACTTTGGGTCTCAAGGCTTTGAAGATGGCTCAGATGAAACCTTCTCTTAGAAGACTTTCCTGCTCAGACCCCGTCTGAAACCCGCCCGTGCTTACCTCTAGCAGAGTTCTGCCTCACTGTGCGGCAGTAGCTGCTTAGTGATGGTCTTCCTCGTTGGAGAGTGAGTTTCCCGAGAACAGGGATGAAATGTCACTGTCTGATACAGAGAAAGTGTCTAGAAATCGGAGGGAGGGAGGGAGGGAGGGAGGTGGGCAGATGGATGGATGGAAGGAAGGACGGGAGAGAGGGAGGAAAGGTGGATGGACGGACGTTTCACTCCTTCTGTCTGGGAGTATACTGAACCCAGGGAGGAGTGACAAGAGCAGGTTAAAGGTGTAGGCTGGGAGAGATCGGGCTGTTGGTCCAGGATGAGAGGGAACACACGAGAGTTGAACGATCCGAGTGGGAGCAATTCGGGAGACGGAGGAAAGCGTGGGGCAGTGAGGTTGAATGAATCAGGAAGGCAAAGTTTGTCGGAGAGTCGGGGCCTCCTGTGAAGACTGGGCAAGGGGGCGGGCAGGGAGCCATGGCCCTTGTCGCCCACTTAGCTGCCGTCCTCTGGCCACGGACAACAAGCGTGACAGCATTTCTGGTCTCCGGTCACCCCACCTGCCACGGGTTCCGGAGGGAAAGCAGGAATGGCCCTCCAGAGGATGTTTCTGGGGGCCAGGGACTGGTGGGCGTCAGGTGGGGAGGGGCGAGCCCTCTGGAAATGGCCAGACGGTCACAAGGTGAAAGTGAGCGGGAGACTGGTACCCTTCCCTAGTCCTTGGCCGTGTGCGTACATCTGCTTTGAGAGGTGTCCTCCCAGTGGCCATCGGGATGGAATATAAAGGGTGGCTGCCCAGTACCCACGTGGCACGCACTGGGCACTTTGTAACTAATGAAACACCTCACCTGCTCAGTACAAAAACCAACGAAGAGGAACAGAAAGATGCTGTGTGCTGTTGCAGGCCTTCTCCCTGACTTTCCTGGGTACAAGTCCTCCAGGTTCCCCGAATCTCTGCCTGAGAACTTGGGTCCAACCCTGGACTAGGAAACAGATGTTAGTGGGGTACCTGGGAACTAGTGGGGTACCTGGGAACATCTGAGTGAGGTCTGTGGTTTAGTTAACAATACCAGTATCCATGTTAATGTCCTGGCTTTGTTCATTAGCAATGTCAGTTATACTGCTGTCAACCTTAGGGGGAGCTGCATGAGAGCTCTAAGTCTAAAATTATTTCAAAATCTAAAGTTAAAAAAGAAGTCATCCTTGTGAAGCGTATCTTTTATTAAGATTTACTTATTTTGTTGGAAAGGCAGAGTGACAGAGACAGACAGGCATCGTCCATCTGTTGGTTCACCTGCCAAATGGTCACAATGGCTGGGGCTGGGCCAAGGTAAAGCCAGGAGGCTGGAGCCTCATCCAGGTGGGTGGCAGGGGCCCAAGCACTTGGGCCATCTTCTGCTGCCTTCCCAGGCACATTCGCAGGGAGCTGGATTAGAAATGAAACAGCCAGGCCAGCGCCGCGGCTCACTAGGCTAATCCTCCACCTTGCGGCGCCGGCACACCGGGTTCTAGTCCCGGTCGGGGTACCGGATTCTGTCCCAGTTGCCCCTCTTCCAGGCCAGCTCTCTGCTGTGGCCAGGGAGTGCAGTGGAGGATGACCCAAGTGCTTGGGCCCTGCACCCATGGGAGACCAGGAGAAGTACCTGGCTCCTGCCATCGGATCAGCGTGGTGCGCCGGCCGCAGCGCGCCAGCCCTGGCGGCCATTGGAGGGTGAACCAACGGCAAAGGAAGACCTTTCTCTCTGTCTCTCTCTCTCACTGTCCACTCTGCCTGTCAAAAAAAAAAAAAAAATGAAACAGCACCCACAGGGGATGCCAGTGATGTGAGTGGCAGCTGAATCCACAATGCTGGCCCCTGTGTGTTTGCTATAATCAAGGTTGAAGTATCATTTAATACGATACACAGATTTGGTGGCACATATTTCAGTGAGTTTAAGCAAATGTTCCTATATAGCCAGTATCCTGATTAAGATCTTTCTATCAGTGTCCAGAGTTCCCTGATGCCCCCTTGCAGGAAGTCTGCCCTGCCTCTCAGTGTAGACAACCACTGATCTGATGTTTAAAATAAGTTTATTCATTCATCCTTTCACTCATCGAGGGAGGGAGGAGGGAGGACGAAGGGAGGGAGAGAGAGAGACGGACAGACAGACAGACAGAATCTCCAATCTGCTGATTCGCTCCCCCAGTGCCCACAGTCACCAGGCCTGGGCTAGGCTGAAGCCAGGAGCCAGAAACTCAGTCCAAGTTGCTGATGTGATTTCTCTCTCCCCAGGTTAGGGGCCCCTGTTCCAGGACTCCCTACGAACCAGAATTAGACGATGTGCGCCCCTTTGTCCCTGTCTGCTCAGGTTGCACGTGGTGTCTGTGAGAGTCACCCACTTTGCTGTGAAGCAGGCTTCTGTTGATTTTTGTTCTCGAGTAGATCCTATGGTGTAAATGTGCTACAGTGTGCTCGTGTGTGTTCTCCCACTGATGCACATTCAGGTTTTCAGTTTGCGATTTTATGATCCAAGCTGCTGAGGACCCTGGTGTGCAGGAGGACGTGCGCCCCCATTTCTCCTGGGTAAACACGGTCTCACCATGCAAGTCGGTGTGACTTGGACACAGCAGAGCAGCTCCATTTTGCAGCATAGGCCACAGGAAGCTCAAGGGACTTGCGCCAGGGCAGAGGAGAAAGGACAGTTGACCCTGTCCCCACGTGCAACGTCGGGTGCTTTTCCTCTTCCTCTCACTTGCTCCTGAAAGACGCCCCCAAGGCTGGAAGTCGGGGTTCCCATCCTGCAGACTAGGACACTGAGGCTCGTGAACCTACAGCAGATGAGGCAGTGGGCAGACCCAAGTCCATGTTCTCTGCCCAGGGAAAATCCGTCGTGTTCTTGGAGACGGCAGGTGATGGGGCCGGGAGGGTCGCCCAACTCCCTGCTCTCAGCCTCGGCCTCGTGGTCTGGCCTTACCTGCATCTGCCTCCCTTAGGGTGGTCACCTGTGATGTCTGAGTCAGCCCTCTAGGGGGGAGGGGGGAGCGGGTGCAGGGACAGGGACTATCTGTCCACATGGGGCTCTGAGTCTTCCAGGCTGCAGAGAGAACCGGGGAGTGACCCACGCTCCCGCCCTCTGCCACAGGCATCCCTTCGCCCTCCCTGACCTGGGCCCTGTGATCTGGGCTGGCGAGCAGTGGTCGAGGGATGTAAGCAGGGCGTCTCCCTGGCCCCATCGCAGCCCTGTCAGAGCTGCCTCGTGTGCTCCCCAGAGTCCGTGAATGAGTGGTCCGTGTGAGGCTGCTCGGCACGGTCCTCCCAGACGATGACGGGCCGTCCGGCCATCCGTGTGCTTGCAGGGGAAGTTCTACCTGGTCATCGAGGAGCTGAGCCAGCTCTTGCGCTCCCTGGTCCCCATCCAGCTGTGGTACAAGTACATCATGGGGGACGACGCCTCCAACAGCTACTTCCTGGGAGGGGTCTTGATCGTCCTCTACAGCCTCTGCAAGGTGAGGTGGCCATGGGAGGGCGGCTCGTGCACTCAGCAGGCCTGCCGAGGGCCCTCTGGGAGCCTGGAATCCCCATGCTAATGCTTGTGTAATTGATGCAAAATGTACGGAACACACAACTAACCACTTATCATGCGAAGTGTAGATTGCAGTGGCACTTAGTGTCGTGCAGCCAACACCTCTGCCTAGGGTATGTTCATCTCCCCGGAAGGAAGCCCTGGGCCCCGTAAGCAGCCACTCCTCACTCCCCGCCCCCACTCCTCTTCCCCAGCTCATGGCAGCCACCTAGCCACTCTGTTTCTGAATTAACCTACTCTGAATGCTTTTATGAAAACAGTCTTACAATGTCAGACTGTTGGTGTCGCCTTCTTTCATTTAGCATAACATCCTCGCAGTTCATCCACTTTGTAGCTTATTTAAATTTTGCTGTGTATTTATTTAAGAGACAGAGAGAGATAGGCAGAGTACTCCCATCCACGGGTTCACTCCCCAGATGCCCGCAACCACTGAGGCTAGGTTGGGGCGGAAGCTGGAAGCTGGGAACCCAGTCTGGGTGCCACATGTGCGGCAGGGACCCAAGTACTTGAGCCATTACCTGCTGCCTCTCAGAGTCTGCTGTCACAGGGAGCTGGAGTCAGGAGCCATAGCCAGGGGCTGAACCACGGTACTGTGAGGGAGGACATGGGCATCTTTTTCTTTTAACATGTATTTATCTGTTTAAAAGGTGGAGTTATGGAGAGGGGGAGGCAGAGAGAAAGTCTTCCATCTGCTGGTTCACTCCCCAAATGGCTACAATAGCCTGGGCTGGGCCAGACTGAAGCCAGGAGACAGGCGCTGCATCCAGTTCTCCCTTGTGGGTGCAGGGACTCAAGGACTTGGGCCATCTGCTGCTGCTTTCCCAGGTATGTTAGCAGGGAACTGGATCAGAAGTGGAGCAGCTGGAACTTGAACTGGCACCCGTATGGGATACCGACACTGCAGACAGTGGCTTAATCCGCTACAGCACAATGCTGGCCCCAGACATGGGCATCTTAACACCCGCTGCGTCAGTACTTACGATGGCTCGAGCCCCCTTGTCTCTTGCCTGTGAAGCTCACCGTTCTACTGTCCTTTGACATTTCATTTTCACAGCAGCCGTTCGACAAGCACTGTTATTACTTCCATTTTATAGTCAGGGAAACTGAGGCTTGGAGAGGTAAAGTTACTTGCCCAGTCCCACTCAGCTAGAGACGACAGAACACAGCATCAGACCCAGGCAGGCTGCCTTCAGAGCTGGAGGTGTTAACCACCTGCCACTGAACCGCCAGTGCTTTACTTTCATCGTTAGTTCAGATCCTGGGTTTTTTCCCAAAAATAACAGCGTCTACCAGACAGACATTTGACTTGCTGCTGAAGACACCCACATCTCATATTGGAGTCCTTGAGTTCAGGACCCACCTCTGGCTCCGACTCCAGCTTCCTGCTCATGCAGACCCTGGGAGGCAGTGGAGATGGCTCAAGTCATTGGGCTCCTGCCACCCACATAGCAGACTTGGACTGAGTTCCCAGCTGCTGGCTTTGGATTCAGTCTGTTATTGTGGCATTTGTGGACTGAACCAGTAGATTAGACAACCCCCAACCCCCTCCCCCCATATAGAAACTTTAAAAGTACATCCTCCTTGGGGCTGGCGCTGTGGCATAGGGGTAAAGCTGCCGCCTGCAGCGCCAGCATCCCATATGGGCGCCGTTTCAAGTCCAGGCTGCTCCACTTCCAATCCAGCTCTCTGCTGTGGCCTGGGAAAGCAGTGGAGGATGGCCCAGGTTCTTGGGCCCCCACACCCACGTGGGAGACCCGGAGGAAGCTCCTGGCTCCTGGCTTCAGGTCAGGGCAGTTGCGGCCAGGGCAGCCACTTGGAGAGTGAACCGGCGGATGGAAGACCTCTCTCTCTCTGCCTCTCCTCTCTCTGTGTAACTCTTACATTCTCCTCTTTCTTTATTCCTGACTGGAGTGACTCCTAGGGGAAGGGATGTATTCTGTGTTCCTTTCCCCAGCAGGTGCAGCCGTGCAGTGTCGGTCACTGGGGCTTAGCCTGCTTGCTGATTCTGATTAACTGGCAGTGGCTGACTGGAGTGCTAGATGGGTCTGGCTGGGCTCAATGGAATACTTCTGTGATTGATTAGCAATGCCTGCCCTGGCCTCAGGGGTGGAGAAAGGCAGTGTGTGTGCCATTTCTTGGCTGTCCTGGCCTAGGGGAGACTGTTGCTATCAGACAGCAAAACAAAGGCTAAGCAAAACTAATGGGAATGAAGAAATAAAACAGGAGAAAACATCTAGAAAGGTTCTGAGTCAAGGACACAGCGGCAGGGTGGGGAGGTCTCTCGGGGGGGGGTGTGGGGGGCTCTGAAGCACCCTGGTGCCCGTCAGCAGTTGTCCTGCTCTCCTTGCAGTCGTTCGACATCTGTGGCCGCGTAGGTGGCGTGAGGAAAGCCCTGAAGCTTCTCTGCACCTCCCAGGTGAGTGGGCTTCGGGGGTCACCACTGAGGCCCCGGGGCCAGGGACCGCGGGTCTCGTGGCGCTTCCCAGGGCCTCGCTCCCACGAGGCCCAGAGCTGTGTTTGCCTCTCCCTTGCCCCGAGCAGAATTACGGGGTGCGAGCCACGGGGCAGCAGTGCACAGAGGCCGGTGATATCTGTGCCATTTGCCAGGCCGAGTTCCGAGACCCTCTGATTCTCCTGTGCCAGGTGAGTGGGGCTGGGCGGGGCCGTCGGGTTGAGGCCGGGGACAGCAGGGCCACTCCCTGGGGAAGAGCCGAAGTCTGTGCTGAGACCACACCTCAGGGTTCTGCTGTGGGATTGGACGGGGATCTGAGCAGGATTGGAGTCAGCCAGACCTGGGTTCAGATCTCAGCTCTGCCTCTTACTAGCCGGGTGGCTTTACTTAGCCTGTCTGAGCCCCAGTTTCCTTGGTCAGAGACAGCAATGCCAAACTCAGGGTGGTGTCCCAGCAAAGTGTGACCCCCGAGGCATTCCCCACGCTGAGTGGGTCACTCCCTCCATCCCACTGAGCCTTGGTTTTCCTCCTGTGTGAAATGGGCATAATAATAGCAATACTACTTCCTAGAGCTATTACAACCATGAAACGAGGTCATCTGCAGAGAAAGCCGCATTTGCATTAGTCAGCAGCTGCAGAAGCTGCAGTATCACAACGATTGTGATCAGCACTCGTTTTCGTTATTAGTCGCAGGTCACCCGTCCATGATAGGAAGTGCTGCTCAGCCCCTCTGAACTCCCTCCGCCCCTCCCTGCTCCGCCCCCTGACACCAGGCGCTGGCTGCCAGTTCATCGAATGTGTGCTGGGCGAAAGCATCCTGTCAAACACCGGGGAGGCGGGGCCCAGGGCCCAGGGACCCTGCCCCTGCCCGGGGAGGAAGCAGACACATAAATAACTGAGACAAAGCAGGCGGTGCTCAGCGCTATGGAAGAGAGAGGCAGGCAGCTTCCCCGGGGACTGGGGCAGAGGACGGTGGCTCCCAGGTCGGGGAGGGTTTTCTGGAAGAGGCCAGACGGAATCGGAAGGCAGGTGGCCCCCTCTGCAGCTTCCAGGAGGCAGGGGTCCTGTTCTAGCATCAGTAAAAATTATTTTATTGCTGTTAGAGATTTTAGAGGGGGATCATTTTATTTATTTGAGAGGCAGAGAGAGGGACAGAGACAGACAGACAGTTCCCATGTTCTGGTTCACTTCTCAAATGCCCACAACAGCCAGGGCTGTGCCAGGCTGAAGTCAGGAGCCAGGAGTGAAATCCAGGTTTTGCACGTGGGTGGCAGGGACCCAAGTACTTGAGCCGTCACCTGCTGCCTCCCAGCGTGTGCATTCGCAGGAGGCTAGAATGCAGAGCCGAGCTGGGACTGGAACTCGGGCACTTTGCTCTAGGACGCAGGTGCCTTCACCACCACCAGGCCGAATGCCCACCCCTAATTCTACTTCCTTTCAAGTCGATAATGTACTTGGATGAGTTGAAACTCAAGAAGGAAACTCAGGAAACACGATGAATAAATGCAGGATGGGACCAGAGCTGGATTCTGGGAGGGAGAAGAGGATTTAGTAGAAAAGCCGTTTCCTGAGACCCAAGGCAGGCCTGCAGTCTGATGGCAGGAGCGCATCGGGTGGGTCGGTTTCCCAGCTCGGATGCAGGTGCCGTGGCGGTGCGAGATAACATTCTGGGAGACAGCCGGGTGCGGTGTGTGGAGAGTTCCTGTTCCATCTTTGCAGCTTTTCTGCAAGGCTAAAATAAATCCAAAGTACAAAGCTTACTGTAAAAATGTTCTGAAAGATGGCAAAGGAGAAGGGAGACAGGCCTCCTACAGTGCCCCAACCCCCAGTTTACTCACACAGGCAACCACCATGACCAGCGTCCTTTTAGCCCTCAAGAGCTGCTTTTACAGAATTTACATATATATATATATATTTGACAGGCAGAGTTAGACAGTGAGAGAGAGAGAGAGAGAGAAAGGTCTTCCTTCTGTTGGTTTACCCCACAAATGGCTGCTATGGCCAGCACACTGCTCTGATCCAAAGCCAGGAGCCAGGTGCTTCCTCCTGGTCTCCCAAGGACCTGGGCCATCCTCCACTGCCTTCCCGGGCCACAGCAAAGAGCTGGACTGGAAGAAGAGCAACCGGGACAGAACCCGGCGCCCCAACGGGACTAGAACCCGGGATACTGGCGCCGCAGGTGGAGGATTAGCCTAGTGAGCCGCGATGCCGGCCCAGAATTTACATATATTTATATATTCATATATGTATATGTGTATACACACACACAATCTTTTTTTAAACAACATAAGTTGTTGCATATTGTTCACAAGCTGCTTGCTACACCTTGCCTTTTTAACTTGAAACTCTGTCTTCAGGATTGCTCCCTTTCTAGTTCTTAGCTGCGTAACACAGGATTTCACGGATAGACCACCATTCGTTTCATCATTCTCCTATTGATAGGCAATTAGTAGCTTCTAATCTCTTGTTATTGCAAATATGGCTGTCATAAGCGATCTGCAGTGGGCAGATCCGTGGCACCTGCCTGGGCCCATTGTGCTGACTAAATGAGTTAATTCAAGGGTAGCCATTTGGACGACCCCTGGCACATGGTCCGAGTTGGATAAATACTAGCCCTTATGGGCACACATTCCATTTCACACATTTGCAGGCTCTTGGTAGCATCAATCCCCGGCAGTAGAACTACCAGGTCAGAGGGTGCACGGTTTGGACAGCTTTTGCTAAGTTCCCCTGCGTAAAGAATGCACCGCTTGCACCCCAAGCTCGGAGCGGGACGTGGCCTCCTGCTCCTTCCCTCACCAGCGCTCAGCGTTACCCAGCTTCTTTTGAGCTTTGCCAATCTGACAGGTGACAAATGCCGTCTCAGTGCGCTTGCGATTTGCATTTCCCTAATTATGAGCGTGGTTGAGCATCTTTTCAGATGCTTCCGAGCCATCTGTATTTCCTTCCCAGGAGCAGGGATTGTTTGAACATGACGTCAAGGTAGAAGTCTTTCTTCTCTGCCGGCAATCTCTCCGAGCCTCAGTCTGGAGGCCTCTTCCCCGTTTGTCCCCTGGTCCCACTGTGCCTGCCCACCGCTGGGTTAGGAGTCCTTAGGCGGGCTCTGACGAGACGCCATTGTCCCAGGTCCGTGGTGGTTGAAGACCACAAACATCACCAGGCTGAGCCTTCACCCAGCCCTGCCCTGCCTGCTCGCCCCCCTGCGGGGCCTGCACGGGCCCCGACGACTTGCACAGGTGAAAGGGCCTTGCTGATGCCTGACCCGGCTGAATGATTGAACCAATGAATGAATGAATGACTCAGCTGACTCTGCCTCCCTGACTGATCGCGCTCCCAGCTGTAGATGCCCATGCTTGTCCTTCGTGACGCTTTCTACGTTCTTAGCGAGATGGTTGTACGAGGTTTGTTTCCCCTCTGCCAGGCTGTGAGGAACTTGAGACTGGAGATCAGGCCTGTGTTGTTTAGCAACAGAACCACAGAGCTGGCTCTATAAACTGGATGGATGGGTGGAGGGAGGGAGGGAGAAGGGGGAGGGTGGGTGGGATGGTGATCAGGTTGAGGAGTAGGTGGGTATGTGTAGAGGTAGGTAAATTGAGGTATAAGGGGTGGATGACCATGTGGATGGACATCTAAGTGGGTGGCTAGATGGGTAGATGAGTGGATGGACCGATGGCTCAATGAATGGATGAAGTAGGTGGGTGGATGAATGAGAGGGAAGGGAGGGGAACAGAGGAGAAGGAAGCTAATGAGCAGACCAATGGATGAGAACTCGTTTGGTTAAAACAACATCCTGTCTCCCCCTCAAAGAGTCACCCAGTTAAGAGGGTGTGTCACTCCCATCCCCCCACCCACCCCAAGCTAGGGAGACTATAGCTGGAAGCTGGCCAGGCAGACACTGAGTGTGTGCCTAGGCACTCCCCAGTCTGTCACCCACACGTGCGGATGGCACGACCCCGACAGGCTACGGGCGGCCAAGCAAGGGCACTTCGAACGCAGTGAGAGGAACTTGGTGTGGCAGAGGGTTCCTTTGCCAGAAAAGAGTGGGCAGATGATGAGGAGACGAGCTGCCCGCGTTCTTGGTGGCGGTGAGAGCTGAGCTCTGTGTGCTGCGGGGTAGGAAGGAGAGGGCGGAGGGCAGCGGCTCTGATCTGCCCCCTTCCTCCCATGAGGCCTTACGTGTTCCCAACGACCAGACGCCTCGCAGGGAAACGCCAGTCCTGTTGCACAGAGGAGGGACCTCGGGCTCCCAAAGGCAAAGCCTTGCTGCTCCTAGAGGCAGAACCGGGATCCCAGCCCAGAGCCTCGGCTGCCGTTGGCCAGGCCCTTCCCACGGGCTCGGCCTCTTGCTTTGAGATGTCCCAGAAGCTGCCTTAAGAACGAGAACACTGTTCCCAGGAGCTCCTGGCAGCGTGCTGTGCCCTGTGGAGCGGAGCCTGTGCACCGCGCCTCCTCAGAGGAATGTGTGGCTGAGCTGGGGTGGACGCTGCGAACACCTGCTTCCGGCTCCTCCCCCAGCCCGCACTCAGCACCAGCAGGGTCGCCAGCACCAGCTTGGTAGTCCCGATGGTGCCCCTCCATGTCAGCTGTCATCCAGGAGTGAAAATGCCAGCCCTGGGCAGCTTGCGGGTTTGTTTAAATACAGTCCTGTAAGGCGTTGTGTGTAGCCATGTGTGGGTGAGCGTCAGAGCCTGTTACACCAGTAGCCAGTGTCAGTGTTTAAGTGGACGTGGCTGGCCTGGTGTGCGGGGAAGAGATCCATAGTTAGGTTGGGGCAGGGGGTGTGTGTCTCCCATGTCATGCTTTCGCTCATGTCATTGTTCATAAATAAGTGCTTCAAAACCCCTCCCCACACTCTCCACATGCGAACACTAACAGTCTAGGGTAATGGGCAAGAGTGTCTGCTGCAGAGTTCTTATGTCAGCAATGGTGCAACACCCACTGGCTTCGAGGGAAAGACTTACTGTCTCAGTTTCTGTGGGTCGAGGATCCAGGCCCAACTTAACTGTGTGCCCCCTCCCGGTCATCTCCGGGCTGCATCGGGTGGCTCTTGGCAGGATTCAGGTCTTCCCAGGTTAGGTTGATTTTTTTTTTTTTGTAAAGATGTATTTATTTTTAAGAGTGTATTTATCTGAAAGGCAGTTACAGAGAGAGAGCGTGCTTCCATCCTCTGGCTAACTCCCCAAATGGCTGCAGTGCTGGCCCTGTATTTTCTTTTTTTTATTATTTGAAAGGCAGAATTAGAGAAGGGGAAAGAGAGAGAGAGAGAGAGATCGTCCATCGTTGGTTCACTCCTCAAATGGCCAGGGCTGGCTCAGGCCTGAAGCCAAGAGCCAGAAGTTTCATCCGGGTCTCCCACGTGGTTGAGAGGGGCCCAGGTATTTGAGCCATCTTCCACTGCTTCCCCAGGCACATTAGCAGGGAGCTGGATTGGAAGTGGTGCAGCCGAGACAAACCAGTGCCCATATGCCTCATCGCAGGCAGCCGCTTAACCCACTATGCCACAGCGCTGGCCCGCTAAGTGCTTTTTTTTTGAAATAAATAATTTGAAAAGCAGAGAGACAGAGCACCCATCTTTGGTTCACTCCACAGACACCTGTAACCGCTGGAGCTGGGTCAGGCTAACAGGGAGCCAGGCACCTGATCCAGGTCTCTCGTGGGACTGGCAGGGACCCAAGTATTTGAACTCTCAGCTGTTCCCTCCTAGGATGTGTGTTAGCAAAAAGCTAGGATCAGGAGTGGAACTAGGACTTGAACCCCGGCACTCCGATGTGGGATGTCGATCTCTTCGCAGGCACCTTAAGCATTAGGCCCCTCTAAGTGCTTTTTAACATCTTAATCTTCCTGTGGGGGTTATTGTCCCCATTTTACAGATTAGCAGACTGAGGCACAGGGCGGTTAAGTCACCTCTCCATGTGGTATAGCCAGGGAATGCAAGAACCTGCTGGTCTTTCTAGTCTCTCTGCCTTTCTCTTGACCCCTGTCTTCTGTTCTCAACCCAGCAGGCAAAGGGATCTTTTAAAACCGCAGGTCACATCAGTCCTCTGCTCAGAGCCCCTAGCATGGCTCCAAGCTCCTCTTCAGGATAGAAACCAAAGTCCTCCCAGGAGCCCACCAGGCCCTGCAGTGCCGCAGCTGCCTCTCTGAGCTCATCCCCTCCCACCCTCTCCCCCTCAATGCTCGGCCACACTCTCGCTGTTTCCCTAGCACGTCGGGGACCTGGGGCCTCGGAACCTTTGCACATGCCCTGCCCACTGCGAGAAGTGCTCTCCCCCCAAATATCAGGGCTCCCTCCTCACCCTCCGTCAAGATTTACCCAAATATCAGCGACCCTGTGAAGTTCCCTGTGTGGGTTAGCATGCGGGCCCCCCCGACGCACCCCGCACCCCTCCCCTGCCTCTCACGCTAGTGCTCACCCCAGCATCCCGGACCGCGTGGAGATGCACGGTGCCAGCCGTCTCTCCCGCCGGGGCGCAGGTGCCGCGAGGGCAGGGATGGGCTCTTCGGTCCGCGGCTGTGTCTCCAGCTCCCAGGACCGAGGCAGACACTCAGTAAAGAGCTCCTGGCCATGCCGATTGCTGTCCCTGCAGCACGTGTTCTGTGAGGAGTGCCTGTGCCTGTGGCTGGATCGCGAGCGCACCTGCCCGCTCTGCCGCTCGGTTGCCGTGGATACCCTGCGCTGCTGGAAGGACGGGGCCACCTCCGCACACTTCCAGGTGTATTAGGGCCGCCCCGGGAGAGGCAGGAGGGCCGGCGTCCCTAGGCCCAGCCCTGCACTGCTCCCTGCCGCTGGGGAGGTCTCCCGACTCAGACCTGATCTCCCAGGTAGGTCGTCCATCCTCCCTCCGAGTCAGACACCTGGTGGTGTGTGAAGGCCCCACCTGTTGGTGACTTTAACTTAGTACCTAGCACGTGATGGTGCATACTAGGGAGGAGCCTGGAAGTCACCACCTCCCCCCTACCACGTCCCTGGGATAACCTGACGTAGTGAACACCTAGTGTGTGCCAGGCACAGCAGGCCACACCCTGCGTGGGTCACCTCCCGTCACTCTCACAGCGGTCCAGTGACAGGGGTCTTGTTGGTTCCCCCATTTGACAGATGAGAAACCTGGGGCACGGAGCTTGATGGGGTAACTTTCCCAGGGTCACAAGTTTGCAGCACAGGCCCGGTCTGGCTTCCAGCGTGCAGCCAGCCCTACGGTTCAGATGCTGCAGGCGTGAGGCCCAGTTAGTGGGTGTGGTTTGCCAGCAACACAGGAGGTGAGCCGAGGCGCTCCCTGGGTGAGAATCAGCGTCGCAGGTGCAGAGCGTGTGAAATACGGACCGCACGGGGGACGCAGACTGTCAGCGTTAGTTCCTGAGTCTCCTGTGGCTGCGTCCATGGAAAGACTGGGCCCTTAGAATTGCTGTCTTCCTGGGCTGTGGAGGTGGGAGTGCCCACACCCACAGCGGCGTCGAGAAAGCTCAGCCTGGCCCAGGCATAGGGATCCTGGGCTTCCCGCCTTGACTTCCCTACTCCTGCTCCTCCTCCTCCCTTTCCTCCTCCTCCTCCTCTTCCTCCCCCTCCTCCTCCTCTGTCCTGTCCCTCACTGAAGTCCCAGGCCTGTCGGTAGCTCCTGTGGACGCTGCCATCTCCCCAGCTCGTCTTCAGAGTAGAAGGGACGAGCCTGTTGGGATTTCTCCCCAAACCAGGGAGGCAGCACAGAGCACAGTCCCGATCTGTAATCCCTGTGATAAAAGGATTCTGTAATCCCTGTGATAAAAGCCCTGCCAATGTCCACGGCAAAATTAGGTCTCTGCCTGCAAAACTCTCCCTGCTCGGCGTCTGAACGAGACGGCACAGGTGACCACACACGAGCTGCTGGAATCTTGCCCACCCTTCTCTCCCAACTCTATTCTCTCATTGTCAGCCTCAGCACCACGGCTGGTGCCAATGACAGCATTACAGGGAAAGCCATCGCATAGCCAGTGAGCAGATGAGCACACAGGCCCCAGGAGAAACTGGGGGAGGCTGAGTGCCCCCACCCAGTAGACTCGGGCCGTTGGTCCCTGAGTCCCGTTGGTCCCGCCACACCAGGACTCTCCTTAGCTCAACATCCTGGCTCTGCCCGTCCCCAGCTGGACATCGCTTCCAGGGCCGTGTGGCATCTTTCAAGCTCTGTTGCCATGGCAATGGCTGTGGAGGTACAGTCCTGCTTGCTGGAAAATCAAGTAGGAAAAGGAAGCAGAGGGAAACAAGCTGGGGTGGGGGGGCGTGGCTGCTCTGCGTCTCCCCCCTGGAGGATGAGCTGATGGGAGGCACTGGAAGATCTCCCTGCCCTCGAAGATGCCCTCGAAGAAGCACAAGAGATGGCAGCTGGAGGAGGCTTCCTGAAGTGCCAGCGTGTCGAGGGCAGACCTGGAATCCTGAGCCCGAAAGCTGCACGGCTCTGGGAAGTCGCTGTATCTCCCGGTAGCCATCCCTGGGGAGACGCAGCCTAAGCAGATTATCCGCCGGAATCAAGGCAACACACGCTTTCATTTACTGGTGAACAAGCTCACCGTGCCCGTGCCCCAAAAAGAAAAAAACTAACATGCTGCACATGATGAGACAGCCGCTGCCGCTGTGGACTTGGCACCCGGAGGGGACAGCGGGAGCAGGTGAGATGGTTTAGTTTAGGACTTGACTTACCCGCTCCCTCTGGGGTGTCCTATTTGGAGGGTCTCTCCTGGGTGGGTTTCACTTCACCTGGCTTGGGGTGGGGGCATGGCTAATGCAGTTCTCCAAGCAGCAGGCCTGACAGAAGAGCCCAGAGACTCCACTGGAAAAAAAATTAGTATGCCCTCCTCCCGCTGTGGGCTTGCAACATGTTTGTTATAAACAGGGTTACTCCAGCATCAGGGCCCAAGGATCCTGCTCTGAACTTTTATAACCCACTGACTCGAGTTCCACGCAGTCCTCAGAAATGGCCCCATCCACACGGAAGATCCTGAGAAGAGTAAATGTAGGGGGAAGGGAAGGCGAGCTCTGGGCCCGGCGGGAGAGGAGGAGGGGCCAAGCCTGCGGGAGCCGTCGGGAGTCCCGGGGACTTGCAGCGCTTTCGCTGTGGGACAGACAGCGCCGCCCATCTCGCTGCTGGGGACTCGCTGTCAATAAAGATCGTGTTTGCACAATTGTGTTCATGGTTTTTTTTTGTTTGGACAGGCAGAGTAGATAGAGAGAGAGAGACAGAGAGAAAGGTCTTCCTTTGCCGTTGGTTCACCCTCCAATGGCCGCCGCATGGCTGATGGCAGGAGCCAGGTGCTTCTCCTGGTCTCCCATGGGGTGCAGGGCCCAAGCACTTGGGTCATCCTCCACTGCACTCCCTGGCCACAGCAGAGAGCTGGCCTGGAAGAGGGGCAACCAGGACAGAATCTGGAGCCCCGACCGGGACTAGAACCCGGTGTGCCAGTGCCGCAAGGCGGAGGATTAGCCTAGTGAGCCATGGCGCCAGCCGTGTTCATGGTCTTGATTTTCTTTTTCCCACTTCTAAGGCAAGCAAACCGATGGAGATCAGATGTGAAGCGCTTGGTGGAGTAGGTGCATTGTCTTACGTTGGTTTCCCTACAGAAGATTCTGTCCAGGTGCGTGAGCCTTACTAAGGAAAGGCTCCCGGGAGAGACCTGGGAGGGAATGAATGAAGCAGAAGAGGGAGAGGGGAAAGCCAGGCGAGGAGGAGGCTGCCGGGTCACGTGGGCAGCTCCAGAGTGCAGATGGTGCCTCGGAGATCATCCCCCCGACAGGGGGTTTGTTTTGTTTTTATTTAGCTGAAAGAGAGGTCAGTTCCATCTACTGATTCAGAGAGAGGGAGTTATTGATTGATTGATTTCCCATCTGCTGGTTCTGTCCCTAAAGGCCTGTGACAGCCAGAGCTGGGTCAGGCTGAAACCAGAAACTCCAACCAGTTCTCCCTCGTGGGAAGCAGGGACAAGAACTTGAACCCTTACCTGCTGCCTCCCAGGTGCACCTTATCCGGAAGCTGGATTGGGAGTGGAGACAGGACTCCAACCCAGCCACTCTGATATGGATGCAGGCATCCTAAGCAGTGCCTTAACCACTGTACCAAATCCTGCTTTGCCCGGCCCATGGTTTTTGTACTCAGGAAAACACATCAGCAATTGGCTCTGAGTTGACAAGGAACCTCCCAGGCACTCTGGGGTGTCTCCTGAGTGCCCCCACCATGTTCAAGGGCACATTGCAAGCTCTAAAGTTCTCAGGTCAAGCGGAGCACACACCACTGCAGGATGGGAATAAAAAGCTGGTAACAGATGAGAAGGGGCCCCACTAGGGCACCTCTGCTGCCTGCTCAGGGCCGAACTGCTGGCTGTTTGCACCCAGAATGTTTAGGTTGATTCAAGAAGAGTGTGCCCGGTTGCCAGAGTAGGGTGGCTGTATCAATGTATATTGATGGCATTAGGTGACATTTTGTGCCTCTCAGAACAACATGGTGACACCAGTTGTGGAAACATCAGGCAGCATTTTTTGGTTGCCATTGTTGGAAAACCAGATCATAAATGGGGCCAGCATTGTGGTACCGTGGGTTAAGCCACTGGCTCACGACGCTGGCCTGCTTTATGGGAGAGCTGGCTTGAGCCCCAGCTGCTCTGCTTCTGTGATCCAGATCCCTGCTGGTACACGTGGAAAGGCAGAGGATGGCCCGAGTGCTTGGGTCCCTGCCACCCACAGGGGGCTCTCTGACGGAGTTCCTGGCTCCTGGCTTTGGCCTGGCCCAGCCCCAACTGTTGGAACCATTTGGGGAGTAACCCACTGGATGGAAGCTCTCTCTGGAACTCTGCCTTTCAAATAAATAATTAAATAAATGTAAAAAGGAAAGCCAACTCAAATATGGCTTAAGTAGCAGGACTTGGTTCATGTAACACTGTGGGTTTCAGGTACAGCTGGAGCCAGGGCTCCGGTAACTAAAGAAGCTCCCACCTCTCCGCTCCTCAACTCAGCTTCCCTCGAAGTCTGATTTCCAGGCAGTCGGATCTCCTGTGGGCGGTCGGGCAGCCCCGGCAGCTCTGTGATTGTCACCCAGCAGCTTAACCACCCCAGCAAAAGGAAGCTTCTGTGTCCCCAGAGCTCCAGCAAGTGCCGAAGCTGACTGGTATTCCCCTGTGTCCACACCAGTGGCTTCAGCCTGTGGGATGCGGGCCAGCCTGGGTCAGATGTTGAGCCCTGCAGTGGGGACTGAGCCAAGAGAGAAGAAGGCAGACAGCCCCTCTGAGCCGCGTGGACTGACAGTGGGGAAGGCGTAGGTCTCATCAGAAAAAAACAACCTGCTGCCCACCTGCCATCCCCAGGAGTGAACTGGTCTCTTGGCGTATCTCCGGTCAGTTAAATGCAGATGAAGTTACCCAGCCGGTGTGGCCTGTGAGCACAATTGGGGATATCAGTCTACAAGTTCATTAGCTCATCCACATGAAGCCATGCACAAATGATGGTTGTGCAGACTGATCCGGAATTGTTGGGCGAGTTCCCCAAACCTGTTGCCCAACCCAAGAGGCTTGTTTAAAGCAACCCTTCCTTTGAGGAGTTCTCAGGAGCTGGAGAAGTGAGGTGAGTGTGTGGATGCTGCTCCAGGCGGGGTGGAAGTGTGCAAGACCCGCCGGCAGGAGTTCTCCCCGGCTTGGAGGCCCAACCTCCCAATAGAAAATGAAAACGCAAAGGCCTTTGGCTAGAAGTGCACAACCAATTTCTTTTTAATAATAAAGTCATTACAAATATGTACAAAGCGTCTCCAAGGTATGAAATCCCTCTTACAAAAGAGCACAATGAACCAACAACATCAGAACCCAGAACGGAATGTCCCCAAGCTTATTGCCTCTGTGGCTGGGCCAGAGGCCTCACCGAGGTTCCCCGTGCCCTCGAAGCCATCCCTGACGTGCACACCGGCTCCTTGGCGCTTGTAGTGCAAAAGACCTTGGAGAGAGGAACTTGGGGGTTCAGGTGGGAGGAGGGGACAGGGAGGAGGTAAGAAAAGTTTCCCATGTCCTGGGAAATAAATCAGAGAGGCCATTTGCCAACTAAGTGCTCCTTCCCAGGACCCTGCAGAAATCGGAAATGCAAAGAGTAGGGAATGAATGCGTCAAGACCCCCACTAAAGCACCCAGCCTGCCCTGAGAGTCCTTGAAGATGACACTCTGTGCAGGGGAGCTCCCTGGGCTCTCCTGCGGGGCCACACGAACGAGCAGTGCCATGGAACCACCTCCCCACGGGATCCGGGAGAGCACAGCAGCCAGCTCCTGGGCCAGGGGTCACACTGACTGGAGTCGAGATGTTGGCTCAGCCACTTCACTGTTTGAGAGGCCTTAGGCTAAGTTGCTAACCCCCTCTGAGCCTCAGCTTCCGTGACTGTAAAAGGAGAATCGGGACAGTGCTCTCTGCTGGAGTGGGCGTGAGGACTCCCAAGGGGGAAGACAGTGAGCACCGGGCACCGAGCTCAGCAGTGGCAAGCACTTGCTGGAGGGTAGCGTGACTGCTGTAAAAGCAGCAAGGACCAGTCAGTCTCTATGCTGGGGGTGAGTCACGATTTCAGGTCTTTTCATCACTGTCAGCTGACAGCGTGGCTCTTCATAAACACCATGTAACAGCCTGCCAGCAAGGCGTGGGGTCACAAAGGTGACCTGAGAAATCTGTTCAAGCCTGTGAACCAGACCAGAAAGGGACATTTCGCATGGTCTGGTTCCAAACAGGGCTGTCCCTCCACCCTCAGTAAGTCAAGTCTCATCTGAGATGGAATTCAACCTGGCACATTGTAGATGCCCAACAAACACGTGTTAAATGAATGAAAATTTTACAAATAAACTTGCAGCTTACGCTTTAAATGACACTTGGACCTCAGCGTCCCCCCCCTCTCCGTGGCGTTTGCAACCAGCTTCTATATAGCATGGCCAGTGTGTCTCTCCCCTTGTAACCAACCTGTGACTCTGCTCGCACAGGGTGACTTAAGGGAATGTCAGAAAAGAAAGCTGCTATCAACACACGAGAAGAAAACCTGTGTTCCAGTCACTGCAGCTTCTGATACCAGATGGACACTCAAAAACTCTACCCTAGCGAGCCAGTGTCCTTAAACGATACTTGTGTAGGAGAGGGGTGGGAGAGGACTCCCCCGGTTTCTCAGCCAGGGAGTGTGATAATTTGTTCCGGCAGGAAACACGAATCCAGTTAGGAGTACATGAGATCAGCTATATAAATAGTACAGCTTCCCTGTTCGGTGACAGCTATTTCCAGCCCCCACCCCCATTGAAATTGAAAAGAAACAAAAGGAGGCCAATGAAAGAAGTGGAAAAGAAGTCTCCAGGTTCCCAGTGAAAGGCTGGGGGCCAAGGGAGAGGGATCTGGGCTCTGGGAGACACTGGTGGCTCAGGACCATGGAGAGCAGCCAGTAGGGCTACCGGGTTACTGGGGCTGCTTCTCTGACAAAGGGACTAGGACGTGAAACCCCGCATTTGAAAACAGACTGTATTGGTTTATGGGTTTGGGGTGAAGAGAAGCTTCCAGAAGGGAGCAGATCTTACTGGAATGTTGTAGTCCCGGGGGTCCCAGTCCCTGTGGCTCCCAATCCCTGTCCTCTGAGCTCCAGCAGTGCCATCAGGAAGGCGGAGGCAAACAGCCTCTCCACCTCATTATGCAGCAAGCTCCCAAACCGATGATCTCAGAGTCCTCCCTTGGCTTTGCAGGGACACACACACACACACACACACACACTGCTGTCTGCTGAAACCCGATATGAGGTCTTTTTAAAATTTATTTCAAAGCCTCCCTCCCTCTCTCTCTCTCTTCACAGACGCTCTGCAGCGAAGCTAATCAAAATCAATGGCTCCTTGGCAGCCGGAGAGAAAGGGGGAGGGGGGCAGGGAGGGAAGGGCGGTGCCAGCACTTTGCACAGTGTGGAAATGTTTTTCTTAAAAAAAAAATAATAAAACAAATACAACCCACCCCACTATCTCATGCAATCCAAGTAATGCAACGAGAGGTGGTGGAGACCATATATACATACATCTATCATGCCCCTGTGACCTAATACAAATGTCCATCAAGGAGTCAAATCTCATATAAAAACAACCATTAAAAACAACCCCTTGTCAAAAATCGGGGCAGCCGAGAAGTGCACTCAAATGAATGATGTGCAAGAAAAGGCCAGGATTTGGTAAATACACGGCTTCTAGCAACTCATGAGACTATGTACAAGGGACTTGGCTGCGAGGCTCCCCCACCCCCGCCGGGAGGTCATGGGTGCCCAGGGCCCTCAGCCGTGTGGCTTCAGTGCTGGCAGGGTCACCCGGAATGCCAGCCCCAGCCTCTGGAGGCCAGGTCCTGCAGGGGAAGTGCTGTTTGCAGAAGACGAATCAGGGTTGGAGAAACAAGTCCCGCCCCCCTTCCTCTGTGTCTTGGTGGCCAGCAGGAAACTGTGATTGTGTACAACAGCAGCAACAGGACCCCCAACCCAGAAAATGGGGATGACTGTGACTAGGGGAGTGCCTGTAGGGAAGCAGGACGCTCACGGCGGGGTGGGGCTGTCACGACCTGCCACTCTCTGACACCCCTGCCTGTCTCCTGGTCCCCTGCAAACATCTACTGACAGGCAGGGCTGGAGCCAGGAGGGAAAAACAAGTTTTCCAGAAACAAGCACTCTTGTTCCCTTACCTTCAACCATTCTGGGGTGCATTTTTTCTCTCAAGGGCCTTTTAGGGAAACACAAGGCATGGACTTAAAAAGAAAAAGAAAGGACCCCAGCTCCCAGCATGCTGCAGCCCTGCAGGGCTGTATGTGGGGAAGGGCCCGCTGACTTCCAGCAGTGGGGATGCCGAGTAATGCCCATTTCAGCGCCAGGCAGCTTTTGCCACTGCCGATACTGCTGCTGGCTTCTAGAACCAGAGGCAGGGGTGACACCCAGCCCGCCAGATGCCCCTGTCCTAGGTCCTGGATGGTGACCTGGAGCATCACTGTCTCCACCTGCCGCCCGGCCATCTCAGCTGTGAAAATGCAGTGTGTGGTAGCCCACACAGAAGAGCAATACCAGTTCTTGTTGGGTTTTTTAAAAAATGAAGGCCAAGAAACAAAAGCAAAGCCCCACTGCTCCCTGAAGAGTCTTTGCAGCCAAGTCTCAGTCCAGCACAATCTTTTTTTTTTTTTTTTAGCCCTTCTAGAAACTTCTGAAAATAGTAGCTTCTCCTGGGAAGGAAAAAAAATCAGACCTGTCAGTCAGTGAGATGCTGGTGCATTTCATGTCAGTGACCCCTGCCCCTCCCCCAGTGACCCTTGCTTATAAATCACCCTCAACCAGAATGTGGCTATGTCTTGTCCCTTTCATCCACAAAACCAAGGCCCTGAAATCCCCTGGGGGTAGGGAGAGGCCATGGGCTGGGCTCCCAGGATAGTGGTGGGGGAGGCAGAGAAGCCAGCAGCCAAGTCACACAGGAGGTCAGTTTTGCACCTCGTAGCCAGCAGGCCACCCAGTGTCGCCCCCTCCCAACCCCGTCAACCCCAAGGTTTGCTCCAGAACCACCCTGGATCCTTTGTCCCCACACTGGGAAAGAGAAGACTCGCAAGTGGCACTTTTGCAACCCATCCTGGAACAGCAAAATAGACATCTGTCTCGTGCCCTGGCTTCCAGCTCTGTGCACAGAACAACAAGGCAGTGCCCATGAGACCACACTTAGCACCAGCAAGATGGGTGAAGCACCAGAGATGCCACATGGGTGGGAAAAAAAAAAAAAAGTCCCGTTTCTCCTGATACGACAGCGGGAGCTAGTCATCTATCCAGATGGAGGGGAGAGAGAGAGAGGTCAGGACGTGTCGGGAAACAGAAGTGTCCCAGACTGCCCCTACACAACAGGCCCCGAGTCCTCCTACATTTTTTTTCTACCTTGCCTTTTCCAGTTGTACCTCTTCCTCCATCAGCATCTATCCCCAGAGCATTGGTGGACGCTGTGGCTCATTCCCACCAGTCTTTGCAGATGGTCTCGGTACACAGCAGGCACCTCTCCTCCAGTGCCCCAGACATTACAGTGTCAGAGTTCCCCTGGCAAGGTGCAGGAAGGGAGGGACCGTGTCCTCAACAAGGCATGCACTGATAAGGAATATTCACGATTTCTCTTTTTTATATATAGAGCTGTATGTAAATAGCATCGGGGTCTGCTTCTGCAGTTGGAATTCCAAAGGGCTTCCCCAGTCCCGTTCCGTCTCTGCTATTGCTACGGGCGCCGTCTTTGTTCTCCACTTCCTTCTCGAAGTGCCGACGCGGCCGTTCAAGCTCTGGGCTCCCCCTCGGGAAAACGGGAACCAGCTTTCTCCAAGGACACAGGGTTTTCACCAACCTGCAGAAACAAACATGGGCGTTTTGGTCACTGCTGGGGTGACGTCACTGCAGCCCAGCCAGGGCAGGCCTCCGCACAGTCAGCCCAGGATGCTGGGGTTGGGGGGAGGAGTAGGGGGGACTGCTAGAAGCCATGCACTGATGTGGAGGAGGACCCCCCAAAACTGGTCTTACTGCACCCCTCCCCCAGAGCTCTGTCCCTAGAGCAGCCTTCCCTAGATAGACATTTGTGCCGTGGGCGTTTGGCACAGCAGTTAAGACCCTGCTTGGGATGCCCCCAAGCCACATAGGAGTGTCTGGGCTGGAGTCTCTGTTATGCTTCTGGTCCAGCTTCCTGCTAATGCGCGCCCTGAGAGGCAGCAGGCGATGGCTCAGGTACCTGGGTCCCTGCCACCCAAGTGGGAGATCTGGGTTGAGTTCCCAGCTCCTGGCTTCAGCCTGGCCCAGCCTGGGCTGTTGTGGACATCTGGAGTGTGAACCAGGGAATGGAAGATCTCTGTCTGTTTGTCTGTGTGTCTGTCTGCTTCTCTTTCTCTGTCTCTCTGCCTTTCAAATAAAGAATAAAATAGACATTTGCACACACACACGCACACACACACACACACTGTTCTCAAACCTAGATATTTGCTAGGTGTCCTCTGCATTCACACTAGGGGCTCTAGAGCTACACTGCTTCCTGCTCCTCCAGACTAGGACGAGAACTTCACCTGCTCACTTCCTACCACGTTCAAGGCAGAGGCACAGCACAGTCTGCTCTCTTCATCCATTCATTCACTCATTCATTGCCCCATTCATTCATTCCAAACATGCCAGGCACTGCACAGGTGCTCCACATCCAGTGACGTAATTCCTGCCTTTGTTGGCCTCAGAGACCCACAGAGGGTAACGGAAGAAACTGACAGTGAAGAGCATCTGGGGAGACAGGGGCCGCAGGCACCCTGGGAGGGGCAGTTTCTGGGGCCCGCGAGAGTCAGAGAAGTCTCCTGAGAGAAAGAGGTGCCAGGGAAGGAGCCAGGCTAAGGAGACGAGGCAGTGCAGGCAGGGCAGAGGAGAGGGTGCACCTGAAGCAGAGACTCCAACGTGAGTGCTCGCAGCAGCAGGATGGGGACGAGCCCGAGAGGGCAAACAATGCAACTGTCCGTCCAGTGGTGTACAGATGGAATATTACTCAGCCATCAAAAAGAGAGGAGCGTTGGCACTCACTGCAGCAGGATGACCCCTGAAGACGTGATGCTAAGTGAGAGAAGCCAGGCGCAAAAGGACAAAGATGTGTGGGTGCCTTTTAGGAAAGTGCACAACAGACATGTTCAGGGACAGGAAGGAGAATGAGGACAGAGGCCTGGGGCTGGGTAAAATGGGAACCAGGGAGGGTGCCTGCTAAAGGAGGCGGTTTCTTTTGGGAAAATGAGAATATTCTGGAGTTGATTGGGAGATGGTTACACAAGCCTAAGAACAGATGAAAAAACACCAGCTGGTACAATTCAAAGGGTGGATTTTATGGTTACAATTTAATGGGGGGGAGATAGGATTTGACACATTACTCTCATGCAGGTCTAAGAATGATACAAACCAAGTGGTGTGGGAGAGCGATCACTTTAATACTTCCAGGTTGGAAAAAGTCCAAGATGTAGGAGCTCTAAGAACGGTTATCAGGAGGTTCCTCCTGCTTCTGGCTGGGTTTGACCAACAGGAGGCGCCAATGGGCAACCGAGATCCCAGGATCTACTCCCCAGCTGCCTTCCGCTGGGCGCAGATCGGCCATGGTTGCTGCAAAGTCACTCCGGGGCACTGACTGCACCTCCAGGTCCTACTCCCCGAGCCCTGCCCCTTCAGGCCTTGGGGCGGGGGAGGCACCCCTGCACTGCAGCCTGGGGTGCTGCATCATCCCTCGCTGGGCTCCTAGCCCTGCCCATGTCTTTGCCTTTGACCCTTTACTGTTAAACTCTCCTCTGATTGCTCAGCTTGAGGTTACTCTGCCCGGTTCATCTGACTGTATGAACAAGACGAGTCACAAACGCAAGGACCCAAATTGACGTTAGCTGACCATCACAAGGATCCGACTCAGTGACTTCAAACCTTTTGCTTATGACCTGCTTTGGTGGAGGCCAAAGACCTCTGCAGCCTGCCCAGGCCAGAGGTCCCCTTTCATCCCGTTAGGGCACAGCATAGTAGGAGCTCTGTCTACATAGCCGGATTCAAATTGGACTGGATTAAAGTCATCAGTCAGCTCCACTGAGAAGTGCATTCTACTTTGTTAAAACCAGCTTTGATGGCTCTTAAACACACTTAGTCAGTGTCCAGCCTACAGAATGAAGGCAGTGCAACCCTGCAGCATTATCTCCGGATAATTATGCTGCCCTAAGAAGAAGGAAGGGAGAGAAAGCACAATTAAGCACCTACTGCATGCCATCATCGCCTGTTGGCTTTGTGCTAAGCAGCGATCCCTGCACTGGAGAAGGCCAAGCACCTGCTGTCACTTTGCCCCTAGCCTTACTGAAGACATGGCATGCCACAGGCCAGTCCCAGCAGTGACCACTGTCCCAAGGTGTGTTGAAAGCCCAGAAGCCAGGATGGAGTTTTGTTCGCTAGGGAGGCTTCAGAGAGAAGGCAGATTTGAAGGGACACACATCTATATGTTGTCTATACTGGGAAGGAGAAGAGGTCACTTTTTGCAGGGGGTGGGAGGAAAGGGGAAGGACCTAAGGAAGATGGAGGTCAGTGGCAAGTGTGGCTGGAACGGGGGCCCTGCCGGGCAGGGAGCCACGTCAGAAGGTGGCAGGGACTGAGGCTGTGTCAGATCCATTAGCTGAATGCAGGTGACGCAGGAAGAATCACATGGCTCCAGGAGACATGGGAGAAGCCATTTTAAATGCTGTGCTGACTGCATTCACGAAAATAATGCCATCTTCTTGCAAATTCGGGGCAGCCAGCAGCCACCCGTCACGTTTCCTACTCTGACTCCCTGAGCCCTCAGTGCGTCTCCCTGAGAATTTCTTGGGGCCACTCAATAGACAAATTCCCCAACCCACTGACGTCTTGGTTACAGACTGGCATCCACGGTGAACCACAAGCACCAGAAATGCACACTTGTGCCCACCACGACCCCGTGTGTGTTCCCGCGCAGTGGATGTCACGTCACCAGGTCCCACCATGAAGGGTGGGCTGCTGGGCACCTTAGGCTAAGGGATCTAGTCTACAGAAGTGGCCACCTAAGTGGGCTCCAGAATGTGCCCTCAGGTTTGACTTGTAACAATGTGTCCATCTAGCCGGTGCCGTGGCTCACTAGGCTAAGCCTCCGCCTTGTGGCACCAGCACACCGTGTTCTAGTCCCGGTCGGGACGCTGGATTCTGTCCCGGTTGCCCCTCTTCCAGGCCAGCTCTCTGCTGTGGCCAGGGAGTGCAGTGGAGGATGGCCCAGGTGCTTGGGCCCTGCACCCCATGGGAGACCAGGAGAAGTACCTGGCTCCTGCCATCGGATCAGTGTGGTGCGCCGGCCGTGGCGGCCATTGGAGGGTGAACCAATGGCAAAGGAAGACCTTTCTGTCTCTCTCACTGTCCACTCTGCAC
Organism: Oryctolagus cuniculus; assembly: GCF_964237555.1. Lineage (NCBI taxonomy): Eukaryota > Metazoa > Chordata > Mammalia > Lagomorpha > Leporidae > Oryctolagus > Oryctolagus cuniculus. The sequence continues at coordinate 13,243,908 of NC_091452.1, forward strand.
GTAAAAAAAAAAAAAAAAAAAAAAAACAATGTGTCCATCGACAGAAGACTTGTAACAATGTGTCCATCGACAGAAGACTGGATGAACACAGGAAGCTCCATGCTTATTAGAAGGACACAGATGGAAAGGAGCCAGGACAGAACAAGGGCTATGATTTCTGAACTGAAGACAGCAAATGGCCAAACAGCCCGGTCTCACCCCCATTTCCTTTCATGAATGTGTCTATACAGAAGGGACTTTAGAAATGGAATGAAAAATGAGTTCATATTGGTGCAAAACTTTGAAATGCAGGCATATGACAGTCATCAAAAAGTTCATGAAAACTGTGTTGTGCGTGGATTTCACATTTTTTGCCCCAAAATAAACCTATCTTTTGATTCTATTTTCCCCAGAACTTTTGAAGTACCTTGTGCACGCTCATGCACACCTGTGCACACACAGACACATCTACACACAGGTTAAGTGATCTTTATTCCAAATGCTTGGGACCAGAAGTATTTGGGATTTTTGGCATTTTGGAATATTTGCATGTACAAAATGACATGTTTTGTGGGAGGGGACCCAAGCCTAAATGCTAAATTCTTTTATTTTTGTTAGATTTATTTATTTATTATTGAAAAGGCAGAGTGACAGAAAGAGATCTTCCGTTCTCTGGTTCACTCCCTAAATGGCTGTAACAGCCAGGGCTGGGCCAGACCAAAGCCAGGAGCCTGAAATGCCATCCGGGTCTCCCACATGGGCACAGGGGCCCAAATGCTCGGGCCATCTTCCACTGCCTTCCCTGTAGGATTAGCAGGGAGCTGGAATGGAAGTGGAGCAGCCAGCACTAGGACCAGGTAGTTCGTTACAGTAAAAAAAAAAAAAAAAAAAAAAAAAAGGACTTGTAATATAAGGCTTCACTTTTTTCTTGTTTAAAAAATACCTTTCTTTGCTCTTATGTCTGCCATGTGATAAGCTACAAATTTAAACAACAGAGAAGGTCAAACAACAGCCCTAAGCCCCACTCCGGAGCAGCCGGTATTAACAGCCAATTGTGCAGCCTCCCAGAGTATTTTCCTGTGTGTTTACAAACACTTGGTAGCTTTTTTTGCTTCTTACATTCCTTTCTACTTACTTGAAAGGCAGAGAAACAGTGAGACAGACAGAGATCCTCTATCAGCTGGTTCACTCCCCAAATGTCCAAGATAACTGAGACCAGGCCAGGCTAAAGCTAGGAACCAGGAACTTAGTCCGGTGTGGGTGGGAGAGACGTGGGTACTGGAGCCATCACCTGCCACCTCCCAGGCTGTGCATGAGCAGGAAGTGGGAACGGAGCAGGGATTCAAACCCGGGCACTCAGATACGAGACTCAGGGCACCCGGCGTCTTGACGGCTGCACCAAATCCTTCCCCTCCTCCTTTCTTCTTTTCTGAATGTGATGTCCCCAGAGCCCAGCACACAGTAGGTGCTCAACTCGCTGTCTGCTGAGTGTCACGGGTGAGGCAAGGTGCAGCCTCCCACGCTCCCGTCTTCCTTCCTGACTCAGAAGTGCCAGGAATACCAGCAGGCCTAGTGCCTGAGCCCGGGAGCCAAAGCTGTCCAGGTTGATTCCTAGAGGGACTAAGATCGCACTGGCCAGGTCACCGCTCAAATCCCCATCTGGGTAGCTCATACCAGCCAGCTGGGAAGCCTGGTCCAGAGGAGACGGCGCCAAGGGGACCAAAAAAACAGGTGGCATCTTTTGGTATGTGAGAAAGAGGCCATTTGGAAGCTTCTGGAAGTTTCCTGCCCTTGGCCCAGCCCCTGGCTAGCAGTAAATATATATCAGTGCTATCAAGTGAGTTTTTTTTTAATCTAAAAATGTTGTCAGTTAACTTATTTGAGAGAATGACAGAGCTCCCAAGTGTTGGTTCACTCTCCAAATACCCACAGCAGAGCAGGGCCAAAGTCAGGTGCTTGGGAGCTCCATCTAGGTCTCCCATGGCGGGGGGGGGCGGGGGGGACCAGGAACCCAGATACCTGAGCCCTCCCCTGCCGCCTCCGCAGATGCACAGTAGCCAGAAGCTGGACTCAGGAGCCAGAGCCCAGCGTTGAACCAGGCACTCGGCTATAGGATGTGGGCAAGGTAAGCACTGGGCCAAAGGCCCACCCCCGTGAGTGGTTGCTGACAACCGAGCGTATGGGGAGAGAGCCAGGAACTTCCCCCTACACCCACGATGAGGGTGTGGCTGGTGGATCTGGAGCACCACGCAAGTAAACAGCTCAGCACCCACGAGGAGAGCCTTGCCTGCAGGATTTTCATGTTACATAGCGTGAGAGGTCTCCCAAAAGCTCAGGTGTGTGATGAGAAAGCCACACTGAAATAAGCCCATCCTTCAATTCTGTTCCCCACCAGCTTCCTGAAGTACCTTCATCCACACCTCCGTCCATCAGGCGATGTGACCCCTGGGAACTCCCCCTTCTGTTGCCAAGGTTTCCGAACTAGAATGTCAGCGGATGCCTGCTCTGTGGGACATCCCAGTGCAGGGATACAGGGAAGGGCAAAGAGCCGTGGGGTGGTTTGTGCCCTCCTGGGGCCCTATGTGCCCTCTCAGAAAATGGGGGTGGGTGTCAGTGTCCCTCCAGGGCAGGTGACCAAACAAGGAACCCACAGCCCACCCCAGCACCAGAACACCACACAACCATGAAAAGGGGTGGTGAAGACCTTTCTGTGTTGACGTGGGACGCTCTCAATGACCTATTTTGAGTCGAGCAAAAACAGGTAACGAAGTCACATGCACCGTGCGAGCTCACTTGTTTACGCAGGATACGTGTCGGGGTGTGGCTGTGCCCCAAGGGAGGTCTGCTAGGGTGGTCCCGGAAATCGAGGGTCATGGACTGAAATGCACTGGGCCCTGTTAAGTGCACCTGGGGGACCTGGGAGTGGCTGTGTCTTGTCCAAAGTGGTCCCTGACCCCATCTCCCGCCCACTGCTGCCACAGTGGGAATGTTGCCAGATCTCAGGAAATATCGGAAATCCAGGCTTCTACATAGGAATGCCTGGTTTAAGTGTTGAGGGGGAAAATATGGAAGTCAAATAAGAGTCAGCAGCTGGCCAGGGCCAGATAGAGCCTGGAGACCACCTGTTTTCAGCCCCTGCCTTCGACGCCCAAATACTGGTAGCATCAGCTGGCAGCTAAGCTAACCCTTCAGTGGCTTCTGCTCAGCTTCAGCTTCTCCACGTGTTCCGTGAAGGACTTGGACTTGATGATCTCTCCGCCCCTTGCAGGGATGGCCATTTAGTACAACAGGTTAAGCTACCACTTGAGATGCCCACATCCCGTACTGGAATCCTTCGGTTCAAGTCCTGGTTCCACTCTCCACTCAGCTTCCTACTGGTGTGCACCCTGGGAGGCAGGAGGTAATGGCTCAAGAACTTGGGTCCCTGCCACCAGGTAGGGGACCTGCATGCAGTTCCAGCTTTCTGGCTTCGGCCCGGCCCTGCCTTGGCTGTTGTGAGCATTCTGGAGAATACGCCAGCAGATGGGAGATTCTCTCTCTCTCTCTCTGTTTCTGTCCCTCTGTCCCTCTCTCTGTCTCTCTCTCCTTGCTTGTGAAATGAATAAAATAAATGCATAGTCTTGTCCAGCTCTGGTTATTTTTCTGGAACAGTGATGACCTTTTGGGGGTCATGGACCTTTTGTGAGTTAAAACAAAACCATGGCTTCTCCCTTAAGGGGTAAGGAGCAGAGGGGTATGAAGCCCCCCAATATGACTGATCTAATTTATGGGCGTTCACAATTACCCAAAGCCTCCCCCACACATTCATTCCTTCACTCATTCATACATCATTCATTCAGTAGGTAATGCATGCCTGATCCGCCGGTCTGCACGCTCCAGAGCTGGGATACAGTGAAGGGCAGAGGCGCGGTGGTTTGTGCCCTGTGGGACCAGAGGCCAGTGCTGACCAGGTTAGGAACTTCCTGTCTGGCAGTTCCCCGGGCCCTGGTGGAGTGGCTGAATCGCATTTCCGGGAAGGCATAGATTTTGGGAGTCAATTTAGCAACCACAGTGACCACATGCTCAGAAAAGCCCCATCTACGCCATGGATGGGGCGCACGGACTGAACTCTGCACCCAGAAGCACCACACACAGCCCACACTACTCACGCTCCTCTGAACATCAGAGGCGTGGCTTCTCCTGTTACTGCAGGAGCTCCGGCCCAGCTACAGAGACCAGGCAGGGTTAGTTCACTCGGTCACTCACAAGTAGACAGGGCCAGCTCTGGGCCGGGCCCTTTACCCATAACACCCCTCCAGTGTGGATGCTGTTCTTCTTCTCAGCTCACAGAGGGGGGAAACTGAGGCTCAGGGGTCACAAACTGACAAATGGCAGGTGGAGACCTTATCTGAATGTTGGCCTGACTGCAAAATTCATACCGCCTCTACCAACCGGCCTACCATCACATAAAATATGGAAGAATCTGAGAGACAGCTACCAGGAGTTACATCTTATGACTTAACCTTTATATAAATTTTAAGAAGTTACAAGAAGAAAAAATAGGGAATAAACCCACTGATGTTTCCATAAATTCCCAGTTCTGATGTAGAGATGGTTCAGTTCAGCTGAAATTGGGCAGTGTTTATTGTGCTGCTCTGACTGCCCAAACCCAACAAACGTCACCTTTGCAGAACTAGAAATGGATGTGAGAGCTCCACTCAGAAATAATTCTGACTCAACAATTAGGCCCCATGGTATGACAACGCAGTAACGTATCATAAGTCTGGCTGCCTCTGAAAATGGTAGCTAGGAGTGGACATTTAGCTAGCAGTGAGGATGCCACTGTGACCCTGCAGCCTGTAACAGAATGCCTCACTTCCAGGCCTGCTTCCGGCTCCTGACTCCAGCTTCCTGCCAGTGTAGACCCTGGGAAGCAGCAGGCAATGACTCAAGTACTTGGTCCCTGCCACCCACATGGGAAACCTGCACTGAGTTCCTGGTTCTGGGTTCTGCCAGACCCGGGCAAGGACTGGGCCCCTGTGGGCATCTGGAGAGTGAGCCAGTGGAAAGAATCTCTCTCTCTCTCTAAGTAATTATTAAATAAGAAAAAAAAAATCTACAAGATGCAGTTATCCACAAGGATGCTCTGGACCATGTTGGAAGCCATCTAAATACCCAGCAGTTGTGCTGTTGAGACCTCCTTGAAGCTACAGTGAAGGGACAGAACAGGGTGGTTCTGCCTGCTGTGTCCTGAGATGAGACAGTGGTGGAACGAAGGGAGCTCTAGAATCAGAGACACCTGTGGGGAGCAACTCGGACTAGACTGTTACTGGAATTAAGACTTATTCTATGCATCTGCTCTCCCACAATATGGCGCTGGGAGAGAAGAAAACAGCTTCTACACAGGTGCCTCCAGTTCAGCCAATAAACTGTAGGACTTGCTCCTGATTGGAGGAGAGCAGCGTACTCGGCGTGTGGGCAGCCGAGTTGGGATTGGCGGAGGAGGACTATAAAGGAGGAGAGAGACGGCATGCACCAGGAACATCTAAGGGGAACATCTAAGAGGGAACATCTAAGGGGAACACCTGTGCAGCCCCCGAGAGAGCCAGCCGGCGGTGTGCCGCTCCCCTGCGGAAGTGGGGAATGTGGCCAGGGGGAACTGCCCTTCCACGGAGGTGGAAGGGACAGTAGCCAACCCGGGAAGAACCAGCAGCAAACCCGGGGAGGGCCGAGCAGACGAAAGAACAGCGCAGGGTCCTGTGTCGTTCCTCCACGAAGAGGGGGAGCGACAACACCTTGTTTGAAATCATGGTTTAGCCATTTATCACATTAGTAACTTTGGGCTAAAAACATCTGTGAGCAGAATTTTCTTTTTGTTTGAACGGCAGAGAGACACAGATAGGCAAGCAGTCAGAGAGCTCCCATTTCCTGGTTCACTCCCCAAATGCCTCCAACAGGCAAAGTTGGTCTAGGCCAAAGCCAGGGTCTGGGCCGAGCTGAAGCCAGGAATAAGTACCCAACAGTTGTGGGTCAGGAATGCCGGTGATGCAACAGCCAAATAACACAGCGCAGGCAGCCTCTACAAAGCACCAAGAAATGTCCATGATGTATCACAAAAGTCAGGCTACCAGTAATATATTTAGAGTGATTCCATTTGCTAACGTCCCTGTCCAGGCATTTTTTTTAAAGTGGAAAGAAATATACCAAAATGTTAACAATGAGTAATGGGATAAAAACAATCCACTTCAATTTTCTTTCCAATTTTAAATATAGATCTTTATATTAGGGAAACTAGACAAGCGTATATATCTTATCATTAATATGACTTTGAAGTAGAATTTGTTGTCTCTTAAAAAAAAAAAAAAGTGCATCCAGGAAGCTGCCTTCCTGCGGAGCTGCCGTTTAACTGACAGAAAAGACTGGCTTTCTCACAGGTAGCACTGAGCCCTCCCTGCCCAGAGGCAGGTGCACAAGAACAAGTCTTCTCTGTGGCTCTGCTAACTTGGCAACGTCTGCTTAGGGAATTTGCAAGTTCCTAGGAAGCATTTCGCAGGGAAATGGGGGTCAGAGAAGACGCGTGGAGGCATCAGGGCCCCACACTTCTCGTCCAGCTGCAGAAAGGAAGCACCTCACGAAGGGCGATCGACTCGAGTTGGGAAACCCCTGGGGATGGATCTGGAGGAAGCGTCGAAGGAGCTCTCTGGTCTGGACACAGGAGGCGAGCACAGAAATCCGCTACTCCGGTCCTCTGCTCGAAGCTGAACCACCTTCCTCTATGGGAAGCGAAACGACAGTTTTCTTTTGTCTTCTTTTTTAAAGATTTATTTCTTTGAAAGGCAGAGTTACTTAGAGAGAGAGAGAGAGAGAGAGAGAGAGAGAGAGAGAGAGATCTTCCATCTTCTGATTAACTCTTCAAATAGCCACAATGGATAGGACTGGGCCAGGCCAAAGCCACGAACCTGGAACTCCAACCGGGTCTCCCACGTGGGTGCAGGGGCCCAAGGACTTGGACCATCTTCTGCTGCTTTCCCAGGCACATCAGCAGGGAGCTGAACTGGAAGTGGAGCAGCTGCGACTCAAACCAGCACCCATATGGGATTCTGGCATTGCAGGCAGTGGCTTAACCCACTACACTACTGGACTCTACAATTTTCTTTTACTCAGCATTTTCCAAATACTTGACATTGAAATTGTAATATTTTTTGTAACCAAGAAAAAAGTAATTTCATTCATTTATTTATTTTCATGTATTTGAAAGACAGAGAGACTTCCATCTGCTGGTTCACTCCCCAAAGACACAACAGCCAAGACTGGGCCTTGCCAAAGCCATGAGCTAGGAACCCATTGCAGCTCTTGCCTATGGGTGACAGGAACCCAAGCACTTGAGTCATCCCCTTTTTATCTCAGGGCATGCATTAGCAGGAACTGGAAGCAAAGGAGCTGGGGCTCAACCCAGGCCCTCCCAAGCAGCATCCTAATCACTATAGCAAACACCTGCCCCCTTACATTTTTTTAAGCTGACACATTGTATCTATGGATGGGACAGAGTACAACCATTCAATACATGCATACAATGTATAATGATAAATCAGGTTATTATCATTCCTGTCTTCCCAAGCATTTATTTTTTTCTCTGGGTTGGGAACTTTTCTAGTTACTTTGAAGCCTGTGGTCAATTGTTGGAGACCAGGGTTACCCTATGGTGCTACAAAACACCAGACCTAACCCCTCCTATCTGAGTGTATTTTGGTACCCATTATCTACCCTCTTGGCATCCCTGACTCCTTCCTCCCCTGTTGAAAATTCTCAAGCAATGGAAAGCCACTCGGTGGCCACTATGTTCCCCGGCCCTAGGGCAGCTGTGAGCTACACAGAGGTCCTCTCTTGACAGGAGGCCGACTGGTTGCTTCTACTAAGAGGTTGGAGCAGGATCAAAGGCAGGTCCCGCTTTCTCTGAACCAGACTGGAGTGGGGACTTGTTCACCTCTGCCTCTGCCCCCTCCAGCACCAGGCTGCACTGCTTCTGCCTCCACACACAGTCTGCATTCTCCCCCACCAGTCCCCCAGACTTGCCTTCCCAGATCTGTGCATAGCTGGCTCCTTCCTGTCACTCAGTGCGGGGCTCCCTGGTGCCTCCCCAGCCCTCTCTGACTCCTGAATCCTGCAGGCCGGGAATCTTCCAGGCACTAGAGGGTTCTCTTTGTGCAAGCATCAGCTCCAGAAATGATCTCTGGGTACGACTGCATGATCCCGATGGGTACCACAATAGCTCCTGTCCCAAAGGCTATTCTAGAATCTTGCCACTTCCCCATAGATTGCAGTCCCACACAGCTCCCCTTAAATCTGGGCCAGCGTGGGGCTCGCTTCTGACCAAAGTGACTTGGTTAGCTGGGTCAGTCACTCCAAGAAGCTGCCACCCAGCTCTCCCAGCCACTGCTCCTGGGGCTCCAAACCACCAGCTACTCCAAGACCTCCATGCTATGAGGAAGCCCAAGCCACAGGAAGAGCCTTGGATTGATTGACAGCCCCTGCTGGCTCTCCACAGCCAGACAGTAAAGGGATTGTCCCCAGCCTGTGACTCCAGCCTCCCGCCATCCAGGTGCAGACACATCACCCTTGGCAGCTCCCTATATTGCTAGCCCACAGAATGTAGGAGCATTGTGGGACAGATGCTCAAAGCCTCTAGGTTTTGGAGTCATTTGTTACACCATGAGAGCGACCAGGGCAGTACTGACTGTTGATCTCTTCCACTAAGATGTAGTCTCCCTGAGAGGGGAGGCTTCCAGATCTTGCTCCTTCCTGCATGCACAGTGCCCTGCACACAGTAGCCACTCAATAGGCAAGAGCTGAAAAAGGGAAAGAAGTTGGATTTGGGGAACCATAATAACTGCCTTGCAGAGCCTCCGACTGACTTGTTCATGCAGCATACAGCCACCGTGTGCTCACTGAGTAACCAGCGTGTCCCCAGCAGCTAAGGACACTGGGAAACCTGCCGTGCAGACACTGGCGATGAGCAGAGGAAGACAGAAGTCCCTGCCCCACCCTGCCCACCTCCCCAGCCCCCTTCTCAAAAGCCAGAGGTGCGGTTGCCAATGCACCCAGCCCACATCTGGGGCTGTGTTTAATTATCCCCCGCCTGCTTGCAGCTGGGCTCACACCCACAGCGCAGGCACGGTGTCCTGGCCTCTCCCTAGGCAAGTGATGACTCCAGACAGGGACCATGTGGCAGGAAGGCAGCCACGGCCCTGCACATCTGGCCCCTTCCCGGGAGGTGCCTCCCCAGCAGCTGGCCTCCTCGGGCTCCCAGCCGTCCCCGGGCCAAACAGAAGCCCAGGCTTTCAAGCTCTGAGAGAGAAAGTCCTCCTGGCAGAGGTGCAGCAGGCTGGGGGGTGGGGGGGGAGGCTGCAGGACGTGCCTCCAGGTTTAACCACTTAATCCCCAAAGTACCTGCCAAGAACCAGTTAGCATGTCTGGCCAGCCGGCCAGCCCGTCATTAACTCATTAAAGCAGGCTCCTGCCAGGCCCATTATCTTCCTTGCCGCTGACCACGCTGCCTCTTGGGCTTGCAGAGTCCCCCTCTCTCCCCTTCCCCTGGCCCCCTCTCCCAGGCAGATTCCCCGCCCCCTCCCAAAGCACACGTCTCCCCCCTCCCACTCCACCACCAGCCAGTGCTCACCAGAAAGCGTCTTTTGTTCTTTGAGCACTGACTGGTTAAGTCACGCGCATCCCCAACCTCCCAGGAAAAGTGCCTCTCCCAGTGCATCACTGCCCCAACCTGTGGGTGCCACTGCAGCCGGTCCTCAGAGACAGAAACTCCAGTTCCAGTTCTGACTGCGAGATGAGGATGCCTCTGCCTCGATTGCCCATTTGTGATACCACCGATGGCGCTAACGCTTGGTGACATTGGAACCAAAGGCCGGGCACGACCCTGGACACTGGAAACACATGCACTCTTATCTTTCCCACCTCGAAGAGGACAGCTCCAGTTGATGTGCAGAAGAACAGAGAGAGACCAGGTCACACCCAAGGTCATGCTGCCAGCAAGAGGCTGGAACCTGAAGTCCAGTTCCCCTGGACTCCCACACCCACGCTCCTAACCATCACCCTACTTTGGCCTACCCGACCCTGATCTCCCAAGAGGGCAGGTAGGAATGGTGCGCAGTTGCCAGCGATGGAGAAAGAAAGGAACTAAATACGGGGTAATAATCTTGAAGTTCACGCTCACGCCACTTGTTTTGCTCCAGGAACTGTCAGTTTTCAGCGCATGCACTCATTCAACCCTCGGAAGACTCGCACCGTGTCCCCACTTTACATAGGGGAAAACTGAGTCTCGGGTGGTTTGTTTCTGGTCTGTTTGCTGTTTTGACTTCTGACAGGGCACTGCTGGCTCTCAACAGCAGCTCCAAAGCAAGTCTGTTTTACCTCTGATTCCTGCAGGCAGCTAAGCCCACCCTTCACGGCAAGGTGGGGACCCCCGCCCTACACGGCTGGCACAGGCCTCCTGGTCACTTCTAAAGTAGGCGTGGCCACCCGCGTTTCTCCCCAGGAGAGGAGAGGGCAGAGCTGCCTCCCTCCAACGCCGAACTCAGCCAATGAGCTTTTGCGCACGGGTTGCCTTTCACGTCTTCCTACCTGAATGGAGTTAGGAAAAAATGGGTTTCTCCCCGCCCCCCCCAAAGAAGCCACGAATCTGAGAAAGGCCTGAGCCTCTAGTACTCTGAGGTCAGGATGTGGGCGGCGGGGAGCGAGGTTCACCCTGGCGTGGGAGGGGACGCCGGCAGCCCCGACTCGGGGACCACACGCCGCGGGGGCGCAGGGAGGCTGTGCAGCACAGCTCCGGGAGAGTCCCGGGCCGCGCGCGGCGGCGCTGGACCGAAGCTGTGGGCGGCATCCTACGGTCAGGGCACGCGAGGCCGGAGCAGCCTCGAGGGTGTGGCCGCTGGGGATGCTGGGGGAGGGACCCAGCCGAGGGGCGGAGAGCCCTCGGGATCGGCCCGGCGGTCAAGTGGAGCCGGAACGCAGAACTAAGCAACTCTGGGGGCAGAAGCGGGGCAGGGATGGGGGTGGGGGAGCAGAATCAACTCTGTGGCGACAGTTACCTGCCCCCTAGCGGGTCTCCTCCCGCCCGCTCCGGGCTGTGCGGGCCCCCGCTTCCCAGATCCTCCCCCGCATCCCGGCGCGGAAAGGGGTCCCGGTGCGCTCGGCCAGCAGTCTCCCTGCTGGGGCCCGACACGCACCCCCACCCCCACGGGCACCAGCCACCCCGCACCGCCTGGTCCCCATACTCTCTAGGACCCGAGGAAGCCGCGTCCCGACGGGCCCCCGTGCTGTTTAGCTCCCTCTCGGTTCTGAGCGCTCCTGTTTCCCACTGGCTGCGAGCCGCCTCTGGCAGATTCTTCTGCCCCGCCCCGGTCCTAGCCTTCCCTCCTCATCGGGTCTCTCTTTAAACTTCCGTCTCCTCCCACCGTTTTTCTCTCTTTTCCCAAAGTCCACGCTTTGGGCTTCGACTTCCTTTTGCTCCCTAGGCTCCTACCCAAGTTTTGCTCCAGAGTGGGCAGTCCTAGCCTGGCCCTCCCGGACCAGGGACACCCTCGCCCCGCCCCGTCTTGGCTCTGGGAGGCAGGGAAGGCCGGGGAGAAGAGGATGGGACCTCCGGGAGCAGGGCGGAGCGCGCCCTAAAGCGCGCACTTGTCTTCACCAGCGCCCGGGCTTCGCGGGCCCACGCGACATCTGTCGCCCGCGCTCCCGGCTCACACCCCGCGCACCCCCGCAGCTCCCCCGGCGCTGCCACCCCCCACGCTCCGGCTGCCGCCTCTCCCCGCGGGCGCAGACGCTCGGGCCTCGCCCGCGGGCGCTGTGCCAGCTCGCTAAGGTGTGTGCGCCCCGCCAGGCTCGGCCGGGACTCGCGAGCGCGCGGCGTGGCGGGCCCAGGCATCCCAGGGCCTCTGCCATCCCCACCTCTGGTGCTCGCCTTCCACCTACGGTGGGGTCTGCCCGAACCTCTCCACCCTCATTCTCTGTCGCTTCACTACTCCAGAACCTGGAGAGAGGATCCTCACAATTGCGCTCTCCCAAAGCGCCAAGCACACAGCCAGGGCTCATGAACTTCTCCGCCTAAGGACTCGTACCTTTCTCCCACCGATGCCAAACAAATTAGGCACTCGATACTCACTTCCCATCTCCACCCCCGCGCAGCGCCCAGCAGACAGCAAGCTCTCAAAACGCCCCCTCCCTAAACAAAGCCCGGCATCCCGAGAGGAGCTCAATGAATGCTCCTGATTCAGGCTTCCCCTTGGAGGTTCCCTAAATCTCCAATATCAGCCCTCGGCTGGGACATCTCATTGCAGCTACGCCGTGTGGGGACTAAGAGGCCAACCAGCTCCTCACTCCGGACAGCTTGCTGGAGAGGCCCGAAGTTGGCAGCGCGGAGCAAAACTGCAAAGTGCGCGGGCCTGGAGGAGATCAAAGCGAACAGCCAGAATCCTGGAGGCGGAGGAAGTGGCGCGGTGCGCTCTCAGGGCGCGCGACAGTGGGGATCCGAAACTGGGGACGTGGGTCTTACGGGGAAGGGGGTCGGGAGCAGAGGCGGCGGGGAGGACAAGCGGCTTGGCAGAGGCCAGGGATTTGCCTTGAAACTGCGATGGGTGATTCTCTGGCTGGGTGGTGACTCCGTTCTCAAAGCAGGGGCACTTGGTACCTAAGTCGAGTGTCTACTTGTGGGGCTGGTGGGGGCTGCGGAGGCTCAAGTGCGCCAGATCCACTGCGCTGGAGGGAACCGCAGGATGAGCTCAAGGCGACGGACGGAAGCGGACAGAGAAGTGGCCCTGCCGCTCGGAAAGATATGGGAACCAAGATCCCTGCAAGGCAAGGGAGCAGAGGAAGAAGGGGAAGCGACGCTACGAAGCCCGAACTTGCCCCTCTCCCGCGCTCTGGCTCTCGCTCACTCGCTCGCGTACCTGTTGCTCGCTCCGGCTGGGTCTCGGCTCCGGCCCCACCAAGAAGCCCCGCGTTCCTACAAGTTCCGCCTGCCGAGCAGCCAGGCCGCCAGCGCCGCCACCTGCGCGGCCGCGCACAGCCAGGGCCAGTAGGTGGGGAGCGCGCCGGGCGCCGGCGCCCTCCGGCTCCGCGCGCGGCGCCGCCACATGGTGCGCTGGTGCAGCTCGTCGCCGAGTGCCTTGAGCCGGGCGGCGGTGAGCTGCGCGGCGGCCGAGCGCAGCCCCAGGCGGCCCGCGCTGCAGGCGCACACGGCCGGGGGGCCGCGGCCACGGTGCAGGGGGCACGGGCACATGACCGCTCGCCTCGCTCCCTCCGCGCGCTCCGGCCGCCCCTCGCCTCCTCTCCCTCCGGCCTCTGCGCCCGCCGCCGATGCGCTCCAGCCGCCGGGGGCCTCCCCTGGACACCAAGTTTCTCCTTGTGTAGTGCGTTTGTTGTGCTGACGGAGCTATTATTAATTAAAGTGTCACATGGTGGATGGGGGCGGGGAGGGAGCGGAGAGGGGGGTTACATCATCCGGCCCCCGGGGGGGGGGGGCTGCAGGCAGAAGAAACCGAGAGGTAACTTTTAACCCTAGCATCGCCGGCGGCGAGGGGGCGCGTGGTTTGGGAGAGGTGGGGCGCGCGACGCTGGGACGAGAGCAGGCGCCCCGCGGCGGAGAGCTTGGGCTTTGAGGGGTCTCGGGGGGGGGGCACCCCCGCGGAGACGAGGAGCGCGAGGGAGACGTTTTCTCCTTCCCCTTATCCTGATTTCAGCTCCAGTTCCGATTTGGCGGAGGCAGCAGGCTTGTTGGCCGCTGTGGATGAAGCGGATAGAAGAACTGGGCAGTACCGTTCAGAAACAACCCCCAGGCTGCTGTTTGGTTCTAGGGGAGGTGGGTGGATTCTAAGTCTGGCGGAAGGTCCAGAGGCAGCCCAGCCTGCTTCATTTCGGGTCCGCCTTGGCACCTGTACGCCTTTGGGTGTGAACACACACCCCCGCACGGCTCCGCCCGCAGCCTAGACCCTGCCGAGCGCCTGGAGCGCCGCTGGAACCCTGGAGGAGGGCGAGGGTGGGGACTGGAGGGGTCTGGCCAAGGTCGGGTGCGCGCACAGCGCCCGAACCCCGAAGACCCTCACAGGGGGGCTTTCTGCATGGGAACTTGATTTTTGTCTGCTTTCTTGGTGAATTTTTTTTTCCCCTGCTGGGGTTAAAGTTGCTAGCAGAGACGTGCGCGGTGGAGACCCGAAGGGACCGGCGAAGGTAAGGGAGAGGGAGGGGGGATGACTCTGGCCCTCCTCTTTCCTATCCTAGGGCGGTCGCTGTTCTGCAGACTACAACATGTGGTATTGTCACTCTCAGGAGTCTTTGGAGAACGAGACCTCTCCGGTCTTAAAGCACGGGGATTCAGGCCATTGGAGGCGCCGCGGCTCGGAGCCTGTGACCTGGAAGCTGTCCGGAGGCTCTCCTTTCCCTCCTTCCCACCAGCAGAGGTTTGCCAAGCTCTGAGGAGTCCTTTGGTGCCTTGGAAGAGCTACCTCAAGATCAGGAACTTAGCTCTGGGCTGGATGTGTCAGGCGGAGCCTGTCCTTGGCTTGTGGAGAAATGACAGAGGCCAGATCCCAGCTGGGCCATGTGCTCTCGATGGCCTGTGCTCCCACCCAGCCCTGGTTCTCCTGCCCTTGACAATGGCCAACACTCACTGAGCATCTTCTAGGTCAGGTGCCCTGCAGATGGGCTCTTGCCTGGGCTACCCAAAGTGAATTTCACAACTATCCTAGTGAAGAAACTGAGGCACGACGGGGAAGGCCTGAGGGCACAGCTCCCTAGTGAAAGGCGAAGCGTGCGTCTGGGTCTGCAGTAGGCTCTGAGCCGTTAACCATGGTTTTATACTGCCCCCTGTAATCTAGGAATAATAATACCTCCCTCCCAGGATTGGAGCAGAGATTAAATGAGAGAAATGTATGCCAAGCACCTGGCATGCGGCGGGCCTTGGATAAACCTTGGTTCTCTTTGCTTTTTGGCTAGATCCACTCCCCCATTCTCCTGGGACTCACCTCCTTAATCCCCGCTAGTCTTTGCAGGGGGGACCTGATCCATTGCCCGGGTGTAGCGTTCCAAGAATGAAGATACAGTGTCTATTTAAAAAGCCCTTTGGATTTAAATCGAACAATCCCCCCCCCCTCCTTTTTAATCTGCACGCTTTTAACGGCTCACTTCATGGACATTAATTTTAATGGGACGATTATTACCCTGTTTGGATGCCTGCCCCCTCAAAATGCTGGGCTCCCAAGGTGGCGCTGGGTCGGGTCCCAGCAGCTTGGATGTTTTCTACAGCAGAGAGAGTGCAGGCTTGGCCACGGGGATGCAGCATTCAGCAGGAGAAGAGGATGATGGAGAAGTGGGGACAAGGCAAGACCTCCCTCTCCTAGCACCCTGCATCTGAGCGCCCCTCATCTGCTCGCACCAGAGTTCTCCTAGCCCACCCCACTGCTCACTCACTGGTGAACTTGGCCTTGAGATGTGGCATTGTGGAGCTTCCATTTCATTAACTGCAAAGTACAAATAATAATGGTAGCAACAGTCTCACAGGTTTGAGTAAGACCCTACCAGGGGCCGGTGCTGTGGCATAGTGAGTAAAGCCTCCTCCTGCAGTGCCAGCATCCCATATGGGTGCCAGATCGAGACCCGGCTGATCCACTTCCAATCCAGCTCTCTGCTATGGCCTGGGAAAGCAGTGGAAGATGGCCCAAGCCATCAAAGAAGGAGGTACTTTTAAGGAAGGAGAGAACTTCCACTTTGCTTATGGCCCTGACTAAATACTGATAGAGTTTGTGGACTCAAAAGGCTTCCATAGCCTTGGCAGCTCATGAAGAGCCTTGGGTGATTACTGACATCATAAATAATAGTGTCAATTGTTAAATCAACAGCAGGAGTCACTGTGCACTTACTCCCCATGTAGTACCTCTGTCCTTAACGAGTTATACTATGAGATTTGATGATAAAAATCAGTCTTCAAACACTACTTTATATGTTGTGTGTCTGTGAGGGTGCAAACTGTTGAAATCTTTACTTAGTATAGAGTTGATTTCTGTATATAAAGATAATTAAAAATGAATCTTAATGAAGAATGGGATGGAAGAGGGAGTAGGAGGTGGGATGTGAGTATAGGGGAGGGTGGGTATGGGGGGAAGAGCCACTATAATCCAAAAGCTGTACCTATGAAATTTATATTTATTAAATACAAGCTTCAAAAAAAAAAAAAAAAGATGGCCCAAGTCCTTGGACCCCTGTACCTGTGTGGGAGACCCGGAAGAAGCTCCAGGCTCCTGGCTTCAGATGTGGCCAAATGGGGAGTGAACCAGCAGATGGAAGACCTCTCTCTCTCTCTCTCTCTCTCTTTCTCTCTCAATCTCTCTGTGTGTGTGTGTAACTCTGACTTTCAAATAAATAAATAAGTCCTAAAAAAAAAAAAAAAAAAAAAACTCGAGCAGTAAACCCCTCAGGATGTGCCTGGCATAATCTGAGCATTTAGTACATGTTGGCTACAGTTATTATTTTTTATTTTTTAAAAAGATTTTATTTGGCCGGCGCCGCGGCTCACTAGGCTAATCCTCCGCCTTGCGGCGCCGGCACACCGGGTTCTAGTCCCGGTCAGGGCACCAGATTCTGTCCCGGTTGCTCCTCTTCCAGGCCAGCTCTCTGCTGTGGCCAGGGAGTGCAGGGGAGGATGGCCCAGGTGCTTGGGCCCTGCACCCCATGGGAGACCAGGATAAGTACCTGGCTCCTGCCATCGGATCAGCGTGGTGCGCCAGCCGCAGCGCGCCTACCGCGGCGGCCATTGGAGGGTGAACCAACGGCAAAAGGAAGACCTTTCTCTCTGTCTCTCTCTCTCTCACTGTCCACTCTGCCTGTCAAAAAAAAAAAAAAGATTTTATTTATCTATTTGAAAGAAATACAGAGAGAGAGAAGGAGAAAGAGAGAGAGAGATGTCTTTCATCCACTCCTTCACTCCCCAAATGGCTGCAATGACCAGGGCTCGCTTATCCAGCTCTCCCATGTGGGTGCAGGAGCCCAAGCACTTGAGCCATCTTCCACTGCTTTCCCAGGTGCATTAGCAGGGAGCTGGATTGGAAGTGGAGCAGCCAGGACTTGAACTGGCATCCATATGGTATTCTGGCATTGTGGGCAGAGGCTTAACCTTCTACACCACAGAGCTGGCCCTAGTTATTTTTTTTTTTTTGACAGGCAGAGTGGACAGTGAGAGAGAAAGAGAGAGCGACAGAGAGAAAGGTCTTCCTTTTCTGTTAGTTCACTCCCCAATGGTCACTGCGGCCGGCGCACTGTGGCCGGCACACCACGCTGATCCGAAGCCAGGAGCCAGGTGCTTCTCCTGGTCTCCCATGTGGGTGCAGGGCCCAAGGACTTGGGCCATCCTCCACTGCCCTCCTGGGCCACAGCAGAGAGCTGGCCTGGAAGAGGTGCAACTGGGACAGAATCCGGCGCCCCGACCGGGACTAGAACCTGGGGTGCTGGCGCCGCGGCTCACTAGGCTAATTCTCTGCCTGCGGCGCCGGCATCTAGTTAATATTTTTATAGGCGATCATGTAGTCACTAAGTGGTGTACACTGAAGAATGTCGGGGCCCTACACCTCACATACACATGGTTCCCTATAGTAAGTGGTGATTCCATCACTGATGCCAAACATTATCCTGAGAAAGCAAATTCTTGGGAGAGCAACTCAACACTTCCCTAACCCTCTAGTCAACATGAGGTTTGGATGCTGATGTTGAATTTATTGAGCATTTGTTTACTGCTTTCTCTTTGCCTGGCACTGTTGAAACTGCTCTGGCCGTATTGACTCATGGGAAGCCGGTAACCCCAGGAGGCAGGTACAGTGATGTTCAGTGTGATGAGTGAGCAAACCAGGACAGACCATTTAAGTCACTGATCCAAGGTCACACAGCTGTCTGCCCCCAAAGTGTGTATATCGTGTCACCACTGGGAAGTCGGAGGAAGAAGGAGGAACTGCTATGGGCTGACCCATGGCCCCTCCCCAAATTCATATGTTGAAGTCCTAACCCCTCCCCCAGTACTTTAAAATGCAACCGTATTTGAAGACAGGGTCTTTAAAAGATTTATTTATTTCACAGGTAGACTGACAGAGTGGGAGAAAGCGATCCTTCATCCATTAGTTCATGCCCCAGATGACTGCAACAGCCAGGGCTGGTGGGCCAGACCAAAGCCAGGAGCCAGAAACCCCATCTGGGTCTCCCACATGGGCGGCAGGGGTCCAGGCACTCAGGCTGTCTTCTCTGCCTTCCCAGGTCCGTTAGCAGAGTTGGATCAGGAGTGGAGCAGCTGGGGCTCAACTGGTGCTCCAGCATGGGGTACCGGTATTGCACGTGGTGGCTTACCCTGCTGCATCAGTAGAGACAAGGTTTTTAAAGAGGCAATTAGGCCAGCACTGCAGCTCAATAGGCTAATCCTCTGCCTGTGGCGCTGGCACACTGGGTTCTAGTCCCGGTCGGGGCGGCAGATTCTGTCCCAGTTGCACCTCTTCCAGTCCAGCTCTCTGCTGTGGCACGGGAAGGCAGTGGAGGATGGCCCAGGTCCTTGGGCCCTGCACCCCATGGGAGACCTGGAGAAGCACCTGGCTCCTGGCTTCAGATCAGCACAGCACACGCTAGCCGTAGCGGCCATTTGGGGGGTGAACCAATGGAAGGAAGACCTTTCTCTCTTTCTCTCTCTCTCACTGTCTACACTATCTAACTCTGCCTGTCAATAAATAAATAAAAAATAAAGAGGCAATTAAATGGGGCTGTGGCATAGTGGGTGAGGCCGCCGCCTGCAGTGCTGGCATCCCATATAGGTGCCGGTTCGAGTCCTGGTTGCTCCACTTCCCATCTAGCTCTCTGGTATGGCCTGGGAAAGCAGTGGGACATGGCCCAAGTCTTGGGCCCTGCACCTGTGTGGCAGACCCCGAGGAAGCTCCTGGCTTTGGATAGGCGCAGCTCTTGCCGCTGTGGCCATCCAGGGAGTGAACCAGCAGATGGAAGACTTCTCTCTCTCTGCCTCTCTGTAGTTCTGCCTTTCAAATAAATAAGTATTTTAAAAAGAGTTAATTAAGTTAAAATGGTCATCAAGGTGGACCCTAATCCAATAAGAGTGATGCCCTTCTAAGAGGAGATGATCACATGGACACAGAAAGCGGCATCCACAAGCTAAGGAGAGATGCCTTCGAAGGAACGGCGCCCGCGGACATGCCGGTCCCGCACTTCCAGACTCCGTAACTGTGCAAAAGCCAATGCCTGGTGTTCGAGCCACCAGACCGTGGTGTCTGGCCATGCCACGGTGGTGCTACAGACGCTTGCAGGGAGCACCGATGTCCCGGGTGGAAGCTAGACGCATGCGTTTCCCCAGGCAGCGGCTGCTTGGACATTCTTCGGCTTGTGGCCAGGGGGTGAGCTCCTGGGCTGTTTGCCTCCTGCCTGTCGACGTTTCCCGGAGACCATCGAGCCAGGCAGGGTTTAGATCACTGTGGAAAGCAGCTCGTGGAAACCCAGTTGTTCACACGAGTGAGCTTTTCCCAGATGGCTGCAAGGAAGTGGCGACTCTGTCCCACGCAGGTCAGGAAAGGAGACAGATTTTCGGGTCTCTGAAGGTTTTTCTGTGGAATCCCAGTGCCCAAAACTCTGCAAGGCCAGGGGGCCTGGGGTCCAAACCCTAGGTCTGTCTGGCGCAGAGTGTCAGACCAGTGCAACCCTGACTTGGTTCACCTAGCAACGACTCATTTGCTGAATGAATGAATGAATGGGTGAAAGTTAAGCATCCCGATTCAGCTTGCTGTCAAACATACAACGCTGGCTGCCTGGGACTGGTATAATCACTAATATACAGCACATTTTTCTTGCCCTGGTTCATTCCCTTGCCCCCTATAGAAATACACTCTTATGTTTGAGCAGGCAGAGGTTGGGGTATGTGTCTGTTCTTTAATTAACACAAGGACGACCCATCCTGGTGTTGGAGACCCAACGAGCCTTACCTTACAGTGTTTTAACTCCTGTGGCTTGGTGGGGTGGTAAATGAGCGAACAGCTGTTACGTCCTCCACACAGCTGTGTTTCCTGAAGCCATGTGTGCGTGCCAGGGCCAGATCTGATGCCAAAAGGCTGCTTGGAGAACAACAGAGTTCCTGAATCAAAGGCAGAGCCGGAGTGGGTTTGAGGCTCTGCACCAGAGAGACCTGGGTTTGGACAGCAGCTTGGTTCCTCTTTGTAGAACCTCTCTGAGCCTCCACTTTCCCATCTGTACAATGGAAACAGTGATCCTAGTGCGAAGCTCACTGGGTTGCTGGGAGGATTAAAAGAGAGAATGGATGCCGAGCGTTTAGCAAAGTGCTTGGCACTCAATAAATATTAAGTTATGGTCTTTGTTGGTTTCTGGGGATTATTAAGTATCCACTTAAGACACAGAACAGGGACGCTGACCCAAACCTACTGGGGATACAAAGGGATTCAGATTTCAGTGAGTCTGAGATTCAATTACATCACAGTTATTCCCAGGAAAGTCCCCTCCCACCAGCAGACCTGGGGCCGGGCAGCTTGCTTGCGTCTCTCCCATTTATGACTTCGCTGCCGCATACCTGCACAGAGGGCGGAAGACCTTCTCCAGGGGCTTCCTGAGGGCTCACTGGCTTCCTCTCCCTGGAGGGTCTTGCTGCTGGGAGTCAGGAGGGAAAGGCAGAGGAATGCGCATGGCCAGGGGGCACAGAGGACCCGGCCCCTCATTGATACTTGCAGAGTGCCAGCTGTGAAAACGCACAGGTGTCGTCCTCTGCTGTGATGGCACCTGAGCTTATTTAAACAAGCCGTCACTAGACTTGACTGTCTACCGCTGGTGTCGATGAGGGTGGTCAGCACTGTGGCACAGCAAGTTAAAGCCCTGGCCTGAAGCGCCGGTATCCCATATGGGCGCCAGTTCTGGTCCCGGCTGCTCCTTTCCGGGTCGGCTCTCTGCTGTGGCCCAGCAAGGCAGTGGAGGATGGCCCAAGTGCTTGGGCCCTGCACCCCCAGGAGAAGCACCTGGCTCCTGCCTTCGGATCAGCGTGGTGCGCCAGCCGCGGCGGCCATTGGAGGGTGAACCAACGGCAAAGGAAGACCTTTCTCTCTGTCTCTCTCTCTCACTGTCCACTCTGCCTGTCAAAAAATAAAAATAAAGAAAGAAAGAAATAGGGCTTTTGCCGATGTAATCAAGCTGAGTCGTGCTGGGCAGCCTAATCTGCTGTTAGCCACACAGGAAAGGGGTTCTCCGAGGGACAGAGACCATGGAAGGGTGGAGGCGGAGCCTGGAGCTAGGCTGCGAGTAGCTGAGCGACAGCGTGCATTGAGAAGAGGCAAAGGAGGGCTCTCCCGGAACCCTGGGGAGGAACCTGGCCCTGTGCACACCGTGGGGTAGACTTCTAGACCCCTCCAGAGCTGTGAGAGGATAAGCTTCCATTGTTTGGAGCCACCCAGTCTGTGGATGAAAGATCTCTTTCTCTCTCTCTCTCTGCCTTTCAAAAAAAGCAAACAAAAAGACTGCAAATAACCAAACCATCCCAAATCACAGTGGCTTAAACAAGATAGAAATTCCACTCCCTTTCACACAGAAGAAGCCTGAGGAAGTGGTGCAGGCCTGGGTTGGAGCTGCACAGGTGTCAGGGTCGCAGGCTCCTTCAGGTTTGCTCTCCCACCTGTCTTCCATGCTGTCTCGTGATCCAAAAGGGCTGCTGGAATTCCCATCACACTTTTACAATCCCAGAATGACTGTTTAACATGTTCTCTCATCTCATTGGTTAGAACTTACCCATGTGGCCATACCCAACTACATGGAATTCTGGGTAATGTAGTCTTTTAGCTTAACATCAGTGATACATCTGGGAGTTCTGTTCCTGGAAGGGAAGGGAGCAATTGTCAGCAGGTAATAGGAGGTCTCTGCCTGCTTTGCCATGATTGCTTTAGCCCAGAGCCTGGCATAAGCTACAGCCTGCAAGCCAATGTTACCCTTCATCTGTGTGGCTTTGTGTTAGATGGAATTTTTGTTGAGGTAATTGTAAAATTTCATGCAAGTTTAGAAATAGTATAAAAAATCTCCTACTATGTTTTACCAAATGTCTCCCAAAGACAACATTTTGCCAAACTATAGTATTTCATCGTAACCAGAATTTTGACTTAAAACGGCTCACTGATATTATTCAGATTTCCCCAGTTTCAGTTATACTCATTGTGAGTGTGTGTGTGTGTGTGTGTGTGTGTGTGTGAGTATGAGTTTTTTCACCTATGCGTGATCAAATACCCCCTGCCATGGGGAAGGGGCGGATTCCAGGAGGTGGAGGCAGCACCGTTGAACTATTCACTCTCAAGAGTATCCACTTTAGTTTTTTACTACAGGAAACAAAACTGCTGTGAATACTTCTATTTGGGCCTTTGTGTGAACATAAGTTTTCATTTTCTGGGAGAAACGCCCGTTCTTGGGTCATACGGTAGTGGCATGTTTTATTGTCTAAGAAACTACTAAATTCTCTACTCAAGTGGCTGCACCATTTTACACTCCCACCAATACAAATGATCCAGTTTCTCCACCTCAGCTCCAGCATTGGGTGTTACCACTTTTTAAAGAATTATTTTAGGGGCTGGTATTATGGGATAGAGGGTTAAACCACTGCCTGTGATGCTGACATCCCATATGGATGCCAGTTCAAGTCCCAGATGCTCTACTTCCAATCCAGCTCCCTGCTAATGTGCCTGGAATAGCAGTGGAAGATGGCCCAAATACTTTGGGCTTCTTCCAATAACATAGGGGACCCAGAGGAAGCTCCTGGCTCCTGGCTTCCGTCTGGCCCAGCCCTGGCCATTGTGGCCATCTGGGAAGTGAACCAGCAGATGGAAGATTTGTCCTTCCCTTTTCTCTCTGTAACTCTGCCTTTCGAACAAATAAATAAATCTTTAAAAAATTTTGTTTTAGTGGGAGAATGGTAATGGTAAGGAAGAAGAAGAAGAAGAGGAGGAGGAGGAGGAAGGAAGGAGGAGGAGGAGGAGAGAGGGAGAGGAAGGAGGAGGAAAAGAAGAAAGAGAGAGAGAGACAGAGAGAATGCTCTTCCATTTCCATCTATTGGTTCACTCCCCAAATGCTTGCAGAGTCCTGAGCCAAAGCTGGGAGCTGAGTCTCCCGTATGAATGACAAGAAACCCAGTTACTTGAGTCATCCTCTCCTGCGTCCCTGGAAGCTGGAGTCAGGAACAAGAGCCAGGAATCAAACTCAGGCACTCAAGTTTGCTACTCAATAAACTTAACCTTAATCTCCAACCCCCTACTCTGTGTTGGCACCTTTTCTTATTCAGTTGTTCTCACAGGCACGGAGTAGCACCTCCATGTGGTTTAATATACTCCTGCTGAAAAATGGCTGATGACATTGACCATCTTTTCAAGTGCATCTTTACTACTGTATATCGTCTTTGATGGATCCATCTATTTTTGTAAATAAAGTTGAGTGAAACTCGCATCGTGTGTGGATATATCATCTGTCTGCTTTTGTAACACAATACCAGAGGCTGTGTGACCTGCAAGGCAAAAATATTTACTGTCTTGCTGTTTGCAGAAAAGTTTCACCTGCTACCACGTTAGTCAAATCATGATTTATTCTTCGAGGCTGAGCACAAAGCTGTCCAGGTGAAGACAGGGTTTCACCAGCAAGGAATAACACAGGAAAATGATGGCATATTCTACACTAGAAAACTCTTCCAGTGCTGCCAAAGACGTTCCTTGCAGCATCAATTCAAATCACTACAATTTGGAAGCAACAAAACAGTCGTCAGGAGGAGAGTGGATAAAGCAAACGTGGTCTATCATACAACAGACCACTAGAAGAAATGACCAGGAATGAACTAGACTTACAGATAGATGGCCTTCAAAAACATTTTGTTGAGTCAAGTAAAGCATTTGTAAAATGAGGCAATTATGTGTGTGGTTTAACATTGCCTAGTTGGATTTGAAATACAATGGAATAATGCTGTAAATTACTCATGGGCACATACACATATTCCTTTAAAATAGCCTGGGAGGATTCCCGTGAAGTTCACAGTGGAGGTTTTGCCTTTGCCCCCAGGAGTTGGAGGGTACAAGCCACACTGGAGTAGTAACAAAGGGGAATAGAAAGGTAGAAATGCACGTATTAGGAGTCTAGGTGCATTTTCCACACATGTCAGTTCCAGCAGTGTGATGACAAGGTTTGTACAAGTGAAGATCCGCTGCGTCTGTATGTGTCATCCTTGCATTTTCCCTTGGTACTTTGAGGGAAAGATACAAAGAAGGAGATCCCAGAACTCCCTGCGGGAGTCACAGACACACAGCATGTATGTCTTGTCAGGATTCACCCCCACCTCTGGGGAACTGCTCCTCTGCTCACTCCTATGATTTTGATGGATGCCATGGCCTTAGGAGCCTCTGTCCTGCCTTGGCCACTGAGGCATGAGCTCTCTGGCCTTAGTGGGGAAAGAGAGGGAGACGGAGAGAGACAGAGAGGGAGGGAGAGGGAGAGAGAGAGTGTCCAGGACTTCCCAGAGCAAAAATAAGTTGGGGCTGGTGTTGTGGTGAAGCAGGTAAAGCCACTGCCTGCAACACCAGCATCCAATGTGGATGCCAGTTCAAGTCCCAGGTGTTCCACTTCTGATCTAGCGCCCTGCCAATGGCCTGGGAAAAGCAATGGAAGATACCCAAATACTTGGTTCCCTGATACCATTTGGAAGACCCCAATGAAGCTCCTGGCTTCAGCCTGGTTCAGCCCTGGCCATTGTAGCCATTTGGAGAGTGAACCAGTGGATAGAAGATCTTGCTCTCTCTCTGTCTTTCCTTCTCCCTCTCTGTAGTTCTTTCAAACACATAAATATACTTTCAAAAATTGTTTCTTTGTAAGACAGACACAGAAAGAAGCAAAGAGAGCTTCATTCAGTGGTTCACTCTCCAAATATCCACAACAGCCAGGGCAGGGTCAGGCCAAAGCAGGGAGCCTGGAACTCAATCTAGGTCTCCCACATCAAGGTAGGGGCCCAGCTCCTTGAGTCATTATTTTCTGCTTCCTTGGGTGCACATTAGCAGGAAGCTGGAATTGAGAGCAGAGCCAGAATTCAAAACCAGGCACCCTAATATGGGATATGGGTATCTCATGTGGCAACTTATCTGCTATACCAAAAGCCTGCCCTAAACACACTTTCTCTCTCCAATCTATCTCTCTCTCTCCCTCCTCTCTCTTTAATGTTTTTTTCTTTGACAGAGTTAGACACAGAGAGAGAGAGAGAGAGACAGAAAGGTCTTCCCTCCGTTGGTTCACCCCACAGTGGCCACCACAGCCGGCACTACGCTAATCTGAAGCCAGGAGCCAGGTGCCTCTTCCTGGTCTCCCATGAGGGTACAGGGCCCAAGCACTTGGGCCATCCTCCACTGCCCTCCTGGGCCACAGCAGAGAGCTGGACTGGAAGAGGAGCAACTGGGACTAGAACCTGGTGCCCATATGGGATGCCGGCGCTGCAGGCAGAGGATTAACCAAGTGAGCCATGGTGCCGCCCCCCCCTTTAATTTTAAAGGTTTATTTGAGGTGCCGGCACTGTGGCTCAGTGGGTTAATCCTTCACCTGCAGTACAAGCATCCCACGTGGTCGCTGGTTCTAGTCCCAGCTCTTCCTCTTTCAATCCAGCTCTGCTGTGGCCTGGGGAAGCAGTAGAAGATGGCCCAAGTCCTTGGGCCCCTGCACCCACATGGGAGACCCAGATGGAGTTCCAGCCTCCTGGCTTCTGCCTGGACCATGCCCAGCTATCGCAGGCATTTGGGGAACAGATCACCAGGTGGAAGATCGATTGACCTCCCCTCTCTCTCTTTCACCTTAAAATAAATAATAAATAAATCTTTTTTTTTTTTTAAGTTTGAGAGCGAGTGAACTCCTACCCACTGGATAACTCTCCAGATGCCTGCGAATGTCAAGGCAGGGCCAGGACAAAGCCCAGAGCCAGGAACTCATGCTGGGTCTCCCACGTGGGAGGCAGGGACCCAAGTACTTGAGCTGTCAGTGTTGCCTTTCAGAGTCTGCATTAGCAGGAAGCAAGAGTCAGGAGCCAGAGTTGGGAATCAAACCCAGATGCCCTGAAATGGGAGGCAGATGTCTCAACCTGCTAGACTAAATGTCTGTCCCTAAATTCTCGTTTTAGCCAAAGTCATCTTCAGTTGGGTTTCTGTTTCTTCTGACCTAAGACTATGAAGTAACACAGGCTCTAACCCAGTGTGGAGAAGGAGGAAGGCTTCTTGGAGGAGATGACCTCTAAGATAGACACTGGTTGGGCAGGTGCAGGAGAGACCAAGTATGGGGTCCACGCAAGACGGAGCATGACTGAGTGGAGTCGGAAGAGGTGACTATGACTGACCAGAGGTGGCAGACTAAGGAGGGAAAGTGTTCAGAAACTAGGCTACAGAGCTTGGTTACAGCCAGACCTCACACGGTTTTTTGTTTGCTCTCTTTTTTTCAATTTATTCTTTTTCATTTCAATTGAAGGACAAAGAGGGACAGAGACAGAGACACAGAAAGATCTTCCATCCACTGGTTCACTCCCCAAATGCCTGCAACAAACAGGGGCAGAGCCAGGCAGAAGCAAGAACCCAGAACTCAGCCTGTGTCTCCCATGCAGGCGGCAAGGACCCGAGGACTTGAGCCAACACCTGCTGCCTCCCAGGATGCGCAACAGCAAGGAGCTGGTGCCGGAAACAGAGGCGCAGAGACCTGAACCAGGCCCTCTGATGTGGGATGCCGGCATCCCAAGCTGCATCTTAACCCCCGCACCACACTCCCGCCCCTCTCCGAAGGTTGTGTGTAGCCTCCACCTTGGAGAAATTGTGTGCAAATTAGTTAATCAGTTAAATCCTAGACATTAAGATTCGCAGAGCTGACACACATTTAAAGAATGCAGGTGCCTGATGGATGCTCCTGACTTCATCCTCACGATGGCCCCACGATGTCCTGCAAAGTGCTTTGAGCATATTCCGAGTGGCTCAAGGTACTTTGCGGCTATTAAGTGCCGGTATAAATCCCAACGTATTGGCTCAAACGTTTGATTTCCTATTTTTCTTCCCATTCGTGTGTCACCCGTAATTAGAACTCCAAAGTGCTCTGTGCACCAAAGTGCTCACTGCGATTTTTCTATTGGAACAGAGAGGACGGGAGACTCATTTCTTCAGCAGATTACAAAGTAGAGTTGGCCAAGCAACTCCGGCTCCTGCGTGAGCACGGGGGCAAGATTCATGAGGCTTGCAATGACAGCCCTTGCTTCTTTCTTAAAGTAGTGAATTCGTCTTTTTCTCTTTTACCCACTCTGTGTGTGTGTGTGTGTGTGTGTAATTGTGCAGAACTGTATTATTGACAGCCTCATTGGCAACACAAACACTTACCAGAAATACCTGCTCTCCCTGGGCCCCATCATTCATTCACTCGTTGATTCATCATCCATCCAACAGAGATTTGTAGCTCCTGTCCGTGTTAACCAGCTTCTCATCCCTGTAACAAACACCAGAGAGGAGATACCTAGGAAGAAAGAAGGCTTGTTGTGGCTCACAGATTTGGGGATTCACCGTCCAAGTTTGGTTGGCCCATTGGCCTGGTGTCTGATGAGGGTGGTGGATGGGGAAAGCACACAGAGGAAGGACCATATGGCAGCCAGGAGTCAGAGAGAGGTTTATAGAACCAGCCCTTAGGGCCAGAGCTGTGGTATAGCAGGTGAAGCCACCGCCTGCAGTGCTGGCATCTCATATGGGCGCCGGTTCTAGTCCTGGCTGCTCCACTTCTAATCCAGCTCTCTTCTGTGGCCTGGAAAACAGTAGAAGATGGTCCAAGTCCCTGGGCCCCAGCACCCACATGGGAGACCTGGAAGAACCTCTGGCTCCTGGCTTCGGATCAGCGCAGGTTGGGCCATTGTGGTCAGTTGGGAGTGAACCAGCGGATGGAAGACCTCTCTCTCTCTCTCTCTCTCTCTCTCTCTCTGCCTCTCCTTCTCTCTGTGTAACTCTAACTTTCAAATAAATGAATAAAATCTTAAAACAAAACAAAACAAAACAAAAAACTAGCCCTTTCCTGAGAATTGCCTTCCAAGGGCACACCCCTAGGGCCCAAGGAACTCCCACTAGTCCCGCCTCCTGAACGCCATAGTTAATGTCAAGCCCCCACCCTCTTTGGCATCACTAACAAGACTTTGGAGGTAAAATATCAGCATGACTTGGGGATGCAAATCCTGTTCAAACTACAACAGCATCCTAGGAACCAGGCTGTGCAAGGAGAGGAGAATACGAGAAGGAACAAGAGAGACACGGTAGCCACCACCTGTCGCTCCCCCTCTTCGTGGAGGAACGACACCAAACCCTGCCTAGGCTTCATATCCGAGTCACGGCACCATTATGTCGCTCCCCGTCTTCGTGGAGGAACGACACAGGACCCTGCGCTGTTCTTCTGTCTGCTCGGCCCTCCCCGGGTTTGCTGCTGGTCCTTCCGGGTTGGCTGCTGGTCCTTCCACCTCCGTGGAAGGGCGGTTCCCCTTGCCACATTCCCCACTTCCGCGGGGGAGCGGCACACCGCCGGCCGGCTCTCTCGGGGGCTGCACAGGTGTTCCCCTTAGATGTTCCTGGTGCATGCCGTCTCTCTCCTCCTTTATAGTCCTCTTCCACCAATCCCAACTCTGCTACCCACACGCCGAGTACGCTGCTCTCCTCCAATCAGGAGCAGGTCCCACAGTTTATTGGTTGAACTGGAGGCAGCTGTGTAGAAGCTGTTTCCCTTCTCAGCGCCATATTGTGGGAAAGCCGATGCATAGAATAAGTCTTAATTCCAGTAACTTAGTCTAGTCCGAGTTGCTCCCAGTTGCTCCCCACAACCACCAACCACGGAGCCCATGTTCCGGTGGAGGAGACACACAACTATCCGTAAATAATCAGTAAAACCACTTACCCACTGTGGAGAGGGTGAGCTTCACTGAGAGTGAGCACTGTGTGTAATGCATCACTCCGGGGTGGCAGGGATGGTCTGTCCTGGGGTCACAGCTGAACCCAGAGCCTCCCTGGAGAGTGATGAAGAAAGAGGGCAGTGCGTGTGAAGGCCATCAAGTGGAAAAGGGCTTAGCTTCTCTAGGCCACAGAAGGTTTTTTTTTTTTTTAAGATTTATTTATTAATTTGAGAGGCAGAGGCAGAGAGACAGAGGGAGGGAGAGGTCTTTTATCCACTGGTTCATTCCCCAGTTGGATGCAATGGCTGAGGCTGTGCCAATCTGAAACCAGGAGCCAGGAGCTTCTTCCAGGTCTCCCACGTGGGTGCAGGGGCCCAAGCACTTGGGCCATCTTCTACTGTTTTCCCAGGCCATAGCAGGGAGCTGGAGCAGAAGTCGAGCAGCCAGGACTCAAACTGGTGCCCCTATGGGATGCCAGTGCTGCAAGTGGTGGCTTTACCCACTGCACCACAGCGCCAGCCCCTAGAAGGTTTTGAGAGGGAAGATGTTACCCTCATCCACATCTAGTGGATGTAGCCATTTGAAGACAATGTGATTGTTCTTTGAGTAAGTAAGTGATTAAACGTTATCTAACCCAGCAATTCTACTTGTAAGTATACAGAAAAGAAATGAAAACAGAGGGTACACAAAAAACTACATGAATGTTTATAGAAACAATGTTCTTTTTAAAAACATTTTATTTATTTGAGGGAGGGAGGGAGGCAGGGAGAGAGAGAGAGAGCGAGAGAGAGAAAGAGAGAGAGCTCCCTGTTGCTGGTTAACTCCCCAAATGGCCAGGCCTGGATTCTGGCTGAAGCTGGGGGCTGGACCACAATCCAGGACCACATCTCCTGAGCCATCACCTGCCTCCCAAGCCTGCACAGACAGGAATCCGGAGTCAGGAGCCAGAGCTGGGTTTGTACTCAGGCACTCTGCTGTGGGATGTGTGCATCTTAGCTGCTAGGCTAAACACCTGCTCTCAGAAGCAGTACTTAAAAAAAAAAAATTTATTTTATTTATTTGAAAGACAGAGAGACAGAGAGGTCTCCCAGCCGCTAAATGGTTCACTCCTTAAATGGCTGCAAGGAGCAGGGCTGGGCCAGGCCAAAACCAGGTGCTGGAACCCCATCTGGTTCACTCCTTAAATGGCTGCAAGGAGCAGGGCTGGGCCAGGCCAAAACCAGGTGCTGGAACTCCATCTTTGAAAGGCCACCACCAAACACACCAAACTCTGGAGTGAGGGAAAAGGTTAATGTTGGGGGCAGCGGATGGGGTGGATAATGAAGAGAGAGAGAGAGAGAGGGAGGTGTGGGAAAGCAGGTCTTGTTACAGCCTTGCAGGGGTAGGGACGTAGGAGCAGCAAATGCCGTTAGGGTGGGGGTGGAGTTGATGTTTGTGGTCCGGCCATTTGGTCATCTGACTCCTAGTAAGCCAGGCTGGGTTCTGGAGAGGCCGAAGTTACTGTACAAGATGGTGATGGGACCAGAGCTAGGTAAGACGGCACCACTTCACTAACCATCTTCTGCTTTCCCAGGTGCGTCAGCAGGGAGCTGGATCAGAAGTGGAGCAGCTGGGGCTCCAGCAGCACTGCACCTGGTGCTTTACTTCTTAGACAGAACAGGTGAGGACATCGGCTCCTGCAGTCCCAGAGTACACGCTGGGGGGTGAGTATGCACGATGAAGGCCAAAGCCATTGCCTCTCCGTTCTGTGCCACAGGGGCCTGAACAAAGAGTGCCTGGGGAGCGCCAGGCTGGAGCTGAATTCTCGAGAGAAATAACAGGCAATCCAAGGACAGACCGTGCTCCTTGTCTGCGGGGAGGGTGACACCTTCAGGGAGAGGGGATTCGGAGCCAGGTTGGGGAGATTAAAAGGGAGGGGGCTTCCATCAGAGCAGGAGGGGGCTGAGGAGGGAGAGAGGGGTGAGGAGCGGGGTCCATATGGAACCACCTCCTTGTGAATGACTAAGTCTCTAAGTGGCAGCTGACACAAAATCCCGTCTGTGTAGCATTTTTAAAAAACAGAATTATTGATGGGAGAGTTCTCAAGAACAAGCAAATTGTTTCTAGCTACAGATAGTTTTTTCATTTTTCAAATCAGGCCCAAAGTTGCTTTTTTTTTTTCATAGAAATTTTGTATATTGTTCACAAGAAGACATGCAAAGCAACACAGCAAAAATGCCTACAGCCACAGATGTACCAGTGTTGTGTTGATCTTCCAAATGGTCACTTGTATCAGTCTCCTGTTTCTGTTCATGTTTCTAAACAGTGTACTTTGAAAGCATCACCACTTCTTGTATCGTTTGCATATTAATCTCCTGGTGTTCTTCGCACATTACCAATTCCAAATGAGGTGTGATTCTCCTGTCTCGGCTCCCGGGAGCCAAGGAGGCATTCATGTCAGGGGAAAGGAGTTTGTCTGAAGTTATGGATTGTTCAAGCATGAACTCCCAGGAGCACACACTTTAAGAAGCTGCAGGGGGCTGGCTCAATAGGCTAATCCTCCACCTGCGGCACCAGCACACCAGGTTCTAGTCCCGGTCGGGGCGCCTGATTCTGTCCCGGTTGCCCCTCTTCCAGGCCAGCTCTCTGCTGTGGCCAGGGAGTGCAGTGGAGGATGGCCCAAGTGCTTGGGCCCTGCACCCCATGGGAGACCAGGAGGAAGCACCTGGCTCCTGGCTTCGGATCAGTGCAGTGCGCCGGCCTCAGTGGCCATTGGAGGGTGAACCAACGGCAAAGGAAGTCCTTTCTCTCTGTCTCTCTCTTTCTCACTGTCCACTCTGCCTGTCAAAAAAAAAAAAAAAAAAAAAAAAAAAAAGCTGCAGGGATGGCTCAAGTAATTGGGTTCCTGCCTCTCGAGTGGGAGACCTGGATTGCGTTCTGGGCTCTTGGCTCTGACCCTTTTCCAGCCCTGGCTGTGGTGGGTATTTGAGCAGTGAACCAGCAATGGGAACTAGCTCTTGCTTTGCATCAGAAAAAAAGAAAAAAATAAAGAACCAATGTGGGGTTTCAAGGCTACTGATGGCAATTTACGCTTTCTAATAAAAATCTTTATTCTTGGCTGGTGCCGCGGCTCACTAGGCTAATCCTCCGCCTTGCGGCGCCAGCACACCGGGTTCTAGTCCCGGTCGGGGTGCCGGATTCTGTCCCGGTTGCCCCTCTTCCAGGCCAGCTCTCTGCTGTGGCCAGGCAGTGCAGTGGAGGATGGCCCAAGTGCTTGGGCCCTGCACCCCATGGGAGACCAGGATAAGTACCTGTCTCCTGCCATCGGATCAGCACGGTACGCCGGCCGCAGCGTGCTGGCTGCGGCGGCCATTGGAGGGTGAACCAACGGCAAAAAGGAAGAACTTTCTCTCTGTTTCTCTCTCTCACTGTCCACCCTGCCTGTCAAAAAATTTTTTAAAAAATCTTTATTCTTTAAAATATGGTTTTTGTTGGTCATAACTCAAGAGAGAGAGATTGATTTTTGGGAGATGTGGGCTAGGATCCAACAGTTGGGTGGAGCAGAGTACATGTTAAGCATCTCTTATCTCGGGCCAGTGCTGCAGCTCACTAGGCTAATCCTCCACCTGCGTTGCCGGCACTCTGGGTTCTAGTCCTGGTTGGGGCACTGGTTCTGTCCCGGTTGCTCCTCCTCAACTGCTGTGGCCCGGGAAGGCGGTGGAGGATGGCCCAAGTGCTTGGGCCCTGCACCCGCATGGGAGACCAGGAGGAAGCACCTGGCTCCTGGCTTTGGATCAGCGCAACGCGTTGGCCGTAGCGGCCATTTGGGGAGTGAACTAATGGTGTCTCTCTCTCTCACTAACTCTGCCTGTAAAAAAATTAAAAATTAAAAAAATTAAAATAAAATTTAAAAAAGCATCTCTTATCTAAAATGCTTGGAGCTGGACATGTTTGAGATTTTGGGCATTTACAGGAGATGATGAGATGGCTTGGGGAGGAGACCGAAGTCTAAACACAAAATTCATTTATGTTTCCTATTTGCCTAATACCTATAGCCTGATGGTCATTTTATTTTTATTTTTTTAAAGATTTATTTTTGGGGCTGGCGCAGAGAAAGCTGCCACCTGCAGTGTCAGCATCCCATATGAGTGCTGGCTCAAGACCCAGCTGTTCCACTTCTGATTCAGCTCCCTGCTAATACACCTGGGAAAACAGCAGAGGAAGGCCCAAGTGCTTGGGCCCCTGCACTCACGTGAGACATCAAGAAGCGGCTCCTGGCTCCTGGCTTCCGTCTGGCCCAGTTCCAGCTGTTGCTCCCATTTGGGGAGTGAACCAGCTGATGGAAGATCTGTATCTCTCCAACTCTGCCTTTCAAGTTATCTTTTATTCATACTTGAAAGGCAGAGTTGGGGGGGGGGAGAAAATATCTTCCATCCTCTAGCTCACTTCCCAAATGACCGCAACAGCCAAGTCTGGGCCAGGCTAGAAATCGGAACCAGGAACTCCATCTGGGTCTTCTATGTGGGCGGCAGGGATTCAAGTACTTGAGCCATCACTCACTGCCTTCCAAGCACATTAGCAGAAAGCTGGATCAGAAGTAGAACAGGGACTCAAAACGGGCAATTGTATGAATGCTAGGCTTGGCTTTTGGCTCAAGTTGATAAAGCAAGCTTGACCAATCCTTGGAATTCCATAGGGAAGATATCCAGGATAAGGTGAGATGTTTGCTGAAGGTTTTTGGGGAAATAGGTTATTATTTTAATTATCATTATGAAAATACATATTTCTTTGGCAGCAGACACTGAAGACCAGTGGCCAAAGGTCTGTGTTAGGCTATGTCCGTGGGACTCCACGAAGGGCACAAAGTGACCACGAACTTGAGCAAGCTGAGGTACAGCCTCACCAGGACATGGTCCCAGAAGTGTGTGGCTTTGTACCTTATTGGAGGTACACCTTGGAGGTCTCCAAGGTCAACAGGGCTATCAGGTGCATCAAGAAAAAGGGGAAGACACATGTGTACCAACAGGAAACTGAGGAGCTGAACCCCAAGGAGGAAAGTAGCTGTCGAAAAGGACTGAACACCCCCCCATACACACTCTGCGCACAATGAATACCTTCAGAGAAAAAAATGTACTTGTATTGGACACTTATGCCCCATCTTACATCCTCCCTTTTTTTTTTAAACCACATCTGCTGGTTCGCCCCCTAAATGGCTGAACCGGCCAGGGTTGGGCTAGGCGAGAGCCAGGCATCAGGAGCCCCATCCAGGTCTCCCCCGTGGGCGGTAGGGACCCAAGTCCCGGAGCCATGGTGGCTGCCTCCCAGGATGCGCTCCCCTGTGGGATGCGGGCCAAACGCCAGCCCAGGCCCCATGCTTTGGCTGCTCTCTCCCCAGCCAGCTCTCCAGTTCCGACGACGCCTCCTCACTCCTCTCAACCCCTCATGGCCGCCCCTGATTCCTCCATGACCCCCTCCCGGGCTCCCCGCCCTCCTGAATGTCAACTCCAAGAGGTTTTGTTTCGCTTTTACAGCCTTATATGCAAGTTTGCTCAATTATGGAACATCGGCTGGGCACAAAGTCCTCGCTCGGCAAAACACCGGCGCGCCCCTCGAGCCGGCGCGCGCACCTGAGGAGCCGCAAGCCGAGCAGCCACGTGCGCGCCTGCGCAGCATGAAGGGGCGTGGCGCGGCGAGGGGGCGTGGCCACCCATCCGGAACTCAAAAGCGACGCCCCGGCGGTTTCCGACTGTGGCGGACACTTCCAGCCGAGGGACTGTCCCGTGGCAGCTGGGGGCGGCGGCGGGGGACGCGGAGGCTCCGGAGCTGCGACGATGGATGACCGCAGCCTGGAGGAGTTCCGACGGCGCTGGCAGGAGGAGCTGGCGCAGGCTCAGGCGCTGAGGAAGCGGCGGCGGCCCGAGGCCGCGGAGCGGCGGCCCCGGCGGCCCGAGGTGAACCCCGGGCGCGGCGAGCAGGCCTCGGGATACCTGGCGCTGGCCCAGGGCCTCCTGGAGGGCGCGGGGAGGCCCCCCGGGGCGCGGGCGACGCGGGCTGAGAGGTCGGACGCAGCGAGCCGTTCCCGCTCCCCTCCGTCCCGCGAGGGCGCTGGGGGCGGCGAGGCACTGGTGGAGCAGCTCATCCGCGACCTGGTGAGTGGCGTCGCCAGCTGCCCAGGCCCGGCGCGGGCCCGCCCCCCGACCCGCCCCCGCCCCCGCCACGAGTGGCGGAAGAACTCGGCGTGCTCCCGGTCGTGGGGGAAACATCGAGTAGCAGCGCGTGGAAAGTGCCTCGGGATCCGGCTTCCCCCCCCCCCCCCCGTTTCGGCGGTGCCTGGCGTTCTGGGGTGGTCAGCCGGGGACTGTGTGCGTGTGTGTGTGTGTGTGTGTGCGCGCGCGCGCGACTGTCTCGCAGTGCTCAGGACGGCTGCCCCAACGCACACCGGCCCCAAACATCAACAAGTGTGCGGTTGAGAAATCCTGAACTTTGAGCAAGAGGACGCGAGAAATGGACAAGCAGGAGTTTTAACTTCTTTGGTGTACTGTTGACTACATAATTTTCCTGTGTCACTTAAAAGGAGGGGAAAAAAGGAAGAGGAGTCTTAGCGGTGCCGCTGGCTGCTGTAAGAATGAAGAGTCTTAATATTTTTTTTTTTAAATTTTTTGGGGGGGGGGGCGGAGATCGCTTGGAGAAGCAGGAGGGAGTTTGGGAGTCTTGGTTAAAAAAGCCTCCTTCTCCAAGCTGGCAGAATCAGGATCACCTGAGACGCATCCACAGCTCCCTCCCACGTTCAGAGTTAAGACAGTTTGGTTTGCTATAACCAGGCTCAAAGGAAATCACTTTTTTTTTTTTTAAGATTCATTTTATTTATTTGAAAGGCAGAGATACAGTGAGAGGGAGAAACAGAGAGAGAGGTCGGTGGGTCCTCCATCTGCTGGTTCATTCCCCAGATGGCTGGGCCGGGCCAAAGCTGGGAGCCTCATCTGATTCTCCCACGTGAGCGCAGGAACCCAAGGACCTGGGCGGGCCGTCTCCCACTGCCTTTTCAGGTGCATCAACAGGAAGCTGGATCCTAAGTGGAGCAACCGGGACTCGAACAGGTGCCCATATGGGATGCTGGTGCCGCAAACGGTGGCTTAACCACAGTGCCAGCCCCTACAGGTGTTTTTTTGTAAAGACTGAATTCTTTGAAAGGTAGAGTTACAGAGAGAAGGGGTTGGGGGTGGGGGGGGCCCAGATCTTCCACCTGCTGGTTCACTCCCCAAGAGCCCTACGGGGAGCGAGCTGAAGCCTGGAGCTTGGAACTCCCTCTGAGTCTCAAACGTGAGTGCAGGAGCCAGGTACTGGGGCCGCCTTCCGCTGTTTCCCCAGGTGCATTGGCAGGGAGCTGCATCAGAAGTGGAGCAGCTGGCGCTTGTATGAGATGCCAGCATTGCAGGCAGCGACTTAACCCACTGTACCACGACGCTGGCCCTGATCCTTACAGTTTTCCAATTGGCAGTGATTCTGTAACTGAAAGTTGTTTCAAAAAGTAATGACATTTTATGTAGCATGTAGTTTTTTACTCAAGTAACATTAATAGCCACTTTTTGAATTTTACCAAGTGTCTGGTCCTGTGCCCCGCTTCTAATTCTGTGAGCTAGCTGTTAACTCGCCTTTCACAAATGAAGAAAAACGAGTTTCTTATCATTTTTCTGGGGTTACTCAGTGGATAAACTTGGGGGGGTTGGATTCGAATCCAAGTCTTTTGGACTTCCACTCTCCCCAGGCGTGTGAATCACCTGAGACCTTGCTAAGTGCAGGTTTGGGCCTTGGCCAGACTGCTCAGTCAGTGTGCAGAGGGAGGGCTCAGACGGTGGGGCCTGCAGTGGGGCAAGTGTGAGATTTGGTCAGAGGACCATGTTCGCAAGGCCTTTCAGCCATGACACTTCTGAGGGATAGGCAGTAGACAAAAAATAATGGAGAAGCAAATCGAATATTCTGAAAACAAAAGGTCCCTCTCCAGGGAGCCCATCAGAATCGAGTGCCCTGGGTCGCATGCAGAAGCCTGCAGCACATGCCTGTGGGTGCTCTGCCCCCTCTGAAGCATCACGTCAGGTGCCACTGGGTGCTGCAGCCAGTCTTGGCACCCGTGATGTTTGAGAATACCTTGCAGGGTGGATGTTGTCACGCAGTGGGTTCTGCCACCACCTGCCGTGCTCATATTGTAGTATGCCGTAGCACACTGCCGGTTGCAGTCCCCGCCACTCCATTTCTGATCCAGCTTCCAGCTAGTGCATCCTGGGAGGCAGTGGATGGTGGCTCAAGTGTGTGAGCCCCTCCCACCCATGTGGGAGACCCAGATTTCTGGACTCCTGGCTTCAGCCTGGCCCAGCCCTGGCTGTTGGGGGTGTTTGAGGAATGAACCAGTGATCGCTTTGTCTCCACCAACCTTTCAAATAGATGAAAATAAACGTAAAAAAATAAAAAAGGAGTGTCTCATACAGCAAGTTTCCTTTAAGCACAAACACGCACTACCTTACAACCTTGAGTAACACTACTGTCAATAAAGTGATAATTCATTGTGTGATTACTTACCATCTCTTGGGTGCTGTTCCAGGGATTCAGAGACATATTCTGCAGCATTCCCAATGGGCCTCTGCAGTGGCTGTTTTCAACCCCAAGGTTGATGAACATTAGGAAAGTAACTGATTTTTAAGGGACAGGAAACCCACCCAGTAGGGTCACTGTGAGAAATAACATTTGTAGCGAAGAGCTAGATTCCTGTGTCAGTGCTGATAAGCCCCACTGCCCATGGGGCTGAGACTGCAGTGTAAACAATGAAGCAGGCACGGTGCTGTGCACTTGGTTTTCTCCCGGCTCCACAGGTGCTTGGTTCTGCATCTTTTCCAGGCCCAGTCACAGCTCTGTAATGCTGTGTTTCATAGGGGCAATCGTTTTTTTCTGTCACATTAATATTAAGCACGTTGGGTAGTGTAGGAATTGTCTTCTGGGAATATGGCCATCTTGTTCTTGTTTTTCCACTTAAAGTGTTTTTTTTTTTTTTTTTTTTGGACAGGTAAAGTCATACATAATGAGAGAGAGAGACAGAGAGAAAAGGTCTTCCTTCTGTTGGTTCACTCCCCAAAGGGCTGCTATGGCTGGTGCTGCACCGATCCAAAGCCAGGAGCCAGGTGCTTCTCCTGGTCTCCCATGGGGTGCCGGACCCAAGCACTTGGGCCATCCTCCACTGCCTTCCTGGGCCACAGCAGAGCGCTGGACTGGAAGAGGAGCAGCTGGGACTAGAACCCGGCCCCATATGGGATGCCAGAGCCACAAGGCGGAGGATTAGCCAAGTGAGCCACGGCACCGACCCCCAAGTTTTTTTTAAATCAAACTTTGAACTGAAGTGTACAGATCATAAATGTACTACTCAACAAGTTTTCAGGCGTGTGTACATCCATGTAAGCATACCCAGATCCCAGAACAGCACCGCCCTTCACCTCCACATGTTCTCTTCCACCTCAGGGTAACCTCCAGCCTGCTTTCTAGCACAGTTCGTCTGTTTTGAACTGTGTAAATGGGATCATGTCCTAAACTCCTGTGTCTGGGTTCTTGTGCAAAGCCTTGTGTGTGAGATTGAATTCTCTAATGATACCACATTTTGTTTAGTCATCAGTAGTTGTGTGGTGGACATTATAGATAACTAGTTAATGACCAGTTTGGGGCTATCAGGAATAGGGCCCCTGTGAGCATTGTGTTCATCTTTTGGAACAAGTGTGCACATTTTTCTTAGGTATTAACTTAGAGTTGCTGGATTGCAGCATGTATCTCCCTTGGTAGATATTGGCAAACAATTTTCCAAATGGGTTGTATTGGTTTTCTCAGGTAGTAAATTGAGTTGGTGGAACATGGTATTTTACTTTACCATAAGTAACAGCCAACTGAGATGACATATGGCAGCTGAACTTGATCCTCTCATGGGTGTGGTGGTAGAGTGACAAACAGAAACATGCTTGCCATGTAGGAATGTGGTCCCAGTGTTGTGAGCTCTGTGTGTGTGTGTGTGTGTGTGTGTATGTGTATGTATATGTATTTAAGATTTATTTATTTGAAAGGATTACAGAGAGGCAGAGGAAGAGGCAGAGAGAGAAAGGTCTTCCATCTGTTGGTTCACTCCCCAATGGCTACAACAGCCAGAACTGAGCCAATCTGAAGCCAGGAGTTTCTTCTGGGTCTCCCACATGAATACAGGGGCCTAAGGACCTGGGCCATCTTCTGCTGCTCTCCCAGTTCATAGCAGAGAGCCGGATCAAAAGTGGAGCAGCCGGGACTCGAACCGGCACCCATATGGGATGCCAGCACTGCAGGCAGCAGCTTTACCCACTACACCACAGCGCTGGCCCCCTAGATATGTTTTTTAAATATTTATTTTCATCTACTCAAAGGTGGAGCAAATGCAAGAGAGAGAGCTTTCATCTGCTGTTGTATTCTCCACCCCCCACCCCCCCACCCCCCCACCCCCCCGCCCCCCCGCCTAGGGTAGCTAGGGCAGGACCATGATGAAACCAGGAGCCCAAATCCACCTAGTCTCCTGTGTAGGGGTAGGGACACAAGTACTTGGACATTCACCTACTGCCTCCCAGAATACAGTAGCAGAAAGCTGGATTGGATACACAGCAGCCTAAACTAGAGCTGGCACTCAGGTATGGGATGTGATGATCACAAGTGGCTGCTTAACCGGCTGTACCACAATGCCCATTCCTAGATTTTAAAAAGAACATCAGGAGTGTGTATTTGTATCTGTCAGTTTGTACTGGATAGTACAACTGTGGCTGAAAACAGCCATCATGCATTCAACTCACCGTTTTGCAGTGTGGCTGCACTTGGGTGTGCTCGCACATGTGCCTGAAATTAACTGCTGGGCTCCTTTTAGCTCTACTGCCTGGGGTTGGTAGTTGGCTGTGTGTGGGTGAGTGTGTCTGGTTATGAGTATCTCATTGTCCAACAACTTGGCCCAAGTGGGCCTTCTAAGAGTTACGAGAGTAGCAGGAGGGCAGGTCCCAGTGTGCAAGTGC
Organism: Oryctolagus cuniculus; assembly: GCF_964237555.1. Taxonomy (NCBI): domain Eukaryota; kingdom Metazoa; phylum Chordata; class Mammalia; order Lagomorpha; family Leporidae; genus Oryctolagus; species Oryctolagus cuniculus. The sequence continues at coordinate 13,283,880 of NC_091452.1, forward strand.
TTTCGAAGTCTCCCTGGGCCATATTTGCTACTGTCATGTTGGCCAAAGCGTCGTATGGCCAGGCTCAGTCAGTGAGGACTTAGCCAAGTGCCTGGATATAGAGAGGCATGAACAAATTAGGGGCTGCTGCCACAGTAGTCTACCCCCAGACTCTTCCCTTTGAAGTAGTTGGTAAGTAAGAACACTGCAGGTCGAATAAAGACCTTTCTTGCAGCTCTGTCTGCCTTGGCTCACCAGTCTGTGTTCCTTGCCCTGCACCTTCCCCAGAATCTGCTTGATCTGTGGCGTGACAACTTGTGAAAAGAAAGATTTAGTTCCATTTGGGACTCCCCGGAAACTCTAGCAGAGGCTGAGCTACTTGACATGAAAGTGGGGGAAAAAAAATCCTGGTGCCTCCTACTCATACCCCTCTGCTGTTTTTCTCTGACTCTCGGCACACTGATTGCTGTCAGTGCGTTCTACGCATTTTTGGTGCCGTCTCCGCAAGCAGAGTCTCACTGGAGTGAGGACAGCTAATGAGTTAGCAATCGAGAATCGCCTTTTGAAGGGTAGGTGGGCAGCATTGCTTTTGACAGTCTGAGGCTTGGGTAGAGGCCAGAAGCTTTGATGGACAGGCACAGTTGAAATGAAACTTAGAAGTCACTCTGAATACCTGAATTGACACTTGATAGTCTTCCCAGCGTGTGGTTGAAGTAAGGAAAGAAATGACACGCTGTAGTGAGAGTGCCAAAGGCCGTAGGCTTGCTCACCCTCCCCTGCCTTCATTCCTCTTGCTTCATAATCTCGGGCTTCTTGGAGATACTGGAACCCCCGAGTAGGACTGCAGTTGTATTTCTGGCCTTAGCATGATGGTATTATCTGGTTATGTGGTCTCATTTTTTATTTTTTATTTTTTTTAAAGATTTATTTTATTTATTTGAAAGAGTTACAGGGAGAGGTCTTCCATCCGCTGGTCACTCCCCAGATGGCTGCAACTGCAAGAGCTGTGCTGATCCGAAGCCAGGAGCTTTTTCTGGGTCTCCCACGTGGGTGCAGGGGCCTAACGACTAGGGCCCTCTTCAACTGCTTTCCCAGGCCATAGCAGAGAGCTGGATCGGAAGAGGAGCAGACAGAACTAGAGCCGGTGTCCATATGGGATACTGGCACTTCAGGCCAGGGTGTTAACCCGCTGTGCCACAGCACTGGCCCCTGTGGTCTCATTTTTATTGAGGTGGTATCTTAGGGTTCTAAACAACACGTAAAAGACCCTAACTTGCATCTTGATTCATGTAACTGAAAATTGCAGGTGGTAGTGTTTGTTCTCTGTGCTTACATAGAGTAACTAGAAATCTCTCCTCCTCTTAATCCTGTTTCCCTTTTTGTTGGCTTTGTTCACAGGCAGACTGTCCCCTTTTGGAATCAAAGACTACTAGCAACTAAGTTTTATATTCTGTCTGCTTAGCAATTCAGGGGAATGAGAGCGTATATTTTCTGTTGTGTGCAGCACAAACCATGTTCCTAAATACTTGTTTGTCAGCACTGGGTCATGTTTTTATCTTTGAGGCAATCATCAGTTGAAATTGGCCAGACTTGTATTCAGTGCCCCCTCCTGAAGATAAGAGTCAGTCCCATCCAGATCACATTGGGTGGGAAGAAGGGGGTTTCCAAAAAGAAAAGAGAGGGGGTGGGCTTTGGCATATCCCCTGTTGGAGTGCCTGTTTTGAGTTCTGGCTCTGCTTCTGACCCAGCTTCCTGCTAATGTGCACCCTGGGAGGCAGCAGGTGATGGCTCAAGTATTTGGGTCCCTGCCCTTCATGTGGGAGACCTCGGGTTGAGTTCCAGGCTCCTTACTTTGGCCTGGCTGATGCAGGCATTTTGGGAGTGAACCAGTGAGTGGAAGACGTTTCTCTTGTCTCTCTGCCTTTCAGATAAAGTGAAAATAAGTAAGTTAAAAAAAAAAAAAAAAAGGGAGAGGGGCCGGCGCCGTGGCTCACTTGGTTAATCCTCTGCCTGTGGCGCCGGCATCCCATATGGGCTCTGGATTCTAGTCCTGGCTGCTCTTCTTCCAGTCCAGCTCTCTGCTGTGGCCCAGGAAGGCAGTGGAGGATGGCCCAAGTGCTGGGGCCCTGCACCCACGTGGGAGACCAGGAGGAAGCACCTGGCTCCTGGCTTCAGATTGGTGCAGCGCGCTGGCCGTAGCGGCCATTTGGGGGGTGAACAAATGGAAGGAAGACCTTTCTGTCTGTCAAAATAAAAAAGGGAGAACAGATGTTGAACAGAAGCAACAGCAACACAGGTCCACTTCAGTAGGGTGAAGCAGTGCTGTGGGAATGCACGTGTTCTATTGACCATGCAGATATGCATCACGTAACGGGCATGTTCTGAGAAATGTGTTAGTGGGTGTCACTGTGCAAATGTCATAGCGTGCACTCGCCCAAACTTAGATGGTATCACTGTCAGTCACTTGGCGAGGCTCTTGATTCAGTCCAGAGACACAGATGTATGAGGCTGCTGTCCACATAACACCGTACACTATTTACAGTCATTAGGTTTTTTTTAATAATTATTTTTTTGAAAGAGTTTCAGAGAGATCTAGAAAGAATCTTCTACCACTGGTTAATTCCCCAGATGCCTGCAAAGCGATGGCTGGGCCGAAGCCAGGAGTCAGGAATTCATCTGTGGGCCATCTTCTGCTGCTTTTCCCAGGCTGTTAGCAGGGCTCTGGATTGGAAGTGGAGCAGCTGGAATGGCTTAACCTGCTATGCCACAACACTGCCCCAGTCTTTGTTTTGTTTTGTTTAATAACTGGGAGTGTACTCTTAAAATCATGATAAATAATGCATAAAAACATAATCCAGTAACGCAGTTGTTGATTTTCATTATCAAATGTTATGTCTGTACTTAGGCGGCCTGCAGTGTGGCGGGTTTATTTACACCGTGTCACACACGGCAACATTGTGGTAGGAAGTTTTCAGCTTACATGGTCTGTGCTTGCAGTTTGTCTGTCAAGGTATCTCACTTCCTCTTTGCTGAAACTTACCATGACAAGCCCCCAGCCTCCCTCCCCCATGGGTTGGGAATTCCTGGAGGAAAGAGTCTGCTGTCTTATTCTCTCCCTTCCCCCCTCAGTGCAGGAGGGCCCCAGCTAAGGTCATTGAGTTGAAACAGGGCAGAATTGCTGCCTTGTAATAGCAACTTTATGAAGAGGATCTGGAGTTGTTAGGACCCTTGTGAGCATTCAGAACCTTCAGCTTTAAGATGGGAGTTTTCACATGTGCCACAAGTTTTAATACTGCAGGCCAATATGTGTCACTCCCTATCAACTTTTTTTTTTTTTTTTCCATATGGAATGCTGGCACTGGAGGTGGTGGCTTTACCTGCTATGCTAACACTGGCCCCATTAGCATTTATTTTTTAATTAATCAATTTACTTGAAAGAGTTACAGAGAGGCAGAGGCAGAGAAAGTCTTCCACCAGTTGGTTCACTCCCCAAATGGCCACAACATCTAGAGTTGGGCCAATCTGAAGCCTGGAGCTTCTTCCGGGTCTCCCACACAGGTGCAGGGGCTCAAGCACTTGGGCCATCCTCTACTGCTTTCCCAGGTCATAGCAGAGAGCTGGATTGGAAGTAGAGCAGCCAAGACTCGAACTGGCTCTCATATGGAATGCTGGCACTAGCAGCCGGTGGCTTTACCCACTACGGCACAGCACCGGCCCCGACTATCAACGTTTAACTTGTCAGAGCCTTTATCTGTGCTGCCAGCAAGATCAATTCCGTGCTTAACTGTCTTCGGCTTTTAAGTTAGGAGCAAATAAGGAAGTTCTTCCTGTGAACAGTCCTGGTCCTGCTCATACAACACACAACAGCAAACCGAGTCACATGTGGACTTGTTCCGTGATCTCCTGGAATAGCTCTTCTTCTCTGCTGTTCGTTGGCTTCCTTTTAAGGCTCGGCTTGAATTCCCTCCCCTATGTTCTCTTCCCTGATCCCTGCAGATTTCTGCCTTTCCTCCAACTAAAAAGTCCTGGTTGTCAGTGCCCGCACATTATTCATGAATTCGGTCTCTCTTTGGAGTCATTTTGAAATGGGCTCTGTATACCAGAACAACTTGTAACTTAGATCATTCCTTCATTGGAAGATTGTGCTGTTGAAGCAGCTTGGGGCTTCTCGCCTGCCATCTACAGATGCTCAGTCGGGGGCCTCGCAGTACCAGACACTGTTCTCAGCGCTGAGCTCCCAGCAGTGAACGGGACGGAACACAGCCTGTGCCCTCCTGTGTCTCACATTCTGGGAACTAGGAAGCTGGGCAGTGGCTGAATAATTGCCAGACATTAGATGCTCTGGGGAAAAATAAGGCAGGTCAGAGGGACAGGATGTGCCTGTGCTGTGAGAGGTGCTGTAATTTTAAATGGTGCCATGGCAGAAAGCCCTTCTGGGAAGATTGTATTTCACGGGAGACCAAAAGGAGGTGTGAGGGAGCAGGTTCCAGGGTGCCCTGGTGGGCACGCCCCCTGTGGCTGCACGCCCATGCTCAGAGGGCCCTGCGCTGGGTAAGTGCTCTGTTGTCTTGGTACTCTTTGTCTTTTTAAATTTATTTTTATTCTTATTTTATTCGAAAGACAAGGAGACCTTTCATCCATTGGTCACTCCACAAATGTTGGGGAGGAGTGATGGAGGGGATTGGGAGAGCTCTTGATAGATTTTTTTTTTTTTTTTTGACAGAGTGGACAGTAAGAGAGACAGAGAGAAAGGTCTTCCTTTGCCGTTGGTTCACCCTCCAATGGCCGCCACAGCTGGCGTGCTGTGACCAGCGCACTGCGCTGATCCGATGGCAGGAGCCAGGTGCTTCTCCTGGTCTCCCATGGGGTGCAGGGCCCAAGCACTTGGGCCATCCTCCACTGCACTCCCTGGCCACAGCAGAGAGCTGGCCTGGAAGAGGGGCAACCGGGACAGAATCCGGCACCCCAACCGGGACTAGAACCCGGTGTGCTGGCGCCGCTAGGCGGAGGATTAGCCTATTGAGCCACGGTGCCGGCCTTGATTGATTTTTTAAAAGACTGATTTATTTACTTGAAAGAATTACACAGAGAAGGAGAGGCAGAGAGGGAGGGAGGGAGGGAGGGAGGGAGGGGTCTTCCATCCGCTGGTTCACTCCCCAGTTGGCTGCACGGCTGGAGCTCCTCCTCCCTTGTCTTTCCTCTTTGCTGTGTCTCACAAGTTCTGATCCCCATTTAGACTAAAAGGGACTTTGAAAGCAGAGGTCCAGTCTCTTTGCTTCACAGAAACTTCTTCACTGCACACCCAACCCCCTGGGATTCCCCCGCACTCTTGCCCTAATTCTTTAGATTTGCCTGTCTTACCCCACTCCCCTTTTCTTTTTAAGATTTATTTATTTGAAAGGCAGAAGAGACAAAGAGATACTCCATTTTTCTGGTTCACTCTCCAAATGGTCTCAATGGCCACTATTTGTCTAGGTTACGGCCAGGATCCCGGAACGTGATCCGGATCTCCCACGTGGGTACGGTGGCCCAAGTACTTGGGCCATCTTCCATAGCTTTCCCAGACACATTAGCAGGGAGCTGGATCGGAAGTGGAGCAGCCAAGACTCACACCAGCACTCTGATACGTGATGCGGGTGTTGTAGGTGGTGGCTTAACCCACTGCGCCATGCCAGCCCCCGCCGACCTCCCCTGCCAGGGTCCCCAGGACAGTCGTGCAGAAGGTGGTGAAGGAGAATGTATCTGAGTTGGAAAACCTATTCTTGTTTTTTAAAAAAGTGAAGAAAATACATCAAATCTTATAGATGTTTATTGCACATCTGTGTGCAAGGCGCTGGGCTGGTTAGATTCTACAGTTCAGTTCCAGGGTCTGCTTGTGCAGTCAACAAATATTTAGTGAATACCTTTGGCTCTTTGTCATAGCCAGCGCAGGCAGTAGGTTAAATGTTAAGAGATTTGTGGACTGCTTGGGAATTTAACCACTCTTTGTAGCATTGTTTCTTTGGAGAAATTGTTTCCAAGTTCTCAATAGCTGGTATACTAATGAACTTGGGAATACCTTAGGGGGCTGCACTGCCGTTTGCAGTCTCCTGTATTCCATTTCACGTGACAGTGACTCATGTCGATAAGGTTTCAGTGCTCTGAGTGTGGATGCCGTGTCTGACATATTTACTAACAGCACCTATCACACCCCAGCACTGGCATGGCTCTCAATTCACATAGTGTTTTGGACATCAGTTACCTTATTTTAAAATGTGTTGCTTTTCTTGGTAAAAATATCTTGTGCTCAGTGTAGAAATACTTGGGAAATTCAAAGAGAATAAGAAGAAAATGGTATGAGGAGCCAGTGATGTGACATTGGGGGTAAAGCCTCCACCTGCAGTACCAGCATCCCATATGGGCACCGGTTCAAGTCCCAGCTGCTCCACTTTCCATCCAGCTCTCTGCTATGTCCTGAGAAAGAAGTAGAAGATGGCCCAAATCCTTGGGCCCCTGCACCCACATGGGAGACCTGGAAGAAGCTCTTGGCTTCGGATTGACCCAGCTCTGGCCATTGCAGCCATCTGGGCAATGAATCAGCGGACAGAAGACCTTTCTTTCTCTCTCTACCTCTACTTCTACCTCTACCTCTCAAATAAGTAAATAAAATCTCTAAAGAAAGAAAAAAAGGAAATTATATGAGTAGTATAGAAAGAAGGAAACAATCGCTTAGAGGCGATTCAGATGTTCTTTTTTCTTTATACATTTTTTGATTCAGATGTTCTTATTTTCTCTGATATAAAGAATGTTTTGAGGGTGGGTGTTTGCATCCTGTGTTGGAGTCTGAGTCTTGAGTTCAAGTCCCAGTTCCACTTCCGATCCAGCCTCTCACTAATCCGCATCCCGGGAGGCAGCAGGTGATTGCACAGTAACTGGGTCTCTGACAGCCATATGAGAGACCCAGGTGGAGTTCCTGCCTTCTGCCTGGCCCGTCACTGCCTGCTGTGGGCATCTGGGGAGTGAACCAGCAGGTGGATGATCTCACTCGGGCTCTGCCTTTAAAATAAATAAAAATAAATTTAATTTTTTTTGAGGAATACAAAATTTGATACAAATTGAAGATTGTAACTGGATGTCTAGTTGGATAGTGTTTGGGCCTTTTCACAGTCAGTTTTTTCGTCTCACAGAAGACACAGTGAAACTGGAACTCATTCCTTCTGAGTGAGATTGTGCCGGCCCCTCTTCTCAGTTTTGCACTATCTTTAAGAGTTTATCTTTGCACTTCGAGATAAACTCCTTAGAGCAGTCTCCTACTAGTCAGATTGAGGAGAAATGTTATTCTGAATCTCTTATTTGAGCCCAGGGTGTTTTTCTCAGTTCTTAAAACACCATCTAGAGAGCTCTTTCCTAGAGTTTGCCCTGGAGATGTCCACGGAGAACAAAACCCCAAGTCAAGTTTCTTCAGTTTTTACTGATTGGGCTCTCAGTAATTATCTTTTCTTCTGTTAAACAAGAGAAGACAGATTAAATTTCCAACGGGAAGGCACAAAACCAGTCCATTTACAGAATTAGTCTTACATTAGCACACAGGAGTACCAGTCTGCTCCCGTGGGAGGGATCTGTTTGCCATTTCTCTCAGCATTTTTGGAGTAGGTCCAGTAGACTTTGGGAAAATCTGCTGTTCACTGACTTTAAATCAGCAAGTAACATGACCCCTTTGTGTTTTTCCCCCTTGACTGGGCAGGAGGGGATGGGTTGGGTTTTGTGTGTGCCTGTGAGTTAGGGTTGTGCTTCTCACCTCGTGGTGTGCAGAAGCATCCCCTGAGAAGGAGATGCTTTCTTGAGCCCCCGCCCAGGGGGTGAGGGGCAGTAGGTCTGGGGGAGACCCTGGGCAGTTTTGTTTTTTTAAACTCAAAAGTGGTGTTGATGTGTTAATGGGGGACAAGAATCACCAGCAGTGGTAGAGAGCCAGTGTTGAAGAAGTAAAAGCCAGATGTGGGTTACTAAAAAGAGCCTTTTCCTTACATTTAAAGGAATGTCGCTGCTTTGAATTTATGGCTCTTCTTCTTCTTCTTTTTTTTTTTTTTTTTTTTTTTTTTTTTTTTTTTTTTTTGACAGGCAGAGTGAACAGTGAGAGAGAGAGACAGAGAGAGGTCTTCCTTTGCCGTTGGTTCACCCTCCAATGGCCGCCGCGGCCGGCGCACTGTGGCTGGCGCACCGCGCTGATCCGAAGCCAGGAGCCAGGTACTTCTCCTGGTCTCCCATGCGGGTGCAGGGCCCAAGTACTCAGGCCATCCTCCACTGCACTCCCTGGCCACAGCAGAGGGCTGGCCTGGAAGAGGGGCAACCGGGACAGAATCCGGCGCCCCGCCCGGGACTAGAACCCGGTGTGCCGGCGCCGCTAGGCGGAGGATTAGCCTAGTGAGCCACGGTGCCGGCCGAATTTATGGCTCTTCTGTCGCCTAAATTTGGCCAGTCTCACAACACAGGATCTGTTGGATTCACGCCAAATTAGTCTCTCAACATTTGTAGTCAAATTGATATTTTTATAGTGTGGCCAAGATTTCCTAAATTAATATTTCTACTGTCTGTCTTTCCTTATTTCCTGGAGTATCTTTGTTTCCAAAATGCTAAGTTGTCCACTTTGATGTTTTTAGGTAAATATAGAAGTTGAGTTAAAGCAACCCAGGGCGTTTTGCACATCTGTGTGCTTCCCATTAGTGGGGAATTCTGATAGCATCTCCTGGGTGACAGGGTGTTCTCTGCATGCATTGGCAAGTAGAATTCTTTGCTGTAGAAGAGCAGTTCAGGGCTGAAGATACTCTGCTGCTGCCAGTAGGATTCTGGTCGTTACTGGGCTGCGGCTTCGGTCTATGATGTGGCTTCACATTCTTCTTAAATCAAGCAGACCTATAAAAACTGGTGTGATCAGCCACGGGGTCAACATACTCACAGCTCTTACTCTTTTGTTGTGTTACTGATAGCAAATTCACAAGTTTGTTGGCGGGTTGGTATAATGATATCAGTCTCACCTGCATTCCAGTGTGCCTCCCTTAGGGACAAGGAGAGGGAAGTAGGCTACCTAGACTGATGTCTTTAGAGCTGTGCACAGAATCCTCTGGAATGTGTCCATAACGTGACTGATGGGTCGAGTCTGCTGCTCTGGGGAAAAGCATACTCTCGACTCGCAGATTTGCATGTGGGTGGTGGTTCAGTGGGTTGGTTTCAGAGAGGTTCTGAGTTGAGGCAAGAGTGCAGACATTGTGCCCAGGCAGTGACTACCCAGGGGCGGCAGACTGCCCTCTGAGATACAACTTGGCCAGACAGCTTGCTTGGCAAGGGCAGTGCCCAGGAAGAGAGTTAACTGTGAGCTGATGGCAGGCAGCTTTCTCATCTGGGGAGAGGGTCTCTGACCTGAAGGGGGCACCCAAGTGACACATCTGCCCCCCTCCCCAAGTATTTATTGTGTCTATTAGAAGAGCCATTGAGGCACAGTCTTTTTTTTTTTTTTTTTTAAGATTTATTTTATTTATTTGAAAGAGCTACAGAGAGAGTAGAGACAGAGTTGTCTTCCATCCGCTGGTTCACCCCCGAGATGGCCGCAACAGCTAGAGTTGCGCTGATCCGAAGCCAGGAGCCAGGAGATTCCTCTGGGTCTCCCATATGGGTGCAGGGGCCCAAGGACTTGGGGCATCTTCCATTGCTTTCCCAGGCCATAGCAGAGAGCTGGATCGGAAGAGGAGCAGTCGGGACTAGAACTGGCGCCCATATGGGATGGGAGCACTTTAGTCCAGGGTTTAACCCTCTGCGCCACTGCACCGGCCCCAACGTGCTGTTTTATCTATGGTGTGATCTACACCCTGACAGCATCCTAGGCTCTAGCCCCAGCTGCCATTGCTGGAAGCCAGGTGGCCACATGGCCCAACCATCGGTGTCAAATCCACTCCCATCCTAATGGGATTTGCTGCTCCTACTTCCCTGCCCGCCCCCTCCCCCAACAAAGTTTTAAAAGGACCTGCTCCTGAACACCCTCCCCCCTTCTCTCTCTCTTCCTTTCTCTCCGTCTCTCTCTTCCTTTCTCTCCGTCTCCTGATCTCTCACTGTCTCTCTTACACTTTCCTTCTCCCTCTCTTCCTCTGTCGAGTTTCCCTAATAAACTCTTTCCCTTAAAAAAAAAAAAAAAAAAGGCCATTGATACAATGTCTTGCCAAAATTATTCCAGGCACAGCATGAAACCTTAACATTGATCTCTTGACCTTTTAGGTCTGCAAATCAAATTTCTTTTCTTTCTTTCTTTCTTTTTTTTTTTTTTTTTTTTTTTTTTTGACAGGCAGAGTGGACAGTGAGAGAGAGAGAAAGAGAGAAAGGTCTTCCTTTTTTGCCGTTGGTTCACCCTCCAATGGCCGCCGCGGCTGGCGCGTTGTGGCCGGCGCACCGCGCTGATCCGATGGCAGGAGCCAAGTACTTCTCCTGGTCTCCCATGGGGTGCAGGGCCCAAGCACTTGGGCCATCCTCCACTGCACTCCCTGGCCACAGCAGAGAGCTGGCCTGGAAGAGGGGCAACCGGGACAGGATCCGGCGCCCCGACCGGGACTAGAACCCGGTGTGCTGGCGCCGCTAGGCGGAGGATTAGCCTAGTGAGCCGCGGTGCCGGCCTACAAATTTCTTAAGCTGGGTATCTTTTTTTTTTTTTCTTACTATGTTGCTGTTTATTCTCCTGCCATTAACCAACCAGTGATAACAGCAGGACATGTCATTTACATACAAGAAAGATGGGTGTTTAATCTGTTTTGGAGTTGTAATTTTTAAAAAGACTTTATGTGTAAGACAGTGACAGGGGGAGATTCCATCTGCTTGCTTGCTCCCCAAATGGCTGTAACGGCTGGGTCTGGGTCAGGCTGAAGTCAGGAGCCTGGAACTCTGGGTCTCTCACATGGATGGCGTCTTCAGCTGCCATCCCATGTGCATTAGCATGGAGTTGGATTGGAAGTGGAGCAGCCAGGACTTGAACCTGTGTTGCAGGTGGCAGGTTAACCTGCTGTGCCACATTGTCAGCTATTGAGTTGTAATTCTAAGTGTACAGTGACTTAAAAATTTTTTTTGACCCTTTAATGTTGGTGTTTACGAAATCACAGTTCAGTGCTTTGGAACAGTGGTCACCCTTCAGAACTTACAAATGTTCCACCATCGCCATGTGTGCCTTCCCATGAGCCCAGCACAGGGTCTCTGGTGTGTTGGTGTGGTGGCTGTAATACACCACGGACTTGTTTGCAGCCTTTCATCGCCTGTGCACCAGAGCAGAGGCTTCTTGAGTTACTACACAGGTCTAGCCTTTTAAAGATGATTATTTTTAAATTTTATTTTATAAGAGACAGAGCTGTCACCTGTTGGTTCATTCCCATTGTGCCTGCAGTAGCTGTGGCTGAGCCAGGCCAAAGCAGGGAACCAGGAACTTGATACAGCTCTTCCAGATCAGTGCGGGAACCCAGCTACTTGAGCCATCATCTGCTGCCTCCCAGGATCCGCACTGGCAGGAAGCTGGAGGCGGGAGTAAACCCAGGCACTCTGGATTAAGTGGATTTTAACCACTACACTAAATACTTGCCCCGATGATGATTTTTTAAAAACTCCTGTTACATGGATACTTCTAGTGTTCACACTCCTGAGTACAGTCTGCTTCACTATCTTCTCACTGCTCCTGTTACTAGCTATCACATACTTACAATATGGCAGGGCTGGGGAGATGACGTCCCTGTGTGAGCAGGCTGGTACTGTGGGGTATGGACAGGCATGCGGCAGACACACTACCACCAGAAGTGTCACACACACTACCAGAAGTGTGCCTTTTCTGTATTAGACTACTTGGAAACAATGCAGATGATGTCAGGAGTGACAAGTGCAGAAGCTGGTCCATAGTGAGTCCTGAATAGGACCCACTGAAGAAAGCAAGGCCTGGCGTGTCTCGACAGTGAAAAGCTAAACGAGACTTCAGTCTGCACTAGTGCAGGCTTTTGTCTGCCTTTGTTCTGGTCCCATGAGGTTAGGGGACATTCTTCTCTGGTGTCTTTACCAAATAGGCCTCCCCACTTAGTGTAGATGGGGGTCGTCCAGGGTGACAAGTGATGATCTGCCTTGTGTACAGCCCTCTGTGGCCGCAGGGGCTCCCTTGCACATTGTGGTGAGGAGTCTCAAGTTGTGTGAGACTCTGAGCGAGAGTTGTGCCTCTTTGTTGATGCGGGAAGCCAATTAGTTGTGGGAGGCGAACTAGCCTGACATTAGACCAATAACTTTCCATTATTTTTTTAGGCAAGAACCCCTGTGTCTTCCAATTACACTTGCAGATTTTTTCCTGTTTTTTTTAGTATGGCCGATGTTTCTCCCTTGATTTCACATTCTGTTCCTTCTTTGCCCAAGAGGCTTGTCAGTTCTTACTCTTTTTTTTTATGTGTGTGTATCCTCTAGAGATCCTTTTTGGCCCTCATACTTAGCCTTGCTCTGTTTTTGCAGTTGAATATCACATTCTCTTCATATGTTCTGGATTATCTTTTAGCCCTGAGTCTCCTAGATGAACAGAAATATGATTCCAGAAAAATCTTTACACTGAATCTTAGTAATGTCCAAATCAGTGTTCACAGTCCCTTAAACATGCTGAGACTGTTTTCTGTTTTGAGGCTGTAGCCTTGCAATACGTAAGACTGTTGTGTTTGCATGGTGAATTAACAATTCAGCAACCAGTCACTGATGTCAGCCAAAGCTTATTAAAAATGAATTTTATTAAGTGAGTTCTGTTGGGACAAAGAGCACAGCTTTCTCTTGCTTTGCAGAAGCAAGTACCAGAGTGCGCGTTGGCAGGTGGATTTGGGAGCAGGCAGAGGGGTGCATATGCACGTTTGGCTTTTTCTGTTTCACACTCATGTTTCTTTGTGCTACCAAGATCGTCATGACAGCCTTATCTCTCAGCTGAAGTCTGTTACCTCATCTCTAATTGCCCATCCAAAGGCAGGCAAGCTCTAATTTCCCTACATTAATAAATGACACCGAAGAAGAACTTCTTTGTTTGCACTGGCTGCCTCAGGTTAACCCACATTAAGCCCCCAAGAGGGTTGGGAAACCTGTCCTGCTCCAGCGGCCAAGGACGGTGTGGTGTCCCCTCACAAGCAGCGTCTGTTTGTTTACTTTTCACTCGTGTTCACAGCCCTGTTTTTTTCTGATGAAAACATTCAGTGCCCTAGGTCCGCCTTTCCCCAGCTGTGGTACTCAGTGCCCACCGAGCTGGGGGCGATGGCAGTTGTCCTGGGCGCTGGGTGGCTTCCTGGATTTCAGGGCTCCCTTTCTTGGCTGCCTGCTGCCCACCTTGCCTTACAAGCCAGGGGGGCTGCCACACATCTCTGTACAGCTTCCCGTGGTGTACCCCAGTGTGTACAATGGTGCCCTTGCCTCTCCTTCTTGAAGCCTTGTGGCAAAGGGTTCTGTGGCTTTCCTAAGTGAATGTGGGGCGGGGGGGCGGTTGTGGGGGTCGGAGCTGGGTGTGGCTGGCAAGTCCTGCAGCGGTTCTGTAGCTGCTCTGTGAGGCAGTGAGAAGGCCTGCTCCTGGGACACAGCCTTGTCTCTCAGCGCCGCCTGAGGACAGTCATTCAGAGGGCCTGCAGCCATGAGTTATTTTCATATCTCAGAATTGTAAGCTTTGTTCTTTTTTCCCCTCAGAACGAAATGGATGATGTGCCCTTCTTCGATGTCCAGCTGCCTTATGAATTGGCCATCAACATATTTCAGTATCTGGGCAGGAAAGAACTAGGACGGTGTGCGCAGGTAAGCTATGGTTAACGGGTTCGAGAGCTTTCCAGATGGTGGGTAATATACAGGAAGATCCTGGGTAAGAAACTTTACTTATAAAGTTACATACTTCACAGAATCAGCTAACTGGATAGCAGCTCTCCTTAAAGGAAGGCACCCTTGAACTTACAGGATTGTGTTCCACGACACTACTTCTGGGGCCGTTTGCTTCAGAGCACTGTCATCCCTGCATTCAAGTTATGGCTGACCTGTGGCAGTGAGCGCCAGGCTGCAGCTGGCTTGTGCTGTTGATATACTCACCATTTTTTATTATTACTATTTATTTTTTATTTATTTTTATTTATTTTTTTGACAGGCAGAGTTAGACAGTGAGAGAGAGAGAGACAGAGAGAAAGGTCTTCCTTTGCCGTTGGTTCATCCCCCAAATGGCCGCTATGGCCGGCACTGCGCCGATCCAAAGTCAGGAGCCAGGTGCTTCCTCCTGGTCTCCCATGCGGGTGCAGGGCCCAAGCACTTGGGCCATCCTCCACTGCACTCCTGGCCACAGCAGAGAGCTGGCCTGGAAGAGGGGCAACCGGAACAGAATCCAGTGCCCCAACCGGGACTAGAACCCCGGGGTGCTGGCACCACAGGAGGAAGATTAGCCAAGTGAGCGCCGGCCACTACTTATTTTTTTAAAAAAATTATTTATTTGAAAGGCGGAATTGCAGAGAGAAAGAGAGACAGAGAGAGATCTTCTGTTTTCTGGTTCACTCCCCAAATAGCCATACCAGTCAGAATTGGACCTATTCAGAGCCAAGAGATTCCTCCGGATCTCCCACCTGGGTGCAGGGGCCCAAGCATTTGGGCCATCTTCCACTGCCTTCCCTGGCACATTAGTAGGGAGCTGGATTGGAATTGAAGCAGCCAGGACTCAAACTGGCGACCATATGGGATGCTGGCACTGTGTGTGGTGGCTTTACCTTATGCCACAGCATGGGTCCCATACTCACCATTTATAGTGCAAAGATGTGAGCCCTTGGTTACATCAAGCCCGTTGTTACCTTGGTAGCTGTGCGTCAGCTGGGGATTGAAGAGTTAAGTTGGGTTTTAGGTATATAGTGCACATTGCCCTTGGATCTCGCTTGGTGTGAGTCCCGTGAGAATAGAGACCCAGTGAGGGGACTGCAGATCAGTGCCACCTGCTTTGGGTTCACTCTGGGGTAGATGCCAGTGGAGTGGAGTGGCTGGGACGATCACCTAGACCAAACTTCATTTTGGATGTGAATCTGGGGGGACTCTTGATAAAAATGCAAATTCGGAGTTAGAAGGTCTAGGTTGGGGCTTGATGGTCTACATTTCTTTTTTGTTTTTTTAAGACTTACTTATTATTTTTTAAAGATTTGTTTTATTTGAGAGTCAGAGTTACAGAGAGGGAGAGACCAGTCTTCATCCACTGATTCACTCCCCAAATGGCTGCGGTGGCCAGAGCTAGGCCAGTCTGAAGCCTGGAGCCAGGAATTTCTTCGGGGTCTCCCATGCGGGTGCAGGGGTCTGAGCACCTTGGGCCATCTTCCACTGCTTTCCCATAAGCAGAGAACTAGATCGTAAGAGGAGCTGCTGGGACCTGAACTGGCACCTGTATAGGATGTGGGCGCCGCAAGCAGAGGCTTAACCTAGTACTCCACAGCGCCAGCCTCAAGACTGATTGATTTTCATTTGAAAGGGAGAGTTAGAGAAAGGAAGAGACAGAGATCTTCCATGTGCTGGTCCGCTCCCCAAATGGCTGCAGCAGCCAGAACTGGGCCAGACTAAAACCAGGAGCCAGGAGCTTCTTCCTATCTCCCAAGGGTTCAGGGGCCCAAGCACTTGAGCCATTCTCTGCTGCTTTCCCAGGCTCATTAGCAGGAAGCTGAATCAGAAGTGGAGCAGCCAGAATCGAACGGGCGGCCATATGGGATGCCAGTGCTGTAGGCTGTGGCTTAACTCACTAAAGCCATAGTGCCAGCCCTGATGGTCTTTGTTTCTAACCAGGTGACACAAGTGTGGCTTTGACCATACTTTGAGAGGCAAAGGTTTATGCCAAGAGCATATAATTGAGTTTTCTTTTATTAGAATTTATTACTTGTAATTGATAAATAAAAGTTGTATTTATTGTGCAGTATAATGTTCTGAATATGTATGCTTTGTAGGATGGCTCTGCTAAGCAAATAACATACATTACCTCACATGCTTATTTTTTGTGGTGAGAACGCTTAAAATGTACTTTTTAAAATTTAATTTTTAAGATTGATTGATTTATTTGAAAGGCAGAGTTGCAATGAGAGAGGTCAGTCTTCTCTCCACTGGTTCACTCCCCAGATGGCCAGAGCTGAGCTGAGCTGAGCTGATCCGAAGCCAGGAGCCATGAGCTTCTTCTGGGTCTCCCACACAAGTGCAGGGGCCCATAGATTTCGGCCATCTTCTACTGCGTTCACAGGCCATAGCAGAGAGCTGGATCAGTAATGGAGCAGCCAAGACTCAAACCGGCACCCATATGGGATGCTAGCGCTGCAGGCAGTGGCTTCACGTGCTGCGCCACAGCACCAGCCACAAAATGTACTGTCTTAATAATTTTCAAGTATATAATATATTGTTATGGACTGTAATCACCGTGCCATACAAAGGACCTCTTGACCTGATTTCTCTGTCCAACTGAAATTTTCTATCCTTGGACCATTGTCTCCCCCAGTCCTCTCCTCAACCCCCAGCCTGGGTAACCGCCATTTTGTTCTCTACTTTGATGAATTAAACTTTTTTTAGATTTTATATATAAGTGAAATTAGGTGGTATGTGTCTTTCTGTGCCTGGCTTATTGCATTTAATCTAATATCTTCTAGATTCATCCATGTTATTGCCAATGATAGAATTTCTTTCTTCTTAAAGGCTGGATAATATTCCACTGTTTATCTGTAACACATATCTGTTACCTGTTTGTCCATTGAGTTCCTGTCTTGGTTGTGAACACAGAAGTGCACATACCTCTTCAGCATAATTTCTTTCCTTTGGGGTGGCTGGGTCAGATGGTAGTTGTATTTAGTTGTTTGAGAATCTTCATTCAGTTTTCCTTAATGGCTGTACTAATTACATTCCCACCAGCAGCGTACAAGGGTTCTGTTTTCTTCACAGCCTCACATTACTTGTCATCTTTCATCTTTTAGATAGTAGCTGCTCTGATGGGTATGTGGTGATAGCTCATTGTGGGTTTAATTTCCAGTTTTTTGGCAATTAGTGATATTGAACATTTTTCACATTCTTGTTAGTCATTTGCATATCTTTTGATAAGTGTTTATTTGGCTCCATTGGCTCAGTTTTTTTAAATAATGTACACTTTTCATTAACTTTTTGAATACCTTTTTAAGAATATTTTAATTTTTTTGATCTACTTAATACTATTGGTTGAACTCTTTAACACACAATTATTCTTAGTTGTTTAAATTCAGCTGAAAAGTGATCCCTGTTAAATATAAGAGTGGGAATAAGAGAGGGAAGAGATGTGCAATTTGGGACATGCTCAATCTGATTTGCCCCAAATGGTAGAGTTAGAAACGTGCCAGGGGATTCCAATTCAATCCCATCAAGGTGGCATGTATCAATGCCATCTCACTAGTCAAAGTGATCAGTTTCAGTTCACAATTGATCATAATGATAGGACTAAGAGTCAAAGGGATTACATAAATAAAACTAGCGTCTGCTAATATAACTGACAGAATTAAAAAGGAGAGAACAATCCAACATGGGAAGCTGGATACACAGCAGACTCATAGAATGGCAGATGTCCTAAATGGCACTCTGGCCTCAGAATCAGCCTTTAAGGCATTCGGGTCTGGCTAAAAAGCCCATGAGAGTATTTCAGGCATGGAAAGACAAGACACTCTGGCTAGGAAAAAAAAAAAAAAGACCTAAATGAAAGATCTCTGTGAGTGAGATCCCAGTGGAAAGAACGGGCCATCAAAGAAGGAGGTACCTTTCTCTGAAGGGAGGAGAGAACTTCCACTTTGACTTCCTTGTCTAAATAAGATCGGAGTTGACGAACTCAAGGCTTCCATAGCCTTGGCAACTCATGACAAGAGCCTAGGGTGATTGCTGACGCCATAAACAAGAGTGTCAATTTGTTAAGTCAACAACAGGAGTCACTGTGCACTTACTCCCCATGTAGGATCTCTGTCCTTAATGTGTGTTCAATGTGAATTAATACTGTAACTAGTACTGAAACAGTATTTTACACTTTATGTTCTGTGTGGGTGCAAACTAATGAAATCTTTACTTAATATATACTTAATTGATCTTCTGTATATAAAGATAATTGAAAATGAATCTTGATGTGAATGGAATGGGAGAGGGAGCAGGAGATGGGAGGGTTGCGGGTGGGAGGGAAGTTATGGGGGTGAAAAAGCCACTGTAATCTAAAAGCTGTACTTTAGAAATTTATATTTCTTAAATAAAAATTAAAAAAATTAAAAAATACTTTTATTTGTTATAAAAAATTTTTGGCCGGCGCCGCGGCTCACTAGGCTAATCCTCCGCCTAACAGCGCTGGCACACCGGGTTCTAGTCCCGGTCAGGGCACTGGATTCTGTCCCGGTTGCCCCTCTTCCAGGCCAGCTCTCTGCTGTGGCCAGGGAGTGCAGTGGAGGATGGCCAAGTGCTTGGGCCCTGCACCCCATGGGAGACCAGGAAAAGCACCTGGCTCCTGGCTCCTGCCATCGGATCGGCACGGTGCGCCGGCCGCAGCGCGCCGACCGCGGCGGCCACTGGAGGGTGAACCAACGGCAAAGGAAGACCTTTCTCTCTGTCTCTCTCTCTCACTGTCCACTCTGCCTGTCAAAAAAAAATTTTTTTTTTAAATATTATTTTATTTGAAAGGCAGAGTTGTCTGTGTGGTATCCTGGAGCCCCTGTGTTTTCTTCTAGTAGTATTATAGTTTCAGATTTTATGTTTAATGATTTAGTCCATTTTTAGTTGTTTTTTTGTTTGTGGTATGAGATGAGGGTCTAATTTCATTCTTCTGGTTGTGGCTGTCCAGGTTTTCCCAACATCATCATTTATTGAAGAAACTGTCTTTTTGTCTATTGTGTGTCCTTGGTACCTTTGTCAGAAACTAAATGCCTGAGACTCTCCATTCTGTTCCATTGGTCAGTGTGTTTTTATCCAGTGCCGTGCTGATTGGATCACTGTAGCTTTGTAGTAGATTCTGAAGTCATGTAGTATGATGCCCCGGCACTGTTCTTCTGTTCAAGATGGCTTTGGCAGCCTGGGGTCTTTGATGCTTCCACAGGAATTTTTATAATTGTTTTTCTATTTATATGAAAAAATGCCTTTGGAATTTTCATATGGGTTACATTGAATCTTTAAATCACTTGGGGTAATATGGATATTTGCACAATATTAATCTTCTAATGTACTGATGTGGACCATCTTTGTATTTATTTCTGTTTTCATTTTCATTGTTCTGGTCATTCACCTCCTTGAGTTTATTCCTTACTATTTTATCTTTGTGTCTGTTGTGATGAGATTGTTTCTTTTTTTTTTTTAATTTTAATTTTTTTATTTTTATTTTTTGACAGGCAGAGTGGACAGTG
The DNA here is from genome assembly GCF_964237555.1 of Oryctolagus cuniculus. Taxonomy (NCBI): domain Eukaryota; kingdom Metazoa; phylum Chordata; class Mammalia; order Lagomorpha; family Leporidae; genus Oryctolagus; species Oryctolagus cuniculus. The sequence continues at coordinate 13,303,232 of NC_091452.1, forward strand.
AGAGAGAGAGACAGAGAGAAAGGTCTTCCTTTGCCGTTGGTTCACCCTCCAATGGCCGCCGCGGCCGGCGCGCTGCGGCCGGTGCACCGCGCTGATCCGATGGCAGGAGCCAGGAGCCAGGTGCTTCTCCTGGTCTCCCATGGGGTGCAGGGCCCAAGCACTTGGGCCATCCTCCACTGCTGTCCCGGGCCACAGCAGAGAGCTGGCTTGGAAGAGGGGCAACCGGGACAGAATCCGGCGCCCCGACTGGGACTAGAACCCGGTGTGCCGGCGCCGCAAGGCGGAGGATTAGCCTAGTGAGCCGCGACGCCGGCCCGAGATTGTTTTTTAGTTCATTGTTAGAATATACAACTGCTCCGCCGGCGCCGCGGCTCACTAGGCTAATCCTCCACCTAGCGGCGCCGGCACACCGGGTTCTAGTCCCGGTTGGGGCGCCGGATTCTGTCCCGGTTGCCCCTCTTCCAGGCCAGCTCTCTGCTGTGGCCCGGGAGTGCAGTGGAGGATGGCCCAGGTGCTTGGGCCCTGCACCCCATGGGAGACCAGGAAAAGCACCTGGCTCCTGGCTCCTGCCATCGGATCAGCGCGGTGCGCCGGCCGCAGCGCGCCGGCCACGGTGGCCCATTGGAGGGTGAACCAACGGCAAAGGAAGACCTTTCTCTCTGTCTCTCTCTCTCACTGTCCACTCTGCCTGTCAAAAAAAAAAAAAAAAAAAAAAAAAAAAAAGAATATACAACTGCTACTAATTTTTGTAGGCTGATATTCTGTCCTGCAGTTTTACTGAATTTATTCTAAGAGTGTTTTGGTGGTGTCTGTAGGGTTTTTTACATGTAAGATCATGTCCTCTGCAGGCAGGAACCATTTAACTCCTCCTTTCTGATTTGAGTGTCTTATGTTTCTTTCTCTTGCCCATCACCAGGCTTGGACTTACGATTCTGTGCTGAAAGGAAGTGGCAAGAATGAGCATCCTTGTCTTACTTCTGAACTTAGAGGAGAAGCGTTCGGTTCTTCTTTGTTCAGTGTGATGTTAGCTGTGGGTTTGTCACACATGGCCTTTACTGTGTTGAGATACATTCCTTCTGTATCTAATTTGTTATGAGTTTTTAATAAGAGAAGAAGGTTTAGTTTTGTCAAATGCTTTCTCTGCGTTTATTAACATGATCATATGGTTTTTGTCCTTCATTCTGTTAATCGAGTGAGTTGCATTCAAGTTTTTGTAAGTCAGATGTGTGATCACTGACATTTGGTTTTTGATGGAGGACACCGGAGTAGCCATTCTCCATAATTGCCAAAAAATTTGTTTACAGTGACCGTTGACATCCCTGGATTCTGTCATGCGTTTTAGAAGGGTGTGTGTACCTTAAAGAAATAGTTTAGTAAGTCGACTGGTAGAAGGACTATGACATCCAGAGTACCGGCAACAACGTAAAGTCCAAAATACGAAAGCAGTTTGAGTGGAGCAGCTGCAGCCACTTCCCAGACTGTAGCGCTTTCTACCTCACCGTGCAGTTCAGCAAAAGCACATGGTATAGGCCAGTTTGCAGAGTTTGTCTGGCGTTAAAATTATTTCTTTATATGAGGCATTTTGCTTATTTTCTTAATTAAATGTGAACTTGAAAAGATTTTCAGTACTCCTGATTGCCATAGTATTACTTAAGTGAAGGTGTTGCAGATATTATTAATGCAGAGTGTGTCCCTAGAAAACGATGGAAATTAAAGGCTAAAATTCACCATAAAAACAAAAACAGAAACCATGTACAAGAGTGTCAGCTGTGCTCAGAGCCTGTCATTTGTATTAAGAGTACCTATATTGTCTCCTTTCCCCCTTGGAAATTGGATTTGTTATATTCTAACTTTACACATTGGCCTTGTTCCCAAAAGCTAAAAACAAGAGTGTAGCTAAATGAGTCCAACTCCTGGATTTCAGCCTGATGCTGTTAGCTGAAGTCTTCGAACAGAGTCTAATAGCGTTACACAAAGTCAGCATTCGATGATAAAATCTTTATTCTTGATAGTGAGCTGCTGTGGAAGGAATTATTTCTTTTAACATTGCTTTTCGCTCTCCTGCTTTGTAGAGAGCCATGTGGCTTTCACATCTGCTGCTGGTTTTCTCGTCCAAAGAGTTTATCAGTGAAAGATAGGATCTGGTGGAAGAAGAGACCCCCTTTTGGTACAAAGGGGCTGCATTTCAGGGGAGATTGGTTATGCTGGTGAGATTATTCTGCAGGTGTGAGCAGTTTAATTTGCAGCACAGTGGTCCAATTGTGCACCAGAACTCATCCCTTTTGGGCCAATTGGATTTGGTGGTGGTTGTTAACTTAGTTTTTAGAGCACATGTGTAAGAATAGAAAATATTCTTAAACAGAGCCTTTTAACGTACAGGACTTTGTTGGCTGTGATGTACAAAGCCAGGACTTTTATGGAGCTTGTACCCGAGGATGACAACGGATGGCCAGTAGTTTGTGGAATTGGCTTTGTGACTCCAAATTGTTAAAATAAACCCTGAAGTAGTAAATATGAGTAGCAGTTTCATTTGTTTCTTGTGGTGCTTTTATTTTTGAAACAGGGGAAAGTCCTTCTGTTGGATGGTGTGCCCTGCTGCTTTATGGTTTTATTTGAGAGGGGCTTGCTCTTCCTGCCTCTTTTAATCTAGGCGCCTTGGGACTTGAGTGAAATGGGGCCAGTTATGTGGAGTTGGCACTGTGACCTGTGTGTGTGCCCTTGGAGAAAACCTGTTTGCTTAGATCTTTATGCCAAATTGGTAAGCACCTCACAGCGAGGAAGCCTGAGTGGGGAGGCCTTCTGAGATTTAATTATGCTACAGACTCTACCGGAGAGCTGGTTTCCAGAGACTTTGCCTCCTCCTCACATCTCCTCCCTCTCTGCGTTTTGAGGGCTTATGTGGCAGGACTGAAATTGGGAAAACGTAAGTTTGTGATCACTGTGTGCTGTTGATGCTGGTCTCCCTTGCCCTTTGCACATCAGTAGTTATCCCCCTGCGAACTCAGTATCTCATGGCGTGTTCCAAGCAGAAACGTCTGAACACAGTGTGACTTTTAGTAAGTAATTGACTTGTTGGATAACACTGATCAGCTCCATTATTTTGCCGTAAATAATTTTGTGTTCTTTTTTTGGTGTGTGTGTACAGAATTTTTGGCACTTTTTTAGGGATAATATTTTTAAATGGGTAACCATGATAAAATTTCCAAGTTACAAGCTTACTGCATTTCTTTGCCATGATATTACACGAATGAGGGGCCAGCATTGGGCATAGTGGGTAAAGCTACTGCCTGCAGTGCCGGCATCCCATATGGTTCACGGGTTCGAGTCCCTGCTGCTCCACTTCCGATCCAGCTCTCTGCTGTGGCCTGGGAAAGCAGTAGAAGATGGCACAAGTCTTTGGGCCCCTGCACCCATGTGGGAAACCTGGAAGAAGCTCCTGGCTTCAGATCAGCACAGCTCCAACCATTGCGGCCAATTGGAAAGTGAACCAGCGGATAGAAGACCTCTCTCTCTCTCTTTTTCTCTGTGTGTAATTCTGTCTTTCAAGTAAATAAATAAATCTTAAAATGAATGATTCTGAGGAGTGATGATTTTTTAGGTATTTACCAACAGTCATTTTTAAAGACTTTTAAAATAATGATAAATTACTAGGAAATTGCAAAACTTAGTACAGAGAGAGGTTCTATGTAGCCTTCCTTGGTCTCCTCCATTGGTAACATCTCATCTAAGTGCAGAATGGTGTCATAACCAGGAAATTGACCTTGGCACAACCCACAAAGCTCATTCCAGTCTCACCAGTTTGGCATGTACTTGCTGGTGAATTGGGTTCCATGCTGCTTTTTCCCAGGTGTGATTTGTGTGGTAACCTCCTCAGCCAGCACAAGAACATGTGTCATGGGGATTTCTTAGGCTCCCCTTTCATAGCTTTTTTTTTTTTTTTTAAGATTCTTATTTATTTGAAAGAGTTACAGAGAGAGAGAGAGAGAGAGAGAGAGAGAAAGAGAGAAAGTAAGTCTTCCATCTGCTGGTTCACTCCCCAAATGGTTGCAATGGCTGGAGCTGAGCCAGTCCAAAGCCAGGAACCAGGAGCTTATTTTAGGTCTCCCATGTGGGTGCTGGGCCCAAGGACTTGGGCCATCTTCTACTGCTTTCCCAGGCCATAGCAGAGAGCTGGATCAGAGGTGGAGCAACTGGGACTTGGAACCGGTGCCCATATGGGATGCCAGCACTGCAGGTGGTGGCTTTACCCACTATACCACAGTGCTGGCCCCTTTCATAGCTTTTTAAGGCCGCATTGACCTCAGACCCTGCCCCACCACCTCTGTTTCTAATCCCAGGCAGCCACTGATCTCCTCTATGATATTGTGTTTTTGTGTTTTCGGTTTTTTGTAACCTGGAGTTTGGTTATGTGTATTCTTGTGTAGTTTTATAAATTTAGTTGCATGGGCAACAGTGGTGTGTTTTTCAAGGAAAAAGCAGAAAAATGCTCATAAAGGATGCAATAAAGAAAAAGAGAAGATGTAGAGGTTAAAAACCTAAGATTTACAATAAAATTGGTGGGCAAGTGGGTGATTACCACCATAAAAAGTAATGCTGGAACTAAAGTCCAGTCCATTTGATTATGGTGTGTTAAGTTTTGAGGGAAGTGTGATCTCATGATCCTGCCAGATGTCCTTGTAGGAGAAGCAAAAGTCCAGGGTTTGTAACTGAAAGTCTGGGATCTGCGTGAAGTCTCTGCAGGTGAAGGTTCACAGCCGAGTGGGGCGGACGCGTCTTCATAGCAGAAACAGTCTGCTCTGAAGGCCACCTCTGCCACCAGACTGCGCTCTTAAGGAGCTGTTGGAAGGTTCCTGGTGTGCCTAAGTGCAGCACCCTCAGTTGCTTTCAGTCCGCCTGGTTGCAGTCTCTGCCTCCTTAAAGCAGGTTAGGAAGAAGCAAGAAACTCTGGCAAGTAGATTGAGAGCCAGATGAAGCAAGAGTGGCCAGCACTGAGCATCCCTGTCCTGAGTTGGGGATACGTAGGAGGTGCTGCACTGTTCATGTGACTTTCGTGTGTTTGAGATTTTCCATGATCAAAGAGTTTAAAAGAAACAAAAACAGAAAAGTGAGAGAATGCATTTGAGTGAGGAAGCCAGAGCTGAGCTGCTTATGTGACCTTTGAAAATAAAAGCAATCCAGCTTTTCTAAAAGTTGAGTTTTTGAAAAGTTGGATTTCTAGGGCCGGTGCTGTGGCATAGCGAGTAAAGTCAGCCACCTGCAGTGCCAGCATCCCATATGGGCACTGGTTTGAGTCCTGGCTGCTCTGCTTCCAATCTTGCTCTCTGCTATGGCTTGGGAAGATGACCCAAGTCCTTGAGCCCATGCACCTGTGTGGGAAACCTGGAAGAAGCTCTAGGCTCCTGGCTTCTGATCAGCCCTGCTCCGGCCGTTGCAACCATATGGGGAGTGAACCAGCAGATAGAAGACTCTGTCTCTGCCTCTATAACTCTACCTTCCAAATAAATAAATAAATAAATAAATAAATAAATCTTAAAAAAAAAAAAAGTTGGATTTCTTCTTACATCTCATTCAGTTATTTACAGAGGGCTTATGCTGTACCAGGCACCATTCTAGACAGTGAGGGTAACAGTGAACAATACAGATTCAAAACTTGGCCTTATTAGAGCTTACATTACATACAGTAAAGACATCATTCAGTAGGCAGTCAGGTGGCCATCGGTGTTGTGGGGAAAAAAATGACAGCACAAGTGATGTTGGCCTTGTGCTCTCAAGTGGCCATGGAAGACTTCACAAAGAAGGTGATCTGTGAGCAAAGACCCGAGGAGAGATGGCAGAGGGATGGATGGTGTGTAGTGGCCTTGAGGCAGGTGTGGCTGAGGCTCACCTGGGGCAGAGTGCACACCTGTTGTTTGAGGAACAGCCGCCAGGAAGTCAAAGGGGATGTCCTGATGCCTGGGTCCCTGTGAAAGGGTTAGTGTTCATAGTAAAGGGCATTTGCTGGTGGGATTAAGTTACAGATCTTGGATGGAGTGATCTTGGATTGTTCAGCTAGTCTCAGTGTAACTACAGGGCTCCTTAGAGAGATGGGAGCGCACAGAGGAGAGAAGATGCCACTGGCTTTGAAGATGGAGGAAGGGACCACAAGCCAAAGAATGTAGGTGTCTAATGGAAGCAGGAAAAGGAAAGGAGATTTCTCTCTGTATCATCCTGAAGGAGTGCAGTGTTGCCCAGACCTTAATTGTAGGCCTTTGGCCGGCAGAGCTGTAGGAGAATAAATCTGTTATTTTAAGCCACTAAGTTTGTAGAAAGTAGAGCATGAGTAGGGAGCTAATGCAGGGATATGGTGAAGAAGGGAGTGAGGAGAGATGGCAGAATTTGAAAGGCATTCTGTCCACTAAGAACTTGAGGTTTTACTCTGAATGAGATGGGAAGCCTTTAGAGTGAGCAGAGGACTGGTGAGGTTGGACTCAGATTTTAAAAGGACTCCTATTGGCTGCTCCGTGGCAACTAGGCTGTAGGGGCACAGCAGGAACCAGATGGAAGGCTGCTGAAATAATCTGAAGGGGCGGGAACCTGGTGGCTTAGACCAGGGCTGCAGCCGAGGAAGTGGACAGAGTCAGGATGAGTACGGAGACACAGAACCGGCAAGGACTCCAGGGTCCTGAGCTAGGGAGGGGCGAGGTGGCCCTCTTCTGACCGGGAGGTCAGTGAGGACGTGAGGCTGAAGGTGAGTTCTGGGCTGAGTCCAGGACATCGATGGTGTGGAAAGCCAGGAAACCCAATGGGAACATTTAAGAAGTAAAAGTAGATAGAGGACCAGATTCAGGGATTGACCCTGGCAGCCAGAGGGGCCAGCCAGGAAATGGGGAAGGAGTTATGCGAGGATTAGCAAGAAAACCAGACTACAGGGTTCCCTGGAGCTGAGAAGGGGGAGAAAGTGATCAAAAGTGTTAAGTGCTGCTCTTTGTCAAATGAGAGGACTGAGAAGTGACTACTGGGTTTGGCAGCCTGGAGGTCACTGAGGACCTTGGTGAGGTGAAAGCTAAGGGGCTCCAGGGCAGGTGGGATCATGGATGTAAAGAGCCGTGGCACGTGGCCTGGCCTCCCTGCGCAGACGTGCTGTGCATACGTGCAGCTGGAATGGTGACACTGTCCCCTGCCTGAGCCTCACTGGGAGCCCTAGTCCAGGCAGAGTCATGAAGCTAATGTTTGAGCCAAGAGCTTTTTTTTTTTTTTTTTTTTTTTTTAATGCGGCAATTCACAGTGGTGCTATAAAGAAAATGCTGGAGACACTTTTATTAGCAAATCTTTGCAGCTGAGGCTCACTCAGTGGGGCTTTTACTGCGCAGGGCTGTTCTAGTTCTGATGGATTAAAGGAAAGACCATTAGATCTTTGGAAATTCAGGCTTGTAAACTGGGGAGACTCAATATAATTTAAAGAATTAAAACAACTAGGAATTTTTTTTCTTTTGGTGGTGTCCTTTAAAATTTGCTTGTGAAAGTTTAAGTAGGTCCTTTCTTTATTTTTTTTCTTCAGAATTTAAGGAAATTCTTAAAAGCTATCATTTTCATTCTTTAAAAGAAGGAAACAAGCAGCTTCCCTTTATAGTTTGCATAAGAAATTGTTGGCACATTTCTGTTATTACCTTATTGTAGGTACAATCTGTTCCCTTTGTGGAAGTAACTCTCACCTCAGTCTCTTAAAAATCACTTGAAGAGGTTTTTGTGTTTGTTGTCCAGGACTTAATTTTATCCTGAATATTATTTTCTGTGGAGTTAGTGATATGGGTAATGCATCAAAACATCAACTCTGTATTCTCAGTTGTTTTTTTTTTTTTTTTTTAAGATTTGTTTTATTTATTTGAAAGGCAGAGCTACAGAGAGGGGTAGAGACAGAGAGATCTTCCATCTGCTGGTTCACTACCCAAATGTCTCCAACAACCAGGACTGGGCCAGGCCAAAGCCAGGAGTTTCATCTGGGTCTCCCATGCAGGTGCAGGAGCCCAAGCACCTGGGCCATGCTCTGCTACCTTCCCAGGTGCATCAGCAGGGAGCTGGATGGCCGTGGAGCAGCTAGGACTCAAACTGGTGTCCATGTGAACGCTGGCACTGCCGGCCAGGGCTTTAACCCGCTGTGCTGGCCCGTTTTCTCCATTTTTGATCTCCTCACCCTATGGTACAGACAGATTTTAGGTTGTGTTATTTAAAACTTGGCATTTTCCTGGGAGCGGACATAAAAATCTGTCAACTTCCAAAGATTTTAAAAACTTGTATATTTGAGACTTCTTAAAAGCCCTCCTGAACGGTTTGTCCAGTTTTCAAGTGGCTGAGTTTGTGAGGCTTAGTCAGGATCTTCTAGTTTGTAGTCACTGAGCTCTGGATTTGGATTCTCCTGCAATGCAGATGAGTCAGAGCTCCATCTAACAAGCTTTGGGACCACAGAGTTGAACAGGATTGCCCTCCCTGTTTGGGGCCAGTCTTGGGATCCAGCCTGACTCTAAGAGCAGGAACCCAGGTGGCTCTATGGCTTCCCCAGTCTGGGCACATCTGTGGGTTGGCTCTTGCATGCCAAAGGTATGGATCAGTTTGGTGGTTACAGGGGAGGAGAGTGGATGCACATTGTATACAGTTAGTGTCTGATCAACCGGGAACCCATATCTGCTTTCTTTACAGTGACTTCTGCACAGTGTTGGGCTTTGGAAATCAGGAAACAAGGCTGGGCAGTGCGGCTTTCTGTGTCCTCTTCTGAGATGGGCGACACATACCAGTCTCTTTTTTTTATTTTATTTTTTATTTTTTGACAGGCAGAGTGGACAGAGAGAGAGACAGAGAAAGGTCTTCCTTTTGCTGTTGGTTCACCCTCCAATGGCTGGCGCACCATGCTGATCTGAAGCCAGGAGCCAGGTGCTTCTCCTGGTCTCCCATGCGGGTGCAGAGCCCAAGGACCTGGGCCATCCTCCACTGCACTCCCGGGCCACAGCAGAGAGCTGGCCTGGAAGAGGGGCAACCAGGACTAGAACCCGGGGTGCCGGCGCCACAGGCAGAGGATTAGCCTATTGAGCCGCGGCGCCGGCCAACACATACCAGTCTCTTAAATTCTGTGAGAAGTCCTTGACATGTAATCCTGCTTAGCTTTGTGTAAACCAGTGGTCCCTAAATTCGTTTGACCAGGGAATACCTTTTTTAAAAATATGTATTATTTGAAAGAGTTATAGAGAGGCAGAGGCAGAGAAGTCTTCCATCCATGCGTCCACTCCCCAAATGGCTGCAATGGCTAGGGCTGGGCTGATCCGAAGCCAGGAGCTTTTTATGGTCTCCCACATGGGTGCAGTGTCCCAACAACTTGGGCCATCTTCCACTGCTTTCCCAGGCACATTAGCAGGGAGCTGGATTGGAAGTGGAGCAGCTGGGATTGAACCAGTGCCCATATGGTAATGCTGGCACTGTGGGCAACCGCTTTACCTGCTATGCCACAGCGCCACCCCCACCATGGAATACTTAGCAGCATTCCGAGAAACTGTTGTTCTGTGCATGCTGTGGCAGTTGCTGGTCTGTGTAGTGAGATGTGTTCAATGACAATGTTTGTATGATCTCAGCTGCTCTGAGTCTTCTCAGTAGTTGCATTTCATGAGTTTTACAAAATTTTATATTTCATAATTTTTAGAACAAAGACTCCTGGATCTGAAGGATCAGGAAAATTGCCCTGTGTTAGCATTTTCTGCCTTGAGAACCGTGGAGGGTCCCTTGGTGTTACTTTTATCTTATACCTCATTTGATCCTGAATTCCAGGGGTCTGATAGAGGACACACTCTACTCTAGACCGACTTGTCTTGTGGCCTGGCTCCATCACAGCTGATGTCGGTCCATCCCTATCTGTTTTTCATGACTGCCTAGTGCTCACACTCAACTCTGGCATAGACAGATGGACAGATACTACCCGGGTGGCATGGGCAGGCTCAGCTGTGAATTAGACTTGCCAAAAATAAAACCATGGTGTTCTTTCTAGTCAAAATTGTGGCTGCATTGTTATTGAGTCATTATCCATTCTTTATTGCCTGACCACTTGTGATCAGATGAGTTTGCCTCACTGAGCCCTTATGGCAAAGATGGAGAAGTGTGGGATGATAGTGTGGTTAAGTGGATTTGTGACTGATGCTGTGGCCATGCCCAGGGTGGGCTGCTTAATAGATCCATGGCAGCCTAGGGTTAGGCTCTAGCGGTTTGCCACAGGGCCCTATTCTCAGCCCCATCCTAGTTAACTTTTTTTTTTTTTTAATAATTAAGACACAAAGGCCACAGACTGTATATTTTGCAGATGACTTATGGTTGGGAGAAGTAGCTAATGTAATGGATGACAGAATTGGGATTCAAGAATGATCTGGAGAAAAAAAATGATCTGAGAAGACTGAAGTGGAGGATGGGGTTTTAAATGGAGAGAAAGTGAAGAATATAGGTTTAAAAAGTAGCACTGTGGCGGTGGGAGTTGGAACTTTTTAAGTAAATTGTGGTTGTGTTTAAAAAGCTCCTGAAGAGTGATAAGCATGAAATTGAGGTCACAGTTAAGGGGGAGAGTGTGAAGAGTGAGAGATGGGAACGTACTTCAGGAAGTTCATGGACAATGGAGCTAAAAAGTGTTTATTTTGGTGCAAAAAATATTTTTTTAAGATCCATGTGTACAAGGGGCAAATGTATGTTCTGAAAACAAATGGCTTTCAGAATTTGGGGGTGCCAGAATAAACTTGTGTTTTGATTTCCCCTCGAACTTTTGAAGTACCCTTATACGCAGGAGTTTAAAGCTTATGAGTGATATCTTGTTTCTTGAGCAGGGTGCTGCGTCTGTGCGTGTGAAATATTCTTTATACCTTTTTGTCTGGCTAAAATATTTAATAACGAATCAGACTACAGAAGCTGGGAATCTGCAGTGACATACCCACAAGCACGGCGCCGAGCCGATGCCTGGGCAGACCTTCCTGTTCTTGGCACTCGACAGCCCAGAGCTGAGGTGGTGTTCAATCCCAAGCAGCACATTTGAAGAGAGATGCTGTAAATGCACAGCCATTAGGGTACATTCGAGGGGGATGGAGATGGCAGCGAGTCACATGACCAGTAGTTGAATAGAATGGCTAATATTTACAGCAATGAAGAAATAACTAAAGGGATATATGGTGCCATCTTTGGCTATTTGAGGGACTGCCCGGTGGAAGAAGGAATAGATGGTTTCTTCAAAAGGGCAGAATCAGGGCGTTTTCTACACAGTGGAAGAAAGCTCGTTCTAGTAGTCAGATGGCCTTGTGCTAGAGCAGACCAGTTTGGGAGGCTGTGCATTGGAAGCATGTTGGGATTGCATGGACCTCAGCTGGCAGAGGGTGCTGTGAAGAACCTTCCCGCAATGAGGAGATGAACGTAGCTGATCTCCAAGCCCCTCTGAATTCTTCAGTTTGAAACTGAAGACTTGAGCCGTTGTCACCGCCAGCATTACGGTGTGAAGCCTTTGGTTCAGAAAAATGACAGCCTTGTTGCTTATGCCTACTCGCCTTAACTTCTGCTGTTGTGGCTTCTGTACAAAGTGTCTGTGCCTGCAGAGAAAGTGACTTAGGATGTGGCTGTCATACACGTGCGTGTGCACCTGTACAGCAGAAGTTTAATACAGGAAGCCAGAACCTTCGTACGCCAGCAGAGTATTACGTTGGTCAGTGTTGCTTTTTGTACTACTCATGCTTTTGGTTGAATAGACTTTTCTAAAAAATAAATAAATATTTATTTATTTGAAAGCAAGAGAGGAAGAGACAGAGATCTTGTATCTACTGGTTCACTCCTCAGATGGCCTCCAGGCCAAAGCCAGGAGACTGGAGTTTCTTCTGGGTCTTCCTTGTGAGTGCAGGGGCCCAAGCACTTGGGCCATCTTTTGCTGCTTTTCCCAGGTCATCAGCAGAGAGCTGGTCGGAAGTGGAGCAGCTGGGACATGCACCAACATCCTTATGGGGTGTGGGTGTCAGAGGTGGTGGCTTTACCCATTTTGCCACAATGCTGGCCCATCCTGTATTCCTTTAGACATGTTTTCTGTTAGTGTTTAGAGCATGTTAATAATAGTGATTTTAAGTTTGTTTCTGTTGACTGCTCTTTTCCTTTGTTTGGATCCTACTTCTTGTTTCATTGCAGGTCTTCTAATTTGTCGTTAAAAACTGGGACATTCTTGACAATATGTGACCATTCTGGCAATCATTCTCATTCTGCAGAGTTTGTTCCTGTTGCTTGTTGTTTTTGGTGTTGGTGCTGTTTATTTACTTTCCTGGCCTGACTCTTTAGTCTATATTCTTTGTCCTGCAGGGCCACAGAAGTCCCAGTTTGATTAGCTCAGTGGTCTGCCGTTGATGGGCAGATTTCCTTACAGGCAGCCTTTGCTAAAGTGCTCTGTGTGTTGGGCACTGTTTCCCCATTCCAGCAGCTCATCACTCTGCCTTAGCCTTCTCTTACTGCTGGTGAAAGACCTAGGGGTCAGGGCCTTCTCAGAATTTTCCTGGGCAAGTGCACTTGGCATTCTAGACTCCCAGGAATACGTTGGAGTCTTTCAAGGCTCTGTGGAATCCCATTCCCAGCTTTTCCTTTTACAGCTTGTTGGTCAGCATCTTGTTAGCCCTGACCAGTTAGTGCCACCTCAGGCAGCTGTAGTGTTAAACAGTTGTCTCTTACTGTTTGGACAAATGCCCTGGAGTTAGAGAGTGCTCATTCAGTTCAGATAAAGACAAGCCCAGGAATAGTCCTCTCCAGTAGCTTCCAGACAGGTCAAATGGTGACATTCTCTGAGGAGCCCCAAACGCGTCTGTCCCCCAGTGACTTCTAGGCTGCTGGGTTTTCCAGCTTCCATAGTTGCAAGGCTGTTGGAGCTGGAGGAGGGGAGGGGATAGCTCAAGTTAAATGACACGGAGATCACTGTTTTGATATTTGGCATTTTTCTTGAGTAAATGTTCCTAAGAATGTTGCAGGCCTTTCATTAATTTCTGGGGCTCTGAAAAAGTTGGTTGTGACAGTTTTTTGTCACTGTGTGGAGATTTTTGGAGGTCTTTGTTCTGCCTTCCTAAGGTGTCTTTGCATTGTGAGCATCTGCTGCCCTTCTGTTGTGTGCTTGCTTGCTCTCACTTTGGCTCGTGTTTCTTCCTCTCACCTCTGTCTCTGATGCTTGAAGTGGCCCTGTGGAGTAAAAACACAGGAAGCAGAGGCCACTGGTCACCACTCTCAGCTGATGAGAAATGGATTTCGACCTTAGAAGAGGCAGCAGGCGGTTTCAGCACGCACTGAAGACTGCACTGTGTTCGCCTGCTGGATCCATCTTTTCTAGTCTGGCCAGCTTTGTACATTGTCCTGTGATGAACTAAATCCATTGTTGCCCATATTGGGGTTAGGGAGTAAAACACTAATAACAGAAGTGGCCATTTCGTCTGGACACTGCTAGGACTCAACATTCAGACAGACAGGATGCTGGCTTCTCTCTGCCAGATCTTACAGTTCTGGAGTTTTCTGTTGAATGTGTTTTTTAAAATCTTAAGTTCCCACATGTAATGTAAATTTGAATTTCTTCTGTGACCGTAAATTTGTGCTATTGGTATTTATTGTACTGCAGCCTCTTATTTCACAGGCCACCAGGTCCAAATCCAGAAGATAGAAATGAAGCTGCTGTGGGTAGAAGGTCGCGATTCTGTCCTGGACAGTCGTGTGTGATCATGTGGCTAATTACCATGGGAAGTTTGTCTGTCTTGCCTTTTATGTATTTGTATACCTTTTTTCTCTTGTTAGATCATGATTTAATCAAGCAGTCAAAAAGATGAGATTACACGGTGATAAAACAGTCTTGAAAGATAAAACTGGAAACATTTGCTTGTATTTTCTTCCACCTCCGAGTGTTTGTTAATGAGACATTTTATACTGCTGCAAACCCAGGGCAGTGATAAAGGCGTTGATTGGTTTTTGGATAGCAAGGGGCTCCTCTAATTGCAGAATTTGACATTTGTGTCCCTTCTGTTGTTCTAGGTGAGCAAGACGTGGAAGGTGATTGCAGAAGACGAGGTGCTGTGGTACAGGCTGTGCCAGCAGGAAGGACACCTTCTGGAGAGCAGCATCTCGGATTATTCTTGCTGGAAGCTCGTCTTCCAGGAGTGCCGAGCCAGGGAGCACATGCTAAGGACCAACTGGAAGGTAGGCAGTGGCCAGTATCGTGACCTGTAGAGAACAGTGTACAAGGACAAGGAATCCCTGCCTTCAGTTACAGTCTGCAGTTGATTGTCAAACACAAAGTGAGGGCCGTGTGCCGAACAGCCCCATCAGCCATTGCCGACTTGTCCAGTTTGCCGCTGTCTGCCCCGTTTTCCACCACAAGATTGGGAAGCATCCCCCTTGCTCTCCAGGAGAGGAACGGTGTAGTGGGTTGCCAGGCACTGCCCCTCTGCTGGCTGGGCTTGTTGAAGTCGTGCCCGGTACAGCTCCTTCTCACGTTCTCACATTCTCGCCTCTGGAAAAACGAAGGAAGCAAAAGCACCGTCCTTATGAAAAAGGAGCCGACAGCATCCCTGCCAGTGAATGCAGGGGGAGATGGTTAAATGTCTCTAAGCACCGGCTTCTCTTCCCTCACGTAACCTCCTGGCTTGCTTCCCTAACATTTGTCACTTCAGAGTCTCTACAGAAATATTAGATCACAGCTAGGAATTCGTACCATGGAGGCTGTAGGAGAGAACTGTCAAGGAGCAGTTACATAAAGCTGTTGGAGGCGCGACAGGGCTGCATTGTGGCTGCTCCTGGGAAGTGGGTATTCACTGGGAGAGAAGGGATGGGCCTGTACCCTTTCCTCTCCTGTAAGGGTCAGTCCTAATAGACTTTGAGATGCATGAGCTTTTGCTTGTTACTGATGGTGACATATTGCCAGTGTGTAGGTTTGTCCCTAGTTACCGTGTAACCTGATTAGTGACCGATACGCTTGACCTGAGCCACCTGACACAGTGGCTGGCTGGGTGAGCGCGAGTGGCACTGTGCTCTAAACCCCAGCACTCCGGCACTGGGGGCCAGATGATTGTTTTCTAGGCGGTGTTCCTGTGTGCACTGCAGGGTGTTGAGTAGGATTCCTGGCCTACCTACCAGATGCTGGTAGCATGGCCTCCTCCCTCCAGTCTGGACAACCCAAAGTGTCTCCAGACGGTGCCACATGTCCCCCGGGAGGGAGGAGATAAAATCGCCAGTGTTCTAAGAAGTGTTAAGTTGTTAAGACACCATCTCTGAGTAAGGTCACGTTGGCCCCGGGATGTGTGTGTGCATCCACGCAAGGGAATCAGCTGGCACGCCCGGTTAGGGCCATGTGGTGGACCACAGGTGAGAGGAGAGTGGGCAGGTTTGACAAAGAAAGGTGCTCAGACAGCCGGAGGGCTAGAAAGTGAAGGGTTCAGCCCTGGCTTCAGGGAGGTGCTTCCGTTTAGGAAAGCTTGAGATGGGAGCTGGAGACAGTTGGTGTCCCATGGCTTGCAGTAGGAGATGTCAGGCCCTGCGAGACAAAGCAGTGGCTTAGTGCTTTGCTTCCTCTTTGGTGTAGAGCAAGAGGGGGAGCGAGGCAGTCAGGCACCTCCTCATTTGGCTGGAGATAGCGAAAGTGATGGTGTCTAAAAGATCACCTCATTATTAAGTGCACTTAGCACTTAATAGTCACTCACAAGTTACATGCAAAACATTTAACTGAATGTCCTTTTTTTCTTAACAAGTACAAAGCCACGTGTTTGGGAATTGCTCAGTAAAAGGTTGGTGATGGAGAAAGCTGCGGGCAGGATGTGAGGAAGGCTCCTGTTTGGAGTGTCTGGGCCCATTTCCTGACGCTGTTAGTGAGGAGGGCTGCATCAGTCTAATTTTAGGTGATGACTTATCAGCAAGTGTAATGATGGGGTTCTTACTATAATTCTAGGATGAAAGGAAGCCTTAGCAAAAGGAAAGGCAATGTTAGGGAAAATTCCTTTACCTTGGCCTGCCTTGTTTTCTCTAGAGTGGGGCTGAAAGTGGCATCGCTGCCAGCCCTGTTTGCAGGAAGGCTGCAAGGATACATCTACCACGGCTCACGCTTGCCTGCACAAGCCTGAGGCCTTTCCCTACAGACAGAGATTCGGAGCTGGTGATGGTCGACTTCAGGATGAGAGGGCAGGCCGTTTGGTGAGGCTCCTCCTAGGTCAGTGTCTGGGGAAACCAAGAGAGGACCCAGAATTTTCAGATTTCTCCATGTAAGGACTGACCTGGACTTGAAGTTCTCAGCAAGCGTGGAAACTGCTTGACAAACTGGTTGTGCGGGCCATGGCGTTCCTTTTCTAGGTTTGCATAGGCTGCTTTTTCACCCTGGCGTTCCAGGATCTCTTGGAATACCACTGGGGGTTGGAGCCCAGGAGGGGAGGGAAGCCATCAGCAGCAGTCTGTAAGCTGGCCGCTCTCAGGTTCTCCTGGCAGGCCCTTTCCTCTCCTTTCCAACACCTGCTCCCTCACAAGAGCTGCTTTTCTGTTCTTGTAGCTTTAACCTTGGCCTCCACACTCCAGATCCTTCCCTTCCCTCCCCATATCTCTACGAGGAGGGTGGTGCCACGTGGATGTGTCCAGTCTAGTTCCTTGGCCTTGGAGAAAACTGCTTACTTTTATTAAATCGATTGTGTTCATTTTAATGAAACAGGTACCATCTTTTTCCAATAATAGCTACCACTTATTAAACACTTGCTGTATTGTTTTTCTTTTTTTTTTTTAAGATTTATTTTATTTATTTTAAAGACAGAGTTACAGAGAGAGAGGTCTTCCATCCGCTGGTTTACTCCCCAGATGGCCGCAATGGCTGGAGCTGTGCCATTCCGAAAGCCTGGAGCCTGGAGCCAGGAGCTTCTTCCAGGTCTCCCACGCAGGTGCAGGAGCCCGAGGACTTGGGCCATCTTCTCTTGCTATCCCAGGCCGTAGCAGAGAGCTGGATCAGAAGAGCAGCCAGGACTAGAACCAGCGCCCATATGGGATGCCGGCACTTCAGGCCAGGGCGTTAACCTGCTGTGCCACAGCGCTGGCCCCCTTGCTGTATTCTAAGAACGGGCATTCTTTATAACCATTTTTAGTCTTTCTGCCAGATGGGGCAAAGTTGAAATTAGGAATTATGTGGTATATTTTTTTTTTCTCCAAAGGTTTATTTATTTGAAAGACAGAGTGACAGAGAGGGAGAGAGAGGGAGAGATTAAAACAGTAATCTTCCATCTGCTGGTTTATTCCCCAAACTGCCAGGGCTGGGCCAGGCTGAAGCCAGAAACCAAGAACTCCATCTGGATCTCCCATGTGGATGGCAGGAACCCAAGTATTTGGGCCATCATCTGCTGCCTCCCAGGCACATTAGCAGGAAGCTGGATCAG